>NW_024070207.1:127006528-127087933 GCF_014754425.2 Oryx dammah
AAGACCCAGCAGAGCCCCCTCCCCCCCAAAAAACAATAATACAAGGCCGGTTAAAACAGCTGTGAAGAATGTCTAACTTGGGAAATAAAGAGAAAACAATCATGCGACTTGAAGCTGAGAAGAGTGCCAAAAGGTAGGAGAGATTGAGAAATGCCCTTGAGAAAGCAAACGAGAATGAGAGAGTTTCAAATGTGAAGAAGCTTCAAATGTTTTCAAAAGAAGTTTCAAATGAGACTCAGGAATCAGTGAAGCTGTTAGTTGCTCAGTTGGGTCTGACTCTTTCCGACCCTATGGACTGTATGTGGTCCGCCAGGCTCCTCTGTCCATGGGGTTCTCCAGGCAAGAATACTGGAGTGAGTGGCTTTGTCACTTTTTAAGATAAAGAAAGAAAGAAAGAATCCTCATTCAAAACTTCAGAAATACCCCCCAAACCGGGAGATTATTTTTTTCCAAATAAAATGCTGCTAAAATATTGTAAACTAATGGAGTGAACAGAAGGCTTCATGGTCCAGTCCAGTTATGAAAACACCTACTAAGAGTTATGATGTCACAGTATTGAAAGTGAAAGTGAGAGTCGCTCAGTTGTGTCCGACTCTTTGTGACCCCCTTCTCCAGGGGATCTTCCCACCCCAGGGATCGAACCCAGGCCTCCCGCATTGCAGGCGGATGCTCTACCAGCTGAGCCACCAGGGAAGCCCAGATCCAATCCTTTGGCCACCTGATCTGAAGAGCCGACTCCTTGCAAAAGACCCTGACTCTGGGAAAGATTGGGGGCAGGAGGAGGAGGGAGCAGCTGAGGAGGAGACGGTTGGATGGCATCACCAACTTGATGGACATGAGTGTGGGTGAACTCCATGAGTTGGTGATGGACAGGGAGGCCTGGCCTGCTGCGGTCCATGGGGTCAAAAAGAGTCAGACACGACTGAGCGAGTGAACAACAGTAACAAATTATGATGTCAGGACAGTCAGGGTTTTAGTGAGAGACCCTTCAAAATCAAAGCACACTAAAATTCAAAGAAAAAAAAAATACAAAACAAGCCAGGAGGCGCTTCTAGGGACTGAACTTTTTTTTTTTTTTCCTGCCACAGATTCCCAGGTGGTCAGCGGGAAAGAATTCTCCTATCAGTGCAGGAGACGTGAGTTTGACCTCTGGGTCGAGAAGTTCCCCCAGAGCAGGAAATAGCAACCCACTCCAGTACTCTTGCCTGGAGAATCCCATGGACAAAGGAGCCTGGTGGATTGCATTCCCAGAGTTGGACACAACTGAGTGACTTAACACTCTCAGTGAAGCTATGAGAACATTTTTGATACACATCATGTGTCTTCCAGCAGGCATGCAAGACAAGAGATTTTCTCAAAGAGGCCTCTAATATATATAACAATAGACTAAAGCAAGGAATAATACACACTCTGAGTTTAGGTCACAGCAATAAAATCTGTCTCCATGCAAGAGTATTCCTTGTTTCACAAACATTGTTTTTATTCTCTCTCTCTTTTTTTTTCCTCACATTTTACATCTCTTATTTACTCTAGCCATTATCCTTTATAGAAACCAGACTCCCAACAGACTCCAAAATTTATTTGCACGTTTAATAAAGAGTTACTCAGAGACAGACTGAACCATCAGAGGCATTTTCCCCCCATAATCTTGTGAAGAATAGAATTTTTTTTTTCTTTTTTGAGAATGAGCTTCCTTAAGGACACAGACTTCCTTTCTGGACAAATTTTGGCCGCTACATGTCCACAGAGGGGAAGCTTAACATTAGAAAGATAAATGGAAAATGCAGGCTGCAAAACTGGATTGAAAGCACAAGCCCAACTATATAAACATATTGAAAACACACTGGAAAAATTGTACCAAAAGAAGAACGGTGCTCATTTCTGGGTGAATTTTTCTAGTTTCTGCATTTACAGTTTCTTACTCCTGCCTAAGAGTTTGAAGTCCTGTCACCTGTCCAGTTCAGCTCAGTTCAGTCGCTCAGTCGTGTCCAACTCTTTGCAACCCCATGAATCGCAGCACGCCAGGCCTCCCTGTCCATCACCAACTCCCAGAGTTCACTCAGACTCACGTCCATCGAGTCCGTGATGCCATCCAGCCATCTCATCCTCTGTCATCCCCTTCTCCTCCTGCCCCCAATCCCTCCCAGCATCAGAGTCTTTTCCAATGAGTCAACTCTTCGCATGAGGTGGCCAGAGTACTGGAGTTTCAGCTTCAGCATCATTTCCTTCCAAAGAAATCCCAGGGCTGATCTCCTTTAGGATGGACTGGTTGGATGTCCTTGCAGTCCAAGGGACTCTCAAGCGTCTTCTCCAACACCACAGTTCAAAAGCATCAATTCTTCGGTGCTCAGCTTTCTTCACAGTCCAACTCTCATCCATACACGACCACTGGAAAAACCATAGCCTTGACTAGATGAACCTTTGTTGGCAAAGTAATGTCTCTGCTTTTGAATATGCTATCTAGGTTGGTCATAACTTTCCTTCCAAGGAGTAAGCACCTTTTAATTTCATGGATGCAATGACCATCTGCAGTGATTTTGGGGGTCTAAATTCCTCCACCCAGCAGTCAAGACATTATAATCATGGGATCCCACCAAGCTTTTTCTACCATGAAACTGATCCTATTTCTGCCCACCTTTTCTTGCTCCCACTTGCATCCATTTGCTTCTATCACTGACCCCTCCTTGTTGTTCAGTTACTAAGTCATCTCCGAATGTCTGGGACCCCATGGATTGCAGCACGCCAGGCTTCCCTGTCCATCACTATCTCTTGGAGTCTGCTCAAACTCAAGTCCATTGAGCCGGTGATGCCATCCAGCCATCTCATCCTCTGTCGTCCCCTTCTCCTCCTGCCTTCAGTCTTTCCCAGCATCAGGGTCTTTTCCAGTGAGTCAGTTCTTTGAATCAGGTGGCCAAAGGATTGGAGCTTCAGCTTCAGCATCAGTCCTTCCAACGAGTATTCAGGGTTGATCTCCTTTAGGACCAACTGATTTGGTGTCCTTCCTAATCTCCTCACCTTCTAAGGACTGTGACAAGTGATACCAAAGGTTACTGGACAAAAAAGAGGATGAACTTTCTGGGTACCAGGTTCCCAGCACGAGTTAGCAGAAAAAAACAAACAAACAAACAAACAAGCAAAAATACTCGTGTCCTCAGGACGCTTCCTGGAGGAGGAAGGTATCCAAGACTTACAAATACAAGCGGAATTTCAAATGGTGAACACTGGAAAGAAAAGTCAAAGCGTTCTAAAAGAATGATGAAAAGGGGTTTGTGGAGACTTGAGCATGAAAAAACAACTCTGGAAAATGGTAAGTTTTTGGAAGTGGAGCCTTTTGTGGGTTTTAAAGAGAACTGCCAGAAGACACAGTCTGCCTTTTCAAATAATGTGTGTGCAAAGTCGCTTCAATTGTGTTCAGCTCTTTGCGACTCCATGGACTGCAGCCTACCAGGTTCCTCCATCCATGGGATTCTCCAGGCAAGGATACTGGAGTGGCTTGCCACATTCTTCATTTTTAAAACCTCCTTGAACACATTTTTGGGGGGGACGCGAGCTGCAACACTCAGCTTGTGGGATCTTAGTTCCCGAACCAGGGATGAAACCCAGGGTCAATGCAGTGAGAGCATTGAGCCCTAAGTACTGCTCCACCAGGGAAGTCCCTAGAACATATATTCTTGGTGCAGTGAACATTTTTAAGTACATTTCCTGCTGTTCACACTGGCCTCTTCTATGCTTACGTTGGTACATGGTGTCTGGGTGTATCGTTCAGTCCTTGAGGACTAAATTCTATTCTTCCTCTTTCATACCTTCATCTGTTTTTATCTATTTCATCGGACTTCTCCGGTGGCTCAGATGGTAAAGAGTCTGCCTGCAATGTGGGAGACACAGGTTCGATCCCTGGTTTAGGAAGATTCCCCTGGAGAAGGAAATGGCAATCCACTCCAGGACTCTCATCTGGAAAATTCCATGGACGGAGGCACCTGGCGGGCTACAGTCCATGGGGTCGCAAAGAGTCAGACACGACTGAGCGACTTCACTCTTCCATCTCATCAGAATAGTAGATAGGGGACCTACTGAGATAGATTTCCCAACCTGACAATATCTGCTGACTTCTCATACAAGTTGAATGGGCCAACAGAAGGGTTATTATAGAATGGGCCAACAGAAGGGTTATTATAGAAGGGTTATTATAGAAAGAGAAGTTTCTAAAGCAGGGTGTCTCATCATCAGCATGACTGATCCTGACGCTACAGGATGCTTTGTCGTGGGGCTGTCCTGGCATTTGGGGATGCTGAGAATCACTAGCTGGGTCTCTACCCACTACATGTCAGTAACAAGCTCCTGCCAGACATGATAATGGAACATGCCTCCAGAAGCTGCCAGGTGATGGGGGACACAGGGTACTGAGACCCGTTATTATAAACGTGTGCTTAGTCGCTCAGTCACGTCTGACTCTTTGCAACTCCATGTAGCCCGCCAGGCTCCTCTGTCCATGGGGATTCTCCAGGCAAGAATACTGGAGTGGGTTGCCATGCCCTCCTCCAGGGGAGTCTTCCCAAACCAGGGATAGAACCTAGTACCCACACTGCAGGTGGATTCATTACTGAGAGCCACAAGGGAAGCCCATTATTAAAATAAATAAATGTATTAATCTATACATGTGTGTGTGCACACATGCTAAGTCGCTTCAGTTGTGTCCGATTCTTTTCAACCCCATAGACTGCAGCCCGCCAGGCTCCTCTGTCCATGGGGATTCTCCAGGCAAGAATACTGGAGTGGGTTGCCACGCCCTTCTGCAGGGGATCTTCCCAACCCAGGGATCGAAGCCGCAACTCTGAGGTCTCCTGGGCAGGTGGGTTCTTTACCACTAGCGCCACCTGGAAAGCCCATGTATACACACACAGAAACACACAGACACACACACACACAGAAACACACACACACACATATCACTCCAAGGGAAAAAATTCAAGGAATCATTAAAATAATTTTTGGACATAAAAGAATACTTGGAAACTTCCCTAGCAGTCCAGCAGTTAAGATTCTGAGCTTTCACTGCAGGAGGCATGGGTTCAATCCCCAGTTGGAGGTCTTATATTCTGTAAGTTGCATGGTGTGGCCAAAAGTATTACTAAATAAAAATCTAGGACCTACTGTACAGCACAGGGAACTCTACTCAGAACTCTCTATGACCTATATCAGAAAAGAATCTAAAAAAAAGAGCAGCTATATGTATAAATGGAGAGGGAAATGGCAGCCCACTCCAGTACTCTTGCCTGGCAAATCCCATGGATGGAGGAGCCTGGTGGGCTGCAGTCCATGGGGTCGCTGAGAGTCAGACGAGACTAAGCAACTTCCCCTTCTCTTTTCCCTTTCATGCACTGGAGAAGGAAATGGCAACCCACCCCAGTGTTCTTGCCTGGAGAATCCCAGGGACGGGGGAGCCTGGTGGGCTGCCGTCTATGGGGTCGCACAGAGTCGGACGTGACTGAAGCGACTTAGCAGCAGCGTATGTATAAATGAAACACTTGGCTGTACAGCAGAGAGTAACGTGGCATTGTAAATCAACTATAGTCCATCAACAATAAAATAATTTTTAAAGGATATTTGAATTGTGTAAGATCATAAAATCTAAAAGTGTAAAAATCAGAGTATATTAGTTTCCAGAAAATACTAAACATCAGAACAGATGTTAGTACTAGGAGAAACATACAGAAGAACAAGGGATGAAAATATTGGTAATATGCTCTCCTAAAATGATATGGAACAAAGATGCTAATTAAACACAAAGTGTTCCTCTTCATGTGGAAAATGTAAGGACACACGTACCCCCAGTGTTCACTCCAGCACTGTTTACAGCAGCTAGGACACGGAAGCAACCTAGACGTCCATCGACAGACGAGTGGATAAAGCAGTCGTGGTACATATACACAGTGGAATATTACTCAGCCAGGAAAAAGAACAGGGCTGCCCAGGTGGTGCTAGTCGTAGAGAACCCACCTGCCAAAACAGAAGACACCGGAGATGCAGGTTCAACCCCTGGGTCAGGAAGATCCCCTGGAGAAGGAAATGACAACCCACTCCAGTATTCCTGCCTGGAGAATCCCATGGACAGAGGAGCCTGGCAGGGGTATAGTCCATGGGGTCGCAAACAGTCAGACACGACTGAAGCTACTTAGCACGCAAAAGAAGGAACACGTATGGGTCAGTTCTAATGAGCGGGGGTGAACCTAGGGCCTGTTATACAGAGTGAAGTAAGATAAGGAGAATGACAAACACATTAATGCATATACATAAATGGAATTTAGGAAGATGGTACTGGCAGCACAGCCGTGGAGGTGCAGGTGCAGAGCACGGGTTTCTGGACACAGGACGAGAACGAGAGGGCAGGAGGAACCGAGGGGGCAGCACTGAAACATACACTCTAGCAGGTGTCGAATTACTGGGTTGTTGCAAAAATTTCAGTTCTGCATTGTGGAACTTTGCCATCTGATATTGCAACACATTCTTAAATAAATGCAGCTATGTTATTAAAAAAAAAGAAAACAGAGAAACATTTAGAAGAATATTTGAATTGCCTAAGACCATAACATCTTAACGTATAAAAAATTCAGACTATATTACATCTTTCAGACAATACCAAACATCAGAACAGATGCTAGTATTAGCAGAAACGTACAGAAGAACAAGAGCTGAAACACCTGGTAATGTGCTCTCTTAAAAAAAAGGTATGAAAAAGAAAATGCTGATTAAACACAAAGCGTTTTCCTTTGTGTCCAAGGCAACTATAAAAACTCTTCGCTTTTCTTTCGGTTCTCAACGATCTTGCCATCACTTAGTAGAGGATAACCTTCAAAGTTAATGGAGCTTATGCCCCTAAAATTAAAGGCGTGAGAAATCGAATCCTCTTCTCCTGTGAAGTCAGTTTCACACACATTGTCAGCCCTGTCCTTAGAACATAAATTTCTCTTTCTCCTGGAACTTTCACACGGATAAGCATATTTTCTACCTAAAATGTTGCTCCGTGTTACAAAAAGGACACCTTTCCCTTCGAATCTGACACAGTCACTGAAAAGAAAGCTAGGATCTTGTGATAATGGTATTTCGTTTTTATCCAGTTGTGTCTCCTGTACAGGGTGATCCCTCGATGTGTCTTAGTTTATACAGTGAGCTTCTCACAAGTTAGTGAGCTAACAGATATCTGTGTTCTGCAACGGTGGACACGGCTTCCCTGGAGGCTCAGTAGTAAAGAACCCGTCCGACAATACAGCAGACGTGGGTTCCGTTCCTGAGTTGGGACGATCCCCTGGACAAGGGAATGGCAACCCACCCCAGTATTCTTGCCCGGGAAATCCCATGGACAGAGGAGCCTGGGGGGCTTCCAGTTCATGGTGTGGCAAAGAGCTGGACGTGACTGGGTGACTGAAGACAAAGATGACAAATGTTGAATATATGATCCTATGCTGCTGTTACTGCTGCTGCTAAGTCGCTTCAGTCGTGTCCAACTCTGTGCGACCCCACAGACGGCCTCCTACGAGGCTCCTCTGTCCCTGGGACTCTCCAGGCAAGAACACTGGAGTGGGTTGCCATTTCCTTCTCCAGTGCATGAAAGTGAAAAGTGAAAGTGAAGTTGCTCAGTCGTGTCTGACTCCCAGCAACCCCAAGGACTGCAGCCCACCAGGCTCCTCCGTCCATGGGATTTTCCAGGCAAGATTACTGGAGTGGGGTGCCATTGCCTTCTCTGATATGATCCTATGCATTCTCCCAAACCCAAAGAACTGTACACTCTGCCCCTCCCCCGAAAAAAAGAACAGAAATTAACTAGGAGGATTTACTAATCAAAACGTATCCATACTAGTTCACCAACTGTACAAATGTGCCCCATGGACTGAGGATGTTAATTTGCCTGGTCACAAACTCTTTGTGACTCCATGGAGTGTAGCCCATGAGGCTCCTTTGTCCATAGGATTCTCCAGGCAAGAAAAGCAGAGAAGGAAAACCTCTATATGGTCGGCCCAATTTTTCTGCAAAATTAAAACACTTCTAAAGATAAAATCTATTAACTGAAAACATATGTTAATAACATTCTGACTTACTGAAACCCTCTTGAAAACCAGCTCTTAAAATGGTAACGGATGCTAGGACCTCCTTGGCAGTCCAGTGGTTAAGACTCCGAGTATCAATGCCGGGAAAACAGGTCTGATCCCCGTGGGCCACGAAGATTCCACACGCCATGGAGGAAGAAAGCCCATGTGCCACAAATACTGGGAATGTGTACCGGATTGGCACGTGCCCGTGCTCCACAGTGAGAGAAGCCACAACAAGCAGAGGTAAGAGATGCGGGTTCGATCCCTGGGTAGGGAAGATGCCCTGGGAGACGAAAGGGCAACCCACTCCAGTGTTCTTGCCTGGAGAATCCCCATGGGCAGAGGAGCCTGGTGGGCTACAGACCATGGGGTCGGAGAGAGTCCAATACCACTGAAGCGACTTAACCACGCACGCACACACGCATAGATGGAAGGGATGTCATGAGTCCTCAGGAGCTGACGACTGCTGGACCACTATCAGAGATGCTGGGCATCTTCTGATACATCTCTGGGAGTTAGCTGAGCCTCAGAGCATCATCAAGTGATGAGACGAGTTGTACAGGGCAGGGTGAATGAGATTCAGACTAATTTCTCTGGTCTTTCCCAACTCTCAGCTCATGATCACCATGGCAGACAAACCTCCCGTGGCTACCCTGCCCCAAAAGCGTCGCCATCAGGAATGGCATGTCTGTCTTTCAAAGACTTGGCTCCTTTATTTTCCTTATTCTGACATGAATCAGAGGTTGTTGGAATCAAAATATTTCTCTTATATAAGCAGAATACACAGACCGATATGAGATAATCCTTCTGCAGAGGATGGCAGCCATTTCTTATACAGTCAGATATACAACCAGCCGTCCTAAACAAGAATACTTATCCAAGAGAAATAAAAGTGTATGTCCACACCAGACTAACACCTAAATGTTCAGATCCGCTTGATTAACAAGAGGCGAACATAGACAGCAGCCCAAAAGTCCATCAGCAGGTGAATGACTACACGCGTGACAGGATTTTCATGCCTAAAATAAACATACACAAAGGGAGGGAGGGAAATCTGGGGAAGAGAAGAAGCCTTTCTGCAAATTCCAAATGTACAAAACCTGCTGCTTTTAAGTCACTTCAGTCGTGTCCGATTCTGTGCAACCCCATAGACGGCAGCCCACCAGACTCCCCCGTCCCTGGGATTCTCCAGGCAAGAACACTGGAGTGGGTTGCCATTTCCTTCTCCAATGCATGGAAGTGAAAAGTGAAAGTGAAGTCGCTCAGTTGTGTCCGACTCTTAGTGACCCCATGGACTGAAGCCTACCAGGCTCCTCCGTCCATGGGATTTTCCAGGCAAGAGTTCTGGAGTGGGGTGCCATTGCCTTCTCCGAACAAAACACTACAGTTGTATTTTCGGGCAAAACGCATTTTAAGAATGACTCATTGCTAGATAAACAAGTGGTGAGAAAAACACAGCAAAGGCTTAAAGTACACAAAGAATTGAAAGAAGTAAATGGAGTTATAGACAAATCTAACTATCACGGAAGAATTTGATATATCTTTTCCAATAAAGGATAAGACTCAGCAGATAAAAATTTTATTAAGAATAGAGGATAACAGAATGATTTAATGAGTGCATTTGATTCACCAGACATATATATATATATATACATTACTTCGTGCATGCCAAGTCACGTCAGCCGTGTCTGACTCTTTGTGACCCCATGGACTGTAGCCCATGAAGCTCCTTTGTCCATGGGATTCTCCAGGCAAGAATAATGCAGTGGGTTGCCATGCCCTCCTCCAGGGGATCTTCCCCACCCAGGAATTGAACCTGAATGATGCATCAGAGAACCCACATATCACACCTAAGACCTGACTCAGCCAGATGAATAAAGAAACAAACATTAAAAATATATATAAAGAAGTGCATACTCTCTGCAGGTACATCAAAGAACCCACATATCACACCTAAGACTTGATGCAGCCAAATAAATAAATATTTAAAACATATTTATCTATTAAATATTTATAAATTATTCATTTAATAAATAAATATTTTAAAATATATAGAAGTACATACTCTGCAGGAATACAGAAAACTATCACACTGTGGCACCAAAACCCAAATCTTAATATATTTCAAAAGATTGAAAATAATATACTACAGATGTCTGACCGCTATGCAACTAACTTTGAAATCTCCATATACTTGGAAATGTTTTGAAAGTCTGCATTATCCACAGGTAAATGGAGAAAATGTCACTGAAACTAGAAAATATTTTTGAATGAATGAAAAGAGTACATACCAAATATTTCAGATGAGACCAGAATAGTATTGAGGGGACAGGAGTGTATTAGCAAAGAAGAAAGACTGAAAACTCATACACTCATCACCATCTTAAAAAGGTAAAAATTAGTCAGTAATTGAGAAGGAGGCAGAAGGAAGGAAATATAGAGATAGAAGCATGGTTTACTTAAGTAGAAAATAAATGCGTGTGTGTGTGGGTTAGCTGCTTAGTCATGTCCAACTCTTGGCGACCCCATAGACTGTAGCCCTCCAGGCTCCTCTGTCTATGGAATTATCCAGGCAAGAATACTGGAGTGGGTTGCCATTTCCTTCTCCAAATAAATATATAGCAGGTTCAGTTGACAAAAACAGAAGCCGGTTCTTTCTAAGGTCCAATGAATAAACAGATCAGCAAGCCTGATCAATAGGGAGAGGTGGAAGGTAGAAATAACCAAAATTAGAAATGAAAAAGAGAATACCATAAGATCTTACAGCATTAAAGAGATAACAGGAAGACCATAATGATAATAATCCCCTGGAAAGATGCAACTTGAAAACAGAGAGAATAAACAGGATGCTCAGAGTTACAGATGCATTAGGCTGCTGAAGTAAAAAAGTGAAAAAGTGAAAGTGTTAGTCGCTCAGTCTTGTTCGACTCTTTGCAACCCCACAGACTGTGTAGCCCACCAGGCTCCACTGTCCATGAGATTTCCCAGGCAAGAATACACGAGCGGGTGGCCATGCCCTCCTCTAGGGGGTCTTCCCGACCCAGGGAGATCGAACCCATGTCTCCTGCATTAACAGGCAGATTCTTTACTGTCTGAGTCACTTGAATTCCCAGTCAAATATTTCCAGAAAGAAATCGCTGGTCCACATGGGTTCATCAATGAGTGTTATAAGGCATTCAAGGAACAAATAGTTAATTGTATTCAAACTCTTATGGATAACAGAGAAGGGAACACTCAATAATCATTTTATAATGCTGAGATAATCTTCATTCTAATATCTGACAAGGCAGCATGAGGAAGAATATTACCAGGCCAGTCTCCCTCAGCAGATCCAAAACAGAACAAAACACAGGCTACAGAAAATTTTAGCAAACACCTCCACCGGCGTATTAAAATAACGGTAATTATCATAACCAAGTGGGCTGTATCCCAGAATGCAAAACGCTGGTTTAACTTACTAGCGTCCTTCTGAAAACCCTTCCTTACAGACTCAACTTTTATTGCACCTGCTTGCATTTCAACATGAAATGAATAACTTCATCGGACGCCCTGAATCAAAAAAGAAGGGAAGTAAAAACTACAGTTTCTCAGGAAGGATCTGATTACTTGGAAAATGAGGTTGAAAGCGGGTCACAGGAGAATGAATTCTTGTGAGTGCAGCAGTTCATCCTTAGAATATCGTAGGTGGCTCAGTGGTAAAGAAGCCGCCTGCCAGTGCAGGAGACCCAGGTTCGATCCGTAGGCAGAGACGATCCCCTGGAGGAGGGCATGGCAACTCACTCCCGTATTCTTGCCTGGAGACTCCCATGGACAGAGGAGCCTGGCGGGCTACAGTCCATGGGGTCGCAACTTGTTGGACACGACTGAGCGACCGAGTACGCACATACACACACTGTTAACTGATTTAAGAAATTCCTTACAGCCATCATTTTGTACAGCTTCCCTTCCAGGGAAATAACAGCAGAAAGGAAACTACAGATCATTGCTGAATGAAACAAAGGTGCATTTCGACGTGGCCTTTTCCACCACTGCGTTCAGAGAGAAAAAAGCACCAATAACCAGTGGACACAAAGCTTAACCAGCCAGCTTCCCACCAAATGGAGCTAAATCCTCCTTGGCATGAAATTCTTACCCAAGAAAATAGAAAGTTTCAACTGACGCTCAGGCGGGATCGTGGACATGGGTGGCCACCTGAAAGCTTCGTCTCCATGGCTCCTGAGGACTTGTCATTTCCCCAAAAGCAATCATGTTTAAGGCTGCAGGATTATCTTACTCCAAATGAACGCAAGCAGTGCACATCCTCAGAACACAGGCCAGTGTAACTATTTGACTTGAGAGCAATCATAAAAGGATTTTTCAGCTTTAGGAGAAGAAAGAAAATAAATAAATAAAAGCACTAAAAAGCTAAAAGCACTGTCATTTCAGACCACGGGGAAACCACTCAGCTGAACAGGTTTCAAGGTGATCGCGCCAGGCCGTGACGGGGTGTTTGTAAAATGGACACAGAAGCCCATTTTTAAAGGAAACTCTCTTCTCCTGGGGCCCGCCGCGGTGCTTTTGAAGGTCACGAAGGCGGGTGGGGTCCACCACCCACAGCAAATGAGATGGAATTTTGAAACGGAACATGGGCAACCTGCTTGATTTCTTCTACGTGGTGTAACCTTGGTCCTGGAAAGCAGACAGAGTCACGTGCAGGGCTGAATCTCTGCTCACCAGTTAGCATGACTGTGTTGGCTGGACCCACAGAGAGCAAAAGGCAAGTAACCGTAGGCACATCTCAGACAGGTCACTAAGCAGAAAGGTTCCAATCCACGCAGTCTTGCCTACCTGCTATGAAACCTGGCCGGCTCCCTCATCTTCCTGGTCTTTGCTCAAGTCATTTGGGGATTTTGGGAGTGAGAGTAGACATCTATGGAGGGCAGGCTTCTTAGACACCCCCCACCACCCACAGAATGATCCAGTGAACTCAAGTCTCCGTGGGACCCCCTTTCCTGGGCTCTGGGCTGGGACCCAGACACTCAGGTCCGTCAAACAGAATATGGCAAAGGCAATGAGTGTTGCTTCCCTGACTAGGTTTTTAAATGACTCTGACTTCCATCTTACTGGGCTTCGCTGGTGATTCAGATGGTGAAGAATCCGCCTTGCCAATGCAGGAGACCCGGGTTCGACCCCTGGGTCAGGAAGATCCCCTGCAGAAGGGAATGGTGACCCACTCCAGTGTTCTTGCCTGGAGAATCCCATGGACAGAGGGGCCTGGCGGGCTACAGTCCATGGGGTCGCAAAGAGTCGGACACGACTGAGCGTCTAATGCTTTCACTTTCTGTCTTACTAGCACTCTCTTTCTGGCTTTGATGGCGCCGTGCTGGAGACACTCAACTCCATGTCAACTGGTCCTTGGTGGTGGTGGTGGTGCTTGGTGGCTTAGCGGCCAAGTCGTGTCTGACTCTTACCACCCCACGGACTATAGCCCGCCAGGCGCCTCTGTTCGTAAGATTCTCCAGGCAAGAATACTGGAGTGGGCTGCCATTTCCTCCTCCAGCGGATCTTCCCAACTCGGGGATCGAACCCAGGTTTCCTGCATTGCAGGCAGACTCTTTAAAGACTGAGCTACGAGGGAAGCCCATGGTGGCCTCCAGCTAATGCTGCGTGATGAAGAATTCTGTCCCACAGCTCTCGGGATGCACGGAGGAGCTTGACGGCAGGTCCTTCCCCAGTCAAACCTTGAGTTTAGGGCACAAGTCCAACCAGCGCCTTGCGAGAGATGCTGGGTTTCAGGGCACAGGGAAGCTATGGCAGGACTCCTGACCCACAGAAACTATGAGATGATAAGTGGGTGCTGTTTTGGGACACCCCTTGGTGGCCTAGAGGTTAAGGCTCTGACCTCCCAATGCAAGGGACCTGGGTTTGATTCCTGGTCAGGAAACTTGGTCTCACACATGATAACTAAAAGTTCCCAAGCCACAACTGCAACTACAGACCCTGCATGGCACAACTAACATTGGCCATGGACAAACAAAGAAATATTTTTTAAAAAAAGATGTGTTCTGCTTCAAGCCTCTAAGTTTTTTTCACTCCTGAAAATGTACACGGCCAAACCCAGAGTATTTATAGCAACCTCCTAGGTCTTCATCCCCTACAGTCCCAAGAGATCTTTAAAGGCCTGGAAATGAAAGTGGAAATTACATCATGATCTCCGAGAAGGACCTATCCATCAAAGTCAAGATCGCATCACACAATGCACCAGCATCCTAGATAACACACCACATTTCTCAGGATTTATTACAGGTAACACACAGATTGGAACTGCCACGTAATTTTGATGAAGTCTTTCTATTTCACAACATACAGATATGCCTTAAGGATAGGGGAAAGAATGAACTTTCCTTTTCATCTGTAGCAAATAATGACATCGTCTTCAGGTTGCAAGGGCTGTGAGTGAACGAGCCCTTCACATATCATCCAGTGGTGATCATTCAGAAGGCTAACTGCACGACACTCCCGTTCAGTTCAGTTCAGTCCAGTTGCTCACTCGTGTCCGACTCTTTGCGACCCCATGGACCGCAGCATGCCAGACTTCCATGTCCATCACCAACTCCCGGAGCTTGCTCAAAGTCATGTCCATTGCATTGGTGATGCCATCCGACCATCTCATCCTCTGTCGTCCCCTTCTCCTCCTGCCCTCAATCTTTCCCAGCATCAGAGTCCTTTCATATGAGTCGGCTCTTCACACCAGGTGGCCAAAGGATTGGAGTTTCACCTTCAGCATCAATCCTTCCCGTGAATATTCAGCACTCCAAGTCATTCAGTGAGAAGGTAAGGAGGTAATCTGCAATCATGTTTCCTTTTAGATGACACAATGTATTGTAAAAACTGAAGCTGGCTTGACGGTCACTTTTCACTGTTTACTGCTGATGTTTGCTCCTTGGCATTGCTTTTACTACTCAAAGACATGTGTTTTTCTTTTTTTTTCATTTGCTACCCTACCAACACTTTCTGGTAGCTAGTGGATGTTATCAGTAATGTATAAACAATGGGGCTTCCCTAGTGGCTCAGTGTTAAGGAATCCGCCTGCCAGTGAAGAAGGCGGGGGTTCCCTCACTCATCTGGGAAGATCCTACACGCCTCACACCAACGAAGCCCGTGCATCACAACTATCGAGCCTGTGCTCTAGAGCACGGGGGGCCACAACTACTCAGTTCACAGGTCACAACTACTGAAGTCGGTGATTTCGAGAGCCTGAGCTCCAGACAAGAGAAGCCCCAACAGTGAGACACCTGTGCGCCCCAAATAGACAGTGGCCCCCGCTCGCTGCAACTAGAGAAAAAGCCCCCACCAAGTCCCAGCACAGCCAACAATAAATAAGTAAATAAACAGAACTTAATGTATGAACAATGATGACCATTATGATGAGAATTTCCCCAAGTCACATGAGTTGGGGGAGGGGGAGTGGTTAGAAATCGAGGGTTCTAGTCAAACATGCTTATGTCAAATCCAAAAATATGACTCACCACTCTTGTACATGGTATGTTTTTGTGACAAACTCCAGCGGTTTATATTATTCTTTTTTATTTTCCAAATAAAACCTGTCTTTCCGAAATACTAGTGCCAACAGCTAAGTTGTATTTTCTGACCATCCAAGAAGACCTCACCACTAGACTGCAGCTGAATTCCTTTCCGCATTATTATAGACTATGGGAAACTATTATTGTTTTCCCTTGGGCTGCACTGATAGCTCAGTTGGTAAAGAATCCACCTGCAATGCAGGAGACTCCAGTTCGATTCCTGGGTCGGGAAGATCTGCTGGAGAAGGGATAGGCTACCCCCTCCAGTGTTCTTGGCCTTCCCTGGTGGCTCAGCTGATAAAGAACGCGCCTGCAATGCGGGAGACCTGGGTTCGACCTCTGGATTGGGAAGATCCCCTGGAGAAGGGAACGGCTACCCACTTCAGTATTCTGGCCTGGAGAATTCCATGGATTGTATAGTCCATGGGGTCGCAAAGAGTCGGACACGACTGAGCGACTTTCTTTTTTTTTTGCTAAACTAGCTGTTTATCAGTTATGAGACAAGAAAGATATGGCAATTCCCGTTTTCTTCTTACCTTGACATATAAAGTCTGAAATCATCAGAAAAAAAAAGTAACATTCAGTTAAGGTAGTGCTATTAGCTACTAAGTGGAAACTTGCAAACGTTTCTTTTTTTTTTTTTCCAAAATGTCAGCTTGTTAAACACTGTTACCAACATCCTTGTATGGTTTCTTGTGTAAAACTGGTTCCTGTATTATATACTAATGAGCAGAAACGAATCGGAAGTCACATTCCTACCTTTCAAAATGTTGTACCGTTTAAATTTTAAATGTGTGGTGCTTTAAAATGCAATTACACAGTAGGGTACAAGAGGACTGTGGGATGAGACATATCACGTGGTTGGAGAGTCCATGAATGAAGATAACCTGAAACATAAGTCAGACCCGTCTAAATACGTAACACAAGGGACCCTCCTTGGTGGTCCAGCGGCTAAGACTCCAAGGTCCCAATCAGGGGGCCTGGGTTGCATCCCTGGCCAGGGAACTGGACCCTGAATGTGACAATGAAGAGTGCACTCTTCAACTAAAAAAGATCCCACATGGTGCAAATAAACATCTGATACAGTGCAGTGAAGATCAAAGATCCCACGTACCTCAACCAAGACCCAGGGCAGCCAAATAAATAAAATACATTTTTAAAAAGTGTTGTTAAAAAAAAAAAAATATATATATATATATAACAAAATAATCACAGATTAGATGTTTTCGGAAATTACCTACTATAGAGTATGTGTTAGTCGCTCAGTCGTGTCTGACTGTTTGTGACCCCGTGGACTGTATATAGCCTGCCAGGCTCCTGTTCTGTCCATGGGATTTTTCAGGCAAGAAGACTGGAGCAGGTTGCCACTCCCTTCTCCAGCAGATCTTCACGGCCCAGGAGTCGAACCCAGGTCTCCTGCACTGCAGGCATATTCTTTACTGTCTGAGAAGCGGAGAGGCAGAGAGATTGCCATGGACTGAACTGCACGCGTCCTAAATGCACAGGGGAAAGCCGTAACTCCCCCACGCGCTGGTATTTAAAGATGGAGGACTTTGGGAGGTGGCCAGGGTTACAGCAGGTCATAAGCATGGGCCCCCTCCATGGGATTAGTGTCCTTATAAGAAGAGATAACAGAGAGCTTACTCTCTCGCGCACGCCATCTCTCTCTTCACCACGTGAGGATAGAGCAAGGCAGCCGACGGAAGCCGGCAAGAGGGCCCCCAGCCTCGTTTTCAGTTATGGCAAAGCTGCCAGACGTCAGTCGACACCGATTCACTTCCTCTGTGTTTCATCTCCTCTAACACGCTTGCCAACAGCGTAGGAGCTCAGCTAAATGGGGAAGGCGGTCATTATTTCATCAAGAGCGCTTTTCGTCAAACTTCCGAATACCCTATTAAGTTTTTTTTCTTTGTCTCTGATTTAATGTGCTACACTCAAACTCTGTAATTTTACAAACTCAGTTTTCTTCTCCCAGAAGCTCTGTGGTTTTATACTATAAAGAGGAAGGCACTCAAAAGGCAGTAGAAAAGGGGCTTAGTTTGAGTTTTCAACCTAATGTATGATCTGAAACCAGTGTTTTAACTGCTATGAAAAACAAGTGGATGACCTATCTGTGAAATATCTGCCCACATGTGAATCCATGCTGAAACTCCAATCCTCCGGCCACCTGACGCGGAGAACCGACTCATTGGAAAAGACCCTGATGCTGGGAAAGATTGAAGGAAGGAGGAGAAGGGGACGACACAGGATGAGACGGTTGGATGGCATCACAGACAAGATGGTCAGGAGTTTGAGCAAGCGCTGGGAGTTGGTGATGGACAGGGAGTCCTGGTGCACCGCAGTCCGTGGATTCGTAAAGGGTCGGACACGACTGAGCGACTGAACTGATGCGAATCCATGGAAGAAATCTCTCGGCAATGATAAAACTCTGCACAAATATGAAGTTCTCTTGTTACGGGTATTGACGTCATTGGCATTATTATTAGAAGCCACATCTAGAATCCATTCTAATGATTTGCACTTTCTCAGTCAATAACAGCGTGCTCTTCCAAAGAGACTCCGTTTATTATGCACGTGGAATATAATTGCCTTTTTGATGTTCAGATGATTTTGAAAATCATTAAGAGACCATTGCAGACTCAAGCACTCTGTCTGCAGCGCACTTCATCAAATGCTTGATACGACGCATATGAACCAATCACTTATGTCCCTTTTTCTGGGGGGAGGGGTTAACCCCTCATCAAGCTGATGGTGCAGTCCACTGAACGCATTAGCAATGACTCGTTATTAATCTTATAACCTTTTCTAATTAACAGAATAAACTGTAAAATGAAGACAAATTGAATGTATCCAAGGGCGAAATACATTCAGGCAGAAAAAATAATCTATGAATCCTTCACATGCGGGCAGAGAGGGGACAGGGAAGCCGGCTTGTCTCGTTTCATAGACAGAACTTGAACGTGCAAACAAACCCCTTTGTCACTGGCTTCTCTGTGTCTTCTTACACAACACTCCTGAAATTGCAGAGGAGAGGTACTGTAGACACAGTCACTACTGTTCTTTATTTTATACAGCTCTCCTTGGAAGGATCCCAGAGTTGCTGGATAAACAGAAAAATACTGAGAGGCAGCAAACAGCAACACACAAATTTGTAGCAGGAAAACACGCACAGGAAAAAAAATCATAAAGAGCTGAAAAGAAGTAAGAGGAGGATAATAAAAATGAAGACGATTCAAGTGCTGGCAGGGGTGAATACTGATGTCCTTGGAAAAACTGCAAAATATCAAAGGGGCTTGTTTTGTTTTTCTAAAAGCAGTGTCTGAGAAAGTGAAGTCAGACAGAGAAAGACAAATACCGTATGATACTGCCCATGATACGGGAATCTTACAAAGAAAAGCAACAACAACCAAGCAAATGAACTTATCTACAAATCAGAAATGGAGTTCAAAGAAGTAGAAAACAAGCTTAGGAATCAGACTCCCCAGACTCAACCCCAGCTGAATTAGTCTCAGGGAAAGGCAGTAACTTATAGCCATGCTCAAGAGGCTAAGGTTTGCACTGGGATGAAGAAACGGCTTCATGAAGTGTGGACATTTCTATGCTATATGAATGATGCGTGCATCCCACCGCTTCTAAATACTTGCTGTGTGGCCCTCAATCAGGAAATAAGAGTCTGCCGTTCCGAGGACCTTGATAATCAAGATATTGCTCATTTTTTTTCTGTTGGGGAAACAGGAAAAGAACCCCCAGGAACACAACGTGAGATGAACTTATTCACACACCATATGAAGAAGTTACCAAGAGGCTCGTGATGCATACAGACTCCGTGCCTCCAACGCCTTCTGCATGTCACGGCTTCTAAGGAAATCTCTAATAAAAGTTAGAGGTTCATAAAAGTTAAAGGTGAATTTGTCACGTGGATTCTCCCCTTTATCCTAATATATGTGTGATGCTTAAATACGATGGAAGAATATCAGAACTGCTTTCTCAAAAGCATTTCTCTCCCCCCATCCCCCGCCACCGTGTGTAACCTTGATAAATCATGAACAACTCAAAAAATTGCATGTCCTGCTCTCAGATGCAGCAAGCTTGGGGAGGACGGGCAGCTCTATCGGTTCCTGTTTACATCTGTCAATTCATTTTCGACAGTCAATTACCTCTTCCCCAGCGTTCTCATTGGATTCTCAATGTGCGTGACGTCAAGGAAACACATTTACTGCCAGAAATCGGTAAAGTGTTTGTGGTGTTGCTGTTACTTGCTCAGTCATGTCCGACTCTTTGAGACCCCATGGACTGTAGCCCGCCAGGCTCCCCCGTCCGTGGGATTCTCCGGGCAAGAAGAGTGGAGTGGGTTGCCACTTCCTCCTCCAGGGGATCTTCCCGACGCAGGGATCGAACCCTCACCTCCTGCGTCTCCCGCACTGGCAGGTGAATCCTTTTCTGAGCCACCAGGGAAGCCCGAGGTAGGCATAAATTCAGAAGAAACTCTTTTCCTTTACAAGCACCCTGAGAAACACACCGCCTCCCTCACACGTAGCCCCGTCTCAAAGCGTGAGAGCTAACCATCTGAGTTCCCTTAAAGGTCAGGGTGTATCAGGGCTGTATCAGGTGTATCCTTTCTGGGCTGAGCGAGCAATCGTGAGGCATTTCCAAGGAGGTCCTTGGATTGGCTTTCAATTGAGATACCGAAAGGAGTCCTTCCACGATCCCCTCGCCTCCCCTACCATAGCTGGCCAGTAGTTCCAGCATCCAACCCGAAATGTAGCACCGTGGGCTCTTAGGAAGTAAGAAGAAACATGTTTTCGATATAGACTTATGAATTATTTGGCTTCAGCGGGTCTCAGCTGCACCCCACGGTTTCTTTGGTTGTCGTGCGTGCTGTGGAGTACGAGGGCAGAGTTGCCCCCACGGCGTGCAGGATCTTAGTTCCCTGAACCAGGGATCGAACTTGTGTCTCCTGGATTAAAAGGTGGACTCTTCACCACTGGACCACCAGAGAATTCCTGAGAATGTTTATATTAATCAGAAGGGCCAGAAGCAATGGTAATTCTACATGATCAACAGAACTATATACAAGTCTCTCTCAGTCATTTTAACATTCAGCCTCAAATCTAGCATCGTGGGCTAACAGAAAAGAAGACAATCTTAGAACATTTTTTTTCATAACCAGAGGGCTCCCTGGGTGGCTCAGGGGTAAAGAATCCGCCTTTCAGTGCAGCAGATGCAGGTTCGATGCCTGGGTCAGGAAGATCCCTGGGAGGAGGGCATGGCAACCCATGCCAAGTACGCTTGCCCGGGGAATCCCAGGGACAGAGGAGTCTGCTGGGCTATGGTCCACGGGGTTGCAGAGTCAGACTTGACTGACTGACTACAGAGTACACACACACACACACACACACACACACACACTTAGCCTCCATAATCAATGGAAATTGATGAGAGGACAGACGAAAAAAATTCAGACAAGGCTTTACTGGGGCCCCAGCAGCAGCAACATGGAAGGGAGGGAGAACAAAAAAAACAGGGTCCCTTGGTTGCTAATGGAGGTCCCTAACGGAGGTGAGCTGGTTCCTCTTACAGAACGCAGGTAGGGGTATGTCCCGGGTCAGGCTGCGCCCATCCTGTAGGTGGTATTGTGTGCAGAAGGCACACACAGTACCCTGCTTTTGCTCCAGACTCCTTAGAAGTGGCTCAGCTGGTAAAGAATCCAGGTCAGAATACTGGAGTGAGTAGCCATTCCATTCTCCAGGGGATCTTCCCAACCCAGCGATTGAAACCAGGTCTCCCTCACTGAAGATGGATTCTTTACCAGCTGAGCCACCAGGGAAGCCCAAGAATACTGGAGTGAGTAGCTGTTCTGTTCTCCACGAGATCTTCCCAACCCAGGGATTGAACCCAGGTCTCCCACATTGCAGGCGGATTCTTTACCAGCTAAGCCACCAGGGAAGCCCAAGAATACTGGAGTGGGTAGCCTTTCCCTTCTCCAGGGGATCTTCCCAACCCAGGGATTGAACCCAGGTCTCCCAGATTGCAGGCGGATTCTTTACCAGCTGAGCCACGAAGGAAGCCCAAGAATACCGGAGTACCTTCATTTCATCTCCATCCTCACGTAACCCTGTTCTCTGCGGCCAACTCAGAGCCCTCTGGGACGTTAGCACACAGACCCTGAAGTTTCCTGCACCCCGTGGACACACTCCCTGCTTAAACTCCCAAACTACATCTTTTACAGAAAGGCTGGATACTGAGGACAAAAATCAAGATGAATCAAATCACATGTTCAAAAATGGTTGAGGACAACATGAAAACCTGTATTCTACTGTTTTTCCTCTCTCATCCAAAAAAAAAAAAAGTCATCATGGGGACTTGCTTGGTGGTCCAGGGGTTAAGAATCCGCCTGCCAATGCAGGGGCAAAGGGGCTGGTCCAACCCCTGGTCAGGGAAGATGCCACCTGCCTTGTGGGAGTGAAGCTGTATCACAGCTACTGAGCCTGTACACTGCAGCGCCTGAGTGGACTCGTCTAGAGCTCAACACAACTGGAGAAATTCTGAGAGCAGTAACGAAGACCCAGTGCAGCCAGAAACGAACCAGTAACTAAATAAAGCGTAAAAGAATATGGGCTGCAACGTCGGGGATTCGGTTTTGACTCCCTGGTCAGGGAGGATCCCGCTAAGTCTGCCTGCCACAGCTACCGAGTCCACGTGTCACACCTAGAGAGGCCAGGAGCCAAAACAAAAGGTCTCATGTGATGTAACTAAGATCCAATGCAATAAATAATTTAAAGTATTTTTAAAATGTCATGATTAGTACAAATATACCAAATGCTGCCCTCTTTGCTCTTGGCCCTAAATAGCTTTAGTCTCTCCTTGCTTGTGTCACAGTAACAGATGAGTTCAATTTTCACACTGTTACTGTAGAATATGTCACCCCAGACTTAATTTTCCCTTGGGTTTTCCCAGAAATGAAGATCTCATCATGTAGACTTTATGGGTATGCTTTTATCACGTACGGATGTGAGAGCTGGACCATAAAGAAGGCTGAACGCCGAAGAATGGATGCTTTTGAACCGTGGTGTTGGAGAAGACTCTTGAGAGTCCCTTGGACTGCAAAGAGATCCAACCAGTTCATGCTAAAGGAGATCAGCCCTGGGTGTTCATTGCAAGGACTGATGCTAAAGCTGAAACTCCAATGCTTTGGCCACCTGATTGGAAGAGCCGACTCATTGGAAAAGACCGTGATGCTGGGAAAGATTGAAGGCGGGAGAAGAGGAAGGCAGAGGATGAGATGGTTGGATGGCCTCCCTGACTCGATGGACGTGAGTTTGAGTAAACTCCAGGAGGATGGACAGGGAGGCCTGGCGTGCTGCAGTCCATGGGGTCACAGAGTCGGACATGACCGAGCGACTGAACCACAACTTGTCCAAAAGTTCTTGGCACCCAGGCTGAGATGTTATCCAACACAAACACTCTCACCAGCACCCTGACCTCACCACTAGAACACGTACGACACCTGTCAAGCACGTAGGAAGGACTGGACACATGTTTAGGGAACAGACCTTCCTAAGGTTGGCTTCTGACCTGCATCTTGTATTCTCATCTCCTGTCCTATCTTGTCTTCCTCTCATCATTATTTGCCGTGCGCTGAAAGTCTGTGCCCCTGAGAGCGAGATCCACAGGTTGAAGTCCTCGCCTGCAACGTGACGCTATCTGGAGGTGGTATGCTTGGGAGGTCACGAGGTCATGAGGATGGAGCCCCATGAACAGAATTGGTGTCCTTATAAAAGAGACCCCAGAGAGCTCCCTGGCAATTTCTACCACGTGAAGACACCCTGCAAAGGCGACCATCTATGAACCAGGAGGAGAAGCATCACCAGGACCCATATCGGCTGGGTCTTGGTCTTGGACGTTCTGCTTCCAAACGTATGAGAAAGAGATGCTTGTTTATAGGTCCCCAGTCTAGGTACGTTCTCTTATAGCACCCTGAAACAAGCTAAAACATCATATAATCAAACAATACAGAGGGCTTCCCTGGTGGTCCGGAGGCTAAGACTTTGTCCCCCCAGTGCAGGGCACCTGGGTTCCATCCCTCATCAGGGAAATAGATCCCACACACTGCAACTCAACACCTTCATGCTGCCACTAGGATGCGGAACAGCCAAATACAGAAATCAATTTTTTTAAAACAATTATTGGACATTTTTAGGACCAGTATCTTGGAAAGCTCTTACAGCAGTTCAGCTTCTGGGTCTTTAAATCTTCTAATCAACATCTTAGAACGTTCAAGCCAAGGTAACCCAGGTGGAGTAGTTTCACCATGGGGAGACCCCGTGATGTCTGCTACCCAGGTCTTCACTTGGGACCTCAGCTATCTCTGTGGACAATGACAAAAAGTGGAACCACAGACATGATCCCTGTAAGTCATAAATCAGACAAGCACCTGCACAAAATTTCTCTGCAGTTCTGAAAAAAAAAAAAAAAAACAGGAATTCTATTAGATCAAAGCTCACCCGTCTCTGCTGAGCTTTCAGGCGAGTTAAAGATAAGACTGTCTGGGCTTGGGGTTGAGGTTGGTTTATGCCCCAGGATCAAGAAGGTGGCATCACAGTGATTGTGTCTCTACCATTTCTTCTCTATGACAAGCCCCAGTTTCAAAACAAGAACCACCTACAATACACCTTTGTGTCTGTCCAGCTTCACACAGGGTGGACATTAAGGGAAAACAAAAATCCTGAGTACTTCACATTAAACTGGGGACTCAGTGGGATTTCTCTACTTTCACCGAAATCTAAAGAATCTGTGATGTTTTCCACAGTCAACCAAAGAACCGAACCGTGTCTATGTCATTAGAAAACAAGAGCAACAAAAGTGCAGCAGAAAATCTCTGCCTTCCGGTGAACCCTTGAAGGTTATGTGTTTGATGGTGGCTTTTTGTCCAACTCAGAAAATGTCATCGTTATTGATGATGATCTAAAGGAAAGCATTTTTCATCCGGGACACGGGAGAAAGATAAGAAAATAGAGGCTGTTCAGTTTGCTAATGTCTTTTATATTTTTGGCGAAACAATTGATGAGTTTCTCTGGAAGAATAGGAAAGTAAAGGTTAGCAAGCCAAAGGTAAACGGGATCAGTGTAAAGAGTTGCGCAGTTTTCGACTGCATTTCTTTCCAAACATTTTGAAGGCTTCCTGAAATGATTTTCTGACACACGCACTTCGGGGAAGGGAAAAAAAAAAAAGTGCCCATCTGTATTCTCAGAATAAAGATGACAAGTGGCACATCCTTCTTGGAATATGTGAGCTGATGGTTTTGCCCTCGGGAATAAAAACACACATGTGGACCATATTATCTGGGCGCCATAGCAACAGTAGGTCAATGATGAAGACAGGATGCGGTTCAGAGGGTTGGGCTGCCGTGTCATTTCTGAAAACAGCTCAGGCTTCAACACGGCTCTGCGTGGACATCTGTAGGAATCAAGACACCGAGTTCAATGCCCTGGAGCTACGAAGACTGCTTTGTCGTGCTGAGCGGGGACTCTGGGTGGGAACAAACGGATACAAGAAGAGAAAAGGCATGCCTGTGTAGGAGCTTAGCTCACTGCATTCTATTCCCGTGGCTGCTGGAACAAACAGCCACACGTTCAGGGGCTGAAATCAACACTCAGTGTAACATCTTACTCTTCTGGAGGTCTTAAGTCTGAAAGGAGTGTTAAAGGGATAAAATCAAGGTGTTGGCAGCCTGGCGTTTCCTTCCAGAGGCTTGGGATTGGAGGGCAAGGGGTCCATTTCCTAGCTTTTTGATGCTTCTGGATGCTACCCACGTTCTTTGACTCCAGGTCATGTTATAAGTCTTTTTTATTTAATATTTATTTATTTGGCTGTGCCAGGTCTTAACGACAGCAGGCAGGATCTTCAATCTTGCAACAAAGCAAGCAGGACCTTTAGTTCTGTCTTGAGGGATCTTTAGTTTTGGCTAAAGATTCAAACTCTTAGTGGTGGCATGTGAGATCTAGTTCCCTGACCAGGGATAGAGCCTTGTATTCGGAGTGTGGAGTCTTAGCCAGTGGACCACCAAGGAAGTCCCCGGGTCATGCTTTTTCCTGATCTCTGCTTCCATCCTCACAACTCCTTCTCTGACTCTGAACCTCCTGCCTCCCTCTTACGAAGGTTTCCCTGGTGGTTCAGACGGTAAATCATCTGCCTGCAGTGCGAGAAGAGGGCGACAGAGGGTGAGATGCTTGGCTGGCATCACCGATGGTGGTTGGCATCACCGATTCAATGAACATGTTCTTAGGCAAACTCCAGGAGATGGTGAGGGACAGGGAGGCCTGAAGTCTGTGTGGTCACAAAGATTCAGACACGACTTGGCAACTGAACAACAACAAAATGCTAATGAAAGACGGTCAGCATAAATGTTCCTGGCTTAACTTGGAACCTTCTCTCCAGAAGCACTTACTATTTGAAAGAAATAAGTTCTATGGATATCATAACCTGAAATATATGAAAAACACTATTTTCTACCCTTCGGAACAGGTTATATAGTCTATTAAATCGCTTATTACATCCTTCACAATGAATATTCAAGGGACGTTGTGCGCGTGTGCGTGGTCAGTTCTACCTGACTCTTTGCGACCCCATGGACCATAGCCCACCAGGTTCCTCTGCCCATGGGATTCTCCAGGCAAGAATACTGGAGTGGGTGCTGTTCCTTTCTCCAGGGGGTCTTTCCAACCCAGAGATGGAAGGTGCGTCTCCTGTATTTCAGGCAGATTCTTTAGCACTGAGGCACCTGGGAAGCTTCAAAAGACATTACAAATCATTTCTTATTTTCATAAGAGTTGTGTCAGAGGAGAAATTTGCAAGAGCAACACCTGTTTGCACAGCAAGGTATAAGCTACAAGGTGGCACGCCATGGGGAGAGAATCCATTTCTTTTCGTAATACTTTGGGAAAATGGCAAAGCACTGTCTATACACCTCCTTAACAAAAATTGTGGACAAAGTGTGCGTGTCTCTATATTTACATCTATAATCTTCCCCATGATAAGAAACTTTTTTTTTTAATTGGCAACTGGGTTTACTTCACCTGTCAAGACTGTACTCAGTGGAAATTCCATTGAGACCTATACTGATCTGTGCATTACCTGGCCAAAAGCTTCGAGGCGTCAACATGCCTGGTTAGGTAGCATCACCGACTCAACGGACATCACCTCGAGCAAACTCTGGGAGACAGCGGACAGAGGACCGTGGCATGCTTCAGTCTGTGGGGTTACAAAGAATCAGACTGAGTGGCTGAAGAACATCAACAAACAGCATACAAACCCCTAGCTGGCTTGAAGCACGGTTATTGTATTTGTAAAGGGTGTTGCTTTGTTCCAGAGTCTTACAAGAGGGCCTGGAGAAAGACTGCCTCTGGATTTTAAACCGAAAACAAGAAATTTGCATTGATTAGAACACACACCTTTAATAAGTACCTCAAATGGATTTCATTGACTCCATGCATGCCCAAGATAACAGAATGATTAAATGCAAATAAATCACAGGAGAAATACAGAAAACACACAAAAATGAATTCCTTGATCTACTCTTCCAACTACTCTTTCGTTCCTTTTGCTTCCCTATTCTCTCTTCGTATTACCTCCTTCAGGTCAGTTCAGTCGCTCAGTTCTGTCTGACTCTTTGTGACCCCATGGACCGCAGCACGCCAGGCCTCCCTGTCCATCACCAATTCCCAGAGCATGCTCAAACTCATGTCCATTGAGTCGCTGATGCCATCCAACCATCTCATCCTCTATCGCCCCCTTCTCCTCCAGCCTTCAGTCTTCCCCAGTATCAGGGTCTTTTCCAATGAGTCAGCTCTTCGTATCAGGAGGTCCCAGTATTGGAGCTGAAGCTTCAGCATCCGTCCTTCCAATGAATATTACCTCCTTCTTTCTTACTGGTGAAAGACAGAACCCCTGTTCAAGAAACAAGTAATTCCTCTTTCTCTGCCTAGGCTGCCATTTGAAGCAACGTGGACAGACCTAGAGCTTGGCATACTGAGTAAAAAGAGAGAGAAGAATAAATACCAAATGATTATCGCTTATATGTGGAACATTTAAAAATGGCACAAGTGAACCTACTGACAAAACAGAAATTGAGTTACAGAAGTAGAAAACAAACTTATGGTTACTGGGGAGTAAGAGGGGAGAGGGAAAAATTGGAAGATGGGGATTGACAGAGACACATTTGTGGCTGAATGTGCTCAGTCACGTCCGACTCTTTGTGACCCCACGGACTGTGGTCCACCAGGCTCCCCTGTCCATGGAATTCTCCAGGCAAGAATCTATACAAAATAGATAACCAGTAAGTACCCCCTGGGAACTCTACACAATACCCTGTAATGGCCCATATGGGAAAAGAGTGTAAAAAGAATGATTATGTGTGTGTGTGTGTATAACTGATTCTCTTTCCTCTACACCCGAAAATCACACTCAGATTGTCACACTGAGTGAAGGTGAAAATGAAAGTCGCTCAGTCGTGTCCACCTCTTTGCAACCCCATGGAATATACAGTCCATGGAATTCTCTAGGCCAAAGCCCCGGAGTGGGTAGCCTGTCCCTTCTCCAGGGGATCTTCCCAACCCAGGGATCGAATCCAGGGCTCCCGCATTGCGGGCGGATTCTTTACCAGCGGAGACACGAGGGAAGCCCTATCTCAGGTTGTCACACTGAGTGACGTAAGACAAGTATCATAAGACATAGCTTACATGTTGAATCTAAAAAAAAATCGTACAAATGAACCTATTTACAAAACAGAAATAGACTGACAGACATAGAAAACAAACTTATGTTTAATGGGGGGGGTAAGGAGGGGAGGGATAAATTGGGAGCTTGGGATTGACATATACACACTACTATATCTCACTACTATGTATAAAGCAGGTAAATAATAAGGACGTACTGTACAGTACACGGAACTACTCAATACCGGGTAATGGCCCATATGGGAAAACACCTAGAAAACAGTGGCTATATGTCTATGTGTCACTGATGCACTCTGCTATACCCCTGAAACGAACACAACATTATAAATCCAACTATCCTCCCCAATTAAAAAAAAGCTTTAAAAAAATGCTTTCAGAGTGCCTGTCACTGGCCTCTGAGTTGGTTCAGACTCCTCTGTGTTTTCACTGTGAGGGGATTCAGCCTGAAGAATGAAGAGCCACCTGGAGTCATACAGCCCAATTCAGAGCATCCACAGGATTCTGCATGGACTCAGAAGACTGCAGCTCAGGTTTCTGCTAGAGCTACATCCTGGCTCTGCTCGTGAGGACTTCAAAGATTAGGGGTACATGAAGCAACCAAAAATGTCCCAGGCATGTGTAGCCTGGTAAGTGTCCAAGAGGAAGAACCATGCATCATTCTCAGCTAGACCATCCGTGCCACGTTCTCAGCTACAGCATCTGGGCTTTGGTATAAACCTTGGAATATAAATGGAAGTGAAGTGAAGTGAAGTGAAGTGAAGTCGCTCAGTCGTGTCTGACTCTTTGCGACCCGTGGACTGTAGCCCACCAAGCTCCTCTGTCCACGGGATTCTCCAGGCAGGAATACTGGAGTGGGTTGCCATTTCCTTCTCTAAGAATATATATATAGGACGTTAGCAAATGCTCTCACAGTCCACGTCCGACCCATACCACACTGGCTGCTGTAGCAGACGGGTTTAGGAAGTTTATCAAGTGGTGGATCAACGGTAAAGAATCTGCCTGCAATGCAAGAGACCTGGGTTCGATCCCTGGGTCAGGAAGATCCCCTGGAGGAGGGCTTGGCAACTCACTCCAGTATTCTTTCCTGGAGAATTCCATGGACAGAGGAGCCTGGTGGGCTAACATCCACAGGGTCGCAAAGAGTCGGACACGACTGAATGACGAACGCTTCCTCTCTCACTATGTGCAACATTTGAACACAGCATGGTGATAAATCAGAAGCATACAAATACACTGAATGTAGGAAAGGAAGGGCTTTGCAACAGTCTAGCTATGACTAGCCTTTCTACAGCTTCTGGCAGAAATTAGGAACCTTCCAGGTGTGCCAAACAAAGAAGAAATAAAATGAGAGAATGATTTTCAAGGTAAACCAGTGGTTTTACATCAGTGTGTCGGGCTTAGGGGAAAGCTTGCGGGGTGGGCATACATTAGCTGAATCTGTTTGCTTTCTTCTGTTAAAAATACCTCTTATTTCTCTTTCTCTCCCACTCCCTGTGGTCTCTCAGCGTGCTCTCTGACTTCTTCTCTGCACCCACCCACTGGATGATGCCTTCTCAACGCTTGATTCCTGGGTTCTACTGTAACACACACACAGACTTCTTTCTCTCTGACTCCTAAAGTAGTTCCACCAGGAGATACTGCATTGTGCTCACGGTTATCAGCAGATAAACCATGAGACTTAAAGATGGATGGTGCGCGGATTTTTACACCCATAGAAAACCTTCCAATAACGCAACTCACATCACAATTCCTTTGGCATGTTCGCACCAATTCCCCTTCATGAATTCTCCCGCCACTAAGCAGATATCAACAATGAAGTGAAAAAACCTTCCTTCTATTCCACCAGCCTCATATGAATCAGCACGATTTTCCGCTGATTGAAAGCCACAACTGTGAAGCACGGTTGTGGTTTATTCACTTCAGGCGGGTCTGACTGTCTGCAACCCCACGGACTGCAGCCCGCCAGGCTCCTCTATCCATGGGATTCCCCAGGCAAGAATACTCGAGTGGGTTGTCATTTCCTACTCCAGGGAATCTTTCCAACCCAGGGATCGAACCCACGTCTCCTGCACTGGCAGATGGATTCTTTACCGCTGAGCCACCAGGGAAGCCCATTCTGAAGGATACTCACATTGAAAGGCTAAATGTTCCAAAATGAAAAGATTTTGCATGTTGCCCTCTGGATCGAAGGATCCATTCTACAAAAAGATGAACACCCATGGCTGATTCATGTGAATGTATGGCAAAAACCACTACAATATTTTAATTAGCCTCCAATTACAATAAAAAAAAAAAGATACTGAGAAAGTACACGTGGAGTGGATATCGGGGAGAAGCATGACACAGAGGGAGTAGACAGCTGAGAAGAGATTATTGTACGTCTCCAGAAGAAAAGGATAATCATGACTGACTGAGGATGTCACCTGCCCCAGGCCCTGGGTCCTGCAGGTGGAAGTTCTGATGTTGGCAGGTGGTAATTACTCTGACCTTGCCGGGGAGGTCAAGGTCATTGGGAGATTCTTCAGATCTTGCGAGAAAGATTTGAAGAGATGAAGCCACGTGCCCAGGGTCACACAGGTAGCGTAGGAACAACCAGGACTTTGAATCAAAGACTGTGAACGGAGCTCGGGTCTCAGTCATGCCATGTTTGGGGGCCACATGTCTTAGAACACACGGTGCTGCTGGGGGCTGGGGGCGGAAGTGAGACACGGAAGACCACGTGGTGTGACACTGTCCACCTTCCCCTGGAAAATTCCACGTAACTTGCTTCCTAGTTCCCACCTTCTCAGGAAGGTGGAGAGGCAAATAGGGGCTATTCTAGCCAAGCAGAAAGTGAGGGATGAGGATGAAAAGTGAGGCTCTCAGTAATACCAGGGTCAGAGCAGAAGGGATGGCTAGTACCCCATGAGGGACAGCGAGAGGTCATGAGTGGGTGCCTTTTACCTCTCCAAGGCTGACAAACCTGGATGGGCTAAATAAGCTAATCTAAAGAGCAAAGCTTCCCCCTAGCTCAGGTGGTAAAGAATCTGCCTGCAATGCAGGAGACCCGGGTTCGATCCCTGGGCCGGGAAAATCCCCTGGAGAAGGAAATGGCAACCCACTCCAGTAATCTAACCTGGAAAATCCCATGGACAGAGGAACCTGGCGGGCTACAGTCCATGGGGTTGCAAGAGTTGGACACGACTTAGCAACTAAACCACCACCATCAAAGTACACAGAGGTGGAAGGGCATCGAGGAAGCTCTGAAGCTGGGGTGAGGGCTTGAGCCCACCACAAACTACAAAGACACTGTACCAGGATACTAAATATTATAATTTTTTAAAAGAACAAAAATCTCCTAATTGACCCCTGTTGCTGTTGGTGTTCAGTTGCTCAGATGAGTCTGACGTTGTAGTGATTTCGGATCCCAGGGTGAATCTGACCCCCTGGACTGCAGTACACTAGGCTTCTCTGTCCTTCACCAGCTCCCGGAATTTGATCAAGCTCACATCCATCGAGCTGGTGATGCCATCCAGCCATTGCATCCTCTGTCGTCCCCTTCTTCTCCCGCCTTCAATCTTTCCCAGCATCAGGGTCTTTTCTAATGAGTTAGCTCTTTGCATCAAGTGGCCAAAGTATTGCAGCTCCAGCACTGGTCCTTCCAATGAGTAATCAGGGTTTATTTTCTTTAGGATTTACTGGTTGCATCTCCTTGCTGTCCAAGGGACTCTCAAGAGTCTTCTCCAGAAGCACAATTCAAAAGCATCAATTCGTCAGTGTTCAGCCATGTTTATGGTCCAATTCTGACATCCGTACGCGACTACTGCAAAAATCACAGCTTTGATTAGACGGACCTTTGTCGGCAAAGTAACGTCTCTGCTTTTTAATACACTGTCTAGATTTGTCACAGCTTTCTTTCCAAGGAGTAACCGTCTTTTAATTTCATGGCTGCAGTCACTGGCTGCAGTGATTTTGGAGCCCAAGAAAATAAATTCTGTGACTGTTTCCATTTTCCCCCCTTCTATTTGCCATGAAATGATGGGACTGGATGCCATGATCTTAGTTTATTGAATGTTGAATTTTAAGCCAGATTTTTCACTGTCTTAAAATTCCCTCCCCATGTGATCGCATGAACAAACTTTTGCCCTGGATGTTTACTTCCATAACTTCCTTGGATAGGACTTTGACATATCATGTATTACGTAAGTTGTATGCTGGAAAAAACAGACACCCTACCCACTGTCTCCAAAGAAAAGACTGACAACTTCGCATCTTCATGCCTTACGCACCTTTTCAAACCATTTTCTCCTCTGGAAGATTACAGTTGAAAACTGCCACTTATGCTATGTAAAACGGGCTAAATATGTAAAACAGGCTTATTTTAATAACTAGCTATAGAGTAGGATTCAGGGATTGGATAGGAAATACACATATCTTCAAATAGAAACCTACCAGTCTACTGGAAATATTAAAGCCAGCTATTTTTCCTGTCCCCCTTAGTTCACCCTTGTGAACTATCCAGTAAAAACAGTGGATTCGATGGCTTTGGAAGAAGGCATGCACCCCCCCAGGGCAAAGATGTCAGCACTTGGTTTGGGCTGCAAAGTGGACGTGTTTCAATCTTCAGAGACACTCTCGTTTCGCACGCTAGGCATTGAGAGCAAAGAAAAAGACTTTCTAAGTTCAAAACATTTTTCACGAAGGACGAAATAAAGCTGTAGGTGTCAGGAGAAAGAACTACAGAAGAAAGGAGAGAGAGGTCAGTGCAGGTGGTGTGGAAGTCAGAGAGTTGAGATGTAGGCATGTTGACACCTCTAAGAACTTTTTTTTTTTAAGATTTTTTTTTAATGTGGACCATTTTTTAAATTGCTATTGAATTTGTTATGACGCTGCTTCTATTATACAGTTTGGGTTTTTACAGCCTTGCAGCTTGTGGGATCTTAGTCCCCCAACCAGGGATCGAACCCTCATCCCCCGCCTGGGATGGTGGAGTCTTAACTACTGAAACACCAGAGAAGAATCTCTAAGGGCTTGAGGAGCAGGGGAGACTCCTGAAGCTGAGACAGACACCTACGGCACAGGCAGTCACAGTGGAGGGCAAGGGTGGGCTGGCTAGGGCTCACAAAGTGAACATCACCTGAGAAATTGGTCCAGAGAAATCTCCTAGACCTCCAAGTGCTCTGAGTGTCCATATATATCACACTTTGATCCGGTGAGAATCAGCGATTCCTTCCAGGAAGGAAGCTCAGTGGTGGCTTCTTGCCCTGATCATATATTCCTTTGCCCTTGGCAGGGAACAGGGGGAGTTACCCCACACTGGAGGACGGCAGAACACAACACCCCAAACAAGGAAGAAAAGTGAAACAGGTGGAAGTGAGGCAACAAGAGCGTTGGCCAAGGTGGGGGCCCCATGAGCAGCTCCACGGGGTGGGCGCATCCCAGAAGCCTTTTCTTTTTTTTCCCAGCATCACCAGACGTGGGAGTCTGGACAATAAGACAAGGCCACACAGAAAATAACGAAAGGGACTCCTCTTCACTCACCCAGACACCCCAAATGTAGTGTGAATTTTTTTTTTTGGCCACATTTCATGGCATGCAGGCCTTAGTTCCCCGACCAGGGCTTGAACCTTCACCTCTTGCATTGGAAGCGGGGAGTCTCAATTGCTGGACCACCAGGAAAATCCCTAGTATGAAGAATTTTGACACAGTTCTGCTATTGGCCCGAAAGTCTGTGGTTCTTGCAAGATGCTCTCCTTCAACTTTCAGGGGTTGTTTTGTGACTCACCCGACAGGTCAAATCCCAAACCAAGGAGACTCACAGAACCACAGTGCCTACCCAGATGACTGACAAGCTGGCTGCGACTCTCTCCTCTGTTTGGACTATTTCTGTGAACTTCCCACAAGACAATCTTGATGCCAATTCATCTGCCAACCTTTCACAAATGCTTAGCCCTGATTTCATTAAGTCTAATCCCTACATGGACCACAAGCTTCAAACCAGTCCATCCTAAAGGAAATCAACCCTGAATATTCATTGGAAGGACTGATGTTGAAGCTGAAGTTCCAAAACTGTGGCCACTTGATGCAAAGAGCCCACTCTTTGGAAAACACCCTGATGCTGGGAAAGATTGAGGGCAGGAGGAGAAGAGGACGACAGAGGATAAGATAGTTGAATGGCATCGATGACTCAATGGACATGAGTTTGAGTAAACTCCGGAAGTTGGTGATGGACAGGGAGGACTGGTGTGCTGCAGTCCATGGGGTCAGAAAGAGTCAGACATGACTTACTGACTGAACGCACAGCCATATATATGTTTGATGACTTTATAAGTGAGAAAAAGATGGATATGTGGCTGACAGCTGAGCACAAAGAAATTTGAAGTATCCAGTTAGATTCCAGCTTTCTGAGGATATCAGGCTGTGTTTTCAGAGCTGGCAGTTGGTGACACTGAACGTGTGCATGTGAACAGTCAGCAGGAGTGCCTGCAAAAGTTACAGTCTTTCTATGTATCAACCACGTGTCCATCCACGGATACAAGAAACGTGTTAATAAGCTCATGGATATACACATGATAGACTCAATAGCAAAGTGAAAGTCACTCAGTCGTGTCCGACTCTTTGTGACCCATGGACTATACAGCCCGTGGAATTCTCCAGGCCAGAATACCGGAGTGGGTAGCCTTGTCCTTCTCCAGGGGATCTTCCCAACCCAGGGATCGAACAGGGGTCTCCTGCCTTGCAGGCAGATTCCTTACCAGCTGAGCCCTCAGGGACAGACTTAATAAGAGAACAACAATAACAATCAATGGTCTTCACATATGATTATCCACATGCTGATGAAATTTCCGAAAGCAGTCAACATGAGTGCTTTTTCTGGCCCTCCTCGAAGGCTTGTGGGATCTTAGTTCACTGACCAGGGGTTTAACCTGTGTCCCTTGCAGTGGACGCATGGGGTCTTAACCCCCTGGACCACTCTGGAGAAGTCCCTTAGCATGGGTCCTTAATGCACCAAGAATGTTAGCTTCATGATGAATTTCCCAGTGCCTATCTTTGCCTTCAGTCTCCTTGGTCATCAACAATTTGAACCTCAGGCAAAACAGACTGCTTTGGTTTATATGACAGCACAGCAGTACAGAGGACTCTAACGGTGTGACATGTAATATATCTCAGATTCTGCAAGGACAATATCTGGATGACCATGGCGGGTGTCCTGCCTGATAATGACGACACGTAGTATTTAGAAAACGCACATAGGAATATGGGCTTCCCAGGTGGCTCAGTGGTAAAGAATCTGCCTGCAATGCAGGAGACCTGGGTTCGATCCCTGGGTCAGGAAGATCCCCTGGAGGAGGGAAAGGCTACCCACTCCAGTATTCTTGCCTGGAGAATCCCACGGACAGAGGAGCCTGGCGGGCTATATAGTTCATGGGGTCGCAAAGAGTTGGACATGACTGAGCGAGTGAACAATACATAGGAATAAAGGAATCATATGCACTCTTTCCAAGGTCACTGCCAAGTCTGGATTTTGTACTAACACAGTAATTCATGCCTATGCATAAGTCTTTCATGAGCAATAAGTCCTCAGAATATACCGAGCCTGCCTGGCAGTTGTCTGCGGCTGTGTTCATAGGAATGCAGAATGCCAAGGTCAAAAGAGTCTCATTACCACTTTTATTCACTTCAGACATATTTATTCAGCATCTATGCAATAATGCGTTCACATAACAGCTGCCTGTTAGTGTGAAGGATCGAGTCCTCTTTGCCTTCACTACTTTTTCGACGTGATCTAACGGACACGGGTCTTCTCAGGTGGCTCAGATGGTGAAGAATCTGTTTGAAATGCAGGAGACCCACGTTTGATCCCTGGGTTGGGGAGATCCCCGGGAGGAGGAAGTGGCAACCCCCTCCAGTATTCCTGCCTGGAAAATTCCATGCACAGAGCACCCTGGGGGGCTTCCGTCCGTGGAGTCCCAAAGAGTCGGACATGACTGAGCAGCAGTACCATCACCACCACCAATGGACACACTCTCTTCCCATCTGCAAAGAAATCCTGGACCTTACCATCTGAAAAATCTGAGAGCCCCAGCATAGGAAAAACACACTGTCATGAAAAGACATGGTCAAAAGACCCACTTACAAAGACGGGAAAAACTGCCAGGCCGATTGTACATAAACGGCAGCTCCATCATTCCATGAAAATTAGGTTACCGAATCTAACTATTTGACACATATTTATTCCAATTAATTTCAATTAGGCAAAACAAGTGTCAATGGGTGTGCAGACACTCGCTTCCCAGGCGGCTTGTCTCAGATCATTAGACGAGATATTCATGCATGACTATTAGTACAACTGGTAGACCATGAATCGGTCCTTCCAGCAGTTAGTGCCATTGGGTAAAAGTTATGTGGCAACAACCCTTAAATTAAATCTCCATTAAGGATTCCAATCAATCTTGACGAGCACATGAGTTCGTCCACCCCACCTTTGTTTTTGGTTAAGTAAATTAATAACGCATAAGAATTATGGAAACCAACTGAAGCAGCCTCTTTTTCATCTCTTTATTTTGGGGAGAGGAATGCTGTACAGAGGCCAGGCAAGGAGGGGCTAGGACTTTTGCAGGAGACGTTAAGTCATGAAAATTCACGGCAGAGTCACCCAAACGTGGCACATCTATCTTGCAATCTGAGATCTACACAGTTGCCCATGAAGGAATGACAACTCTCCTTCTGAGGTCTGCAGACCCTGCATGCCATGGAGAGTTATCCAAGAGGAGATCAGACCCGTAGGGTCTTTTTCCAGGAAGAGGCTATTCAGAATCGTCAAGACCTTCCATAAGCCTAGGCCAGGATGAAAGTGAGCAGATGGGGTCAGGTTAGACTTGTGCAGGGGACCAAGGAGAAGTTACTGAGGGCACGCTTGGTCAATGCAATTCCTCTGGGAATGTTTTCTTGCAGGAAGGAGGTAAATCATGGGGACAGCTGCATTTGTAAGAAATGTCATTTCTCATCAGTGACAGAGGAAAACACTTGTGTGAGAATACAGCATATATCTCATGCCACACAACAGGGACACTTACAGAGAACTTTGTATGCACAAAACGTCATACATAGATTATTTTTTTCTAACATTGCAACACTCCTGAGGAGTATATTCTTTTCCACACTCATAGGGCTTCTCTGGGGGGCTCAGACAGTCAAGAATGCCTGCAGTGTGGGAAAGCCTGGTTCGATCCCTGGGTGGGGAAGATCCCCTGGAGAAAGGAATGGTAACCCACTCCAGCATTCTTGACTGGAGAATCCCCATGGACAGAGGAGCTCGGTGGGTTACAGTCCATGGGGTCGCAAAGGGTTGGACACGACTGAGCAAGTAACGCACACACACACAAACCCACTGTTTTTCAGATTCTTTTTCCATATAGGTTATCGCAGAGTACATGAGTCCAATTCCCTCTGCTGTATGGTGGGTCCTCGCTAATTCCCTATTTTATACATAGCAGTGTGTGCATGTTGACCCCAATCTTGTCATTAATCCCTCCCCACCACACTTCCCCATTGGTAACCGTAAATTTGTATTCTGTTTTTTTTTTTTTTGCAATCTGTGAGTCTGTTTCTGTTTTGTAAATAAGTTTATTTACATGATTTTAAAAATTAGATTCCAGAACAGCTGAGACAGCAGCCCTATGTAAAAATAAAAGACAACCTAATCAAAAAAATGAGCAATCTGAATAGACATTTGTCCACAGAAGACGTACAGATGGCACGGATGCTCCACATAGCTAGTCACCAGAGAAAGGCAAGTCGAAACCACAGTGAGGTATCACCCACGTCGGTCAGAATGGCCACCATCAAAAAGTCTACAAATGACACGGGCTACAGAAAGTGTGAAGAAAAGGGAATCTTCCTACACGGTTAGAAAAGAAAGAAAGTGAAGTTGCTCAGTCCTGTCCGACTCTTTGCGACCCCATGGATTGTAGCCTACCAGGCTCCTTCGTCTGTGGCGTTTTTCCAGGCAAGAATACTGGAGTGGGGTGCCATTTCCTTCTCCAGCGGATCTTCCCGACCCAGGGATCGAACCTGTGTCTCTTGTGTCTCCTGCACTAGCAACTGGATTCTTTACCACTGTGCCACCTTGGAATCCCTCCAAATAACCTAGCTGCAAATGTTTTATTCCCATTTCCCAGAAGAAGTAACTGAGGCTTGGAGAGGCATCAGGGGGTGTCTCCCTTCATCACCACCACAGCTTGCTTGCTAAAACCCCCAAAATCTTCCATCTCTGCTAGGATGTCAAGTCAGGTCTTCATCACAGAAAAGCAGCTCAGGGAGCATGCGACCAATTAGGTCTTAGGCAGACGTGGAGTTAATAGCACCCGGGATAGCAAACGGTCCCTAATAAGGAATTCATACAAACCTCCAACCCACATTATGCAAAACAAGGTTTAAGACGGGAATGCGGCGTGGCCGTGAACATTTAGGAAGACAATTACATTTTAAGAGCACGTCCCAACGCAAACTGGATTGATGAAAGGGCAATTATAAAACACTTGCTTTTAGAGGTACGCTGTTATCCAATCAATCTTCATTTTAACATCTATTTATCTCTCTCTGCTGCTGCTTTTATTTACAATTGTTAGTACTGCTTGTGACACTTATCTCTATGAGTTTTTCAACGTGTGTTTCAGGAGAAGGGAATTAAAAGATTGTTTCCATTTGTTTCCCTTTCCAATTCACTCTTTTTTTATTACAAACACAAGGACAGCTGCATCCTCCATGGGGTTTATACGCTTAACTGCGTCTTTATTTTCTTTACAGTTTTTTTAGATGGTACATATTTCTTGATCTTTATTTAACAAAGATCTTTGCAGTATTTACTCTTGCAGAGTCTCCCATGGACGGAGGAGCCTGGCGGGCTATAGTCCATGGGGTCCAAAAAAAAGAGTCGAACACGACCGAGCGACTGACACTTTCACTTTCAAATGAGTAAAAGCTACAAGCAAATGAATAAACTACAACAAAATTAAAAGCGATAAGAACACCACCACCCAAAACTCAGAAGGCTCTGAAGACCTAAGTTTGACGGATACAGAAATAGCCAGGAACAAGTTTCGAAGCTGAGAAGTTTTGCTTTGTTTTGGTGTTCAGAGAAGTGACTGGAGACCAAGGCAATGATGAATTTATAGAGTTTTAGCTGCAGAGCTGATGGGAGAGAATGCAGGTTCTGAGCCAAGTCCATGCTAACTTTCGTGATCTTGTCAAGCATCACTCAAGGATGCCGTCTCCTGTATTTGCAGGGGTTTGCAGCATGGACCTCACACCCCTAGGAGTCTGGTAAATATTTCACAAGGTCACTGAGAACACACCCACCTTCATCATAATATGGATTTGTCACGGACCATTTCCACCTTGTTCACAATTGTACCTACGGTGCCAAAAGCTGGGAAAACTGTTGGCACCTGACCAGTCATAAAGGCACTGAACGCAAACTGTAGTAATATTCATCACCACCATGCTCTGGAATATAAGAATGTCAGTTTCATTTCAGAATGTTGTGTATCTCTGTGATGCTTGTTTATTTGATTGCACTGGGTCTTAGAGGCAGCAAGCACCATCTTCTATCTTCATCGCAGCTAGCAGACCTTTAGTTGTGGCATGTGGCAGCTAGTTCCCTGACCAGGGATTAAACCTGAGGCCCCATGCATTGGAAGCTCGGAATCTCACCCACTGGACTGACAGGGAATTCATTCCCTAGAATGCTTCAGATGAAGCAGTAAACATAGCTGATTTTCTTAAAATATCTAGAGTAGGTGTCTTTGGGTTATCCTGCATGTAGAAATGGGACGTATATGTAAAGCTCTTTCCTTTCCCAATGAAGTTCAATGTTTGTCTCCAGGGGGGAGAAAAGAAAAGTGGGCCACTGTTTGAGAAGCAAGGAAAAACAGTATCTCCCATTTTTACTTGATACAATCACTGACAGACCATCTATGGCCATTGAGACCCGGGTATGTGGTAGACTTTTTCTCGAAATTGAAGAAAGTGAACCTGTCACTTCGTGGGAAACAACTGACAGTATTTGTTGCCAGTGACAAATTCAAGGTTGCAGGAAAAAAAAAATTAGAATTTCAGACATCTTACATCTGCCACTACGAACTTGATGGGCTCCCAACACTTAAATAATTCATTCCTGAGTTGGCGATGGACAGGGAGGCCTGGCGTGCTGCGGTCCACGGGGTCGCAAAGACTTGGACATGACTGAGCAACTGAACTGAACTGAATAACGTCAGCAGTGATGTTAATAAGTGTGAGGTTTCTATCATTGCTGTTGTTGTCTTTGGTTTTATTTTGCCTTCCCCGTTCATACATTGGGAAGAAGAAAACCTCCAGGCTGCAGTTGTGTCCCAGGGAAGGAACAAACAAAAAGTTGGGGAGGAACTCAATTTTCCAACACGTGTTATCAGCTGACTGCTTTCCCCGTCCAGATGACATCTCAGCCCTGGTTGACATGTGAATTGCAGCTTCATGAGAAATCATACTTGGATCATGTTAAGGGCCTGATGCCCGGGTTCCTGACCCACGGTGACTGTGAGATGTGTCTCATTCCAAGCCCTTTGGGTTGTGGTTTGTTGTTATTCAGCAAGTACACCATGGATACAGTGAGTGTGCGGGCATTTCTGCTTCTACGTTAAGTCACAGTCAGTATCAATGTGAGTACCTCTTAGGAAGAGTTCCCTGTCGTCATGCTGCTTACTTGCTTCAGTCATGTCCGACCCCATGGACTGTAGCCCACCAGGCTCCTCCGTCCATGGGATTCTCCAGGCAAGAATCCTGGAGTGGGTTGCCATGCCCTCCTCCAGGGGATCTTCCCCACCCAGGGATCCAACCCAGGTCTCCCGCACTGGCAAACGGATTGTTTACCACTGAGCCAGCTGGGAAGCCTTACCTGTCATGGTTTGTATTAACTGATACCTTTATTATTTTAATTTTGAAAAAGCAGCTCTTTATTTTTGTAACATTTATTTTATCTCCCTGTGCTGGGCCTTAGTTTTTCCACATAGAAACTTTATTGGCACTGTGTGAACTCTTAGTTGTATCCTCTGGGGTCTAGTTCCCTAACCAGGGATTGAACTCAGGGCCTCTGCACTGGCAGCTCAGAGTCTGAGCCACTGAACCACTTAGAGGTTCCCTAACTGATATATTATAATTGCTCATGATCTGGACATTAAAGCATCTCAGACACAGCAAGTACTTAACGAAACTTGCAGCAAATTTTTGGGAGAACGTACTCATTTTAATTCACAAACACACATAAGGCTTTGCGAGAGATTCCGCATATGAATATCAAGGGGATCGGGGTTTGGTTTCAGAGCTCCTGTAATTCATCACGGGTGGTGGGAGGCAGACTTGTAAATAAGCTTCTATAATTAAATATTCCACAAAGTACATTGCTGCATGAAAAGGACATTTGCAAACACTACATCACAATTATACCTCGAAGGAAGCTACAAAGCTAATGCCACTTTGCAGAGACAGACTCTGCGTTCTGAAAAATCACTAGAGCTTTTTGTCATAAGTCAAATGCTGCCCCCCCAAGAGATGTCCACACCCTGATCCCTTGTACTGATAAGTATGTCAAGTTAGGGTTTCCCTGGTGGCTCAGCTGGTAAAGAATCCACCTGCAATGTGGGAGACCTGGGTTCAATCCCTGGGTTGGGAAGATCCCCTGGAAAAGGGAAGGGCTACCCACTCCAGTATTCTGGCCTGGAGAATTCCATGGACTGTATAGTCAGTGGGGTTGCAAAGAGTCGGACACGACTGAGTGACTCACTCACACAACAGTTACGTAACTAATGTAACAGACCTTAAGATATGGAGAAGCTCCTGCATAACATAGGCTGACCCAATCCCACCTTTTTCTAGCTCGAAAGTGGGAGAGCCATGGCAGAAGGCAGAGAGATGAGAAGCGTGAGAAGGACTCGGGGTCTGGCTGTTGGTTTGAAAACAGAGGGGGCAACATGGCAAGGCACACGCAGAGGGCTATGAGAAGCTCAGAAAGGCGCAGCTGCTGGCCCACAGTCAGCAAGGAAATGGGGAACTCAGTCCCAGAGCCAGAAGGAGCTGAATTCTGCCAGTCACCAGGAAGGGGTTTCTTCCTCTGAGTCTCCAGATCAGATCTCTGGCCATCCATAACTGTGAGTTTAGTCTTACGGAACGCAGAGCAAAAAAATCAAAGACACACCGTAAACTTCTGACCTACATTCCTGGGAGAAAAGAAACGTGTGATGTTTGAAGCTGCTACATTTGTCTTCATCGTTTTATGACAGGATCAGAAAACTGATCAAACTGGTTAATCCTAAAGGAAATCAACCCTGAATATCCATTGGAAGGACTGATGCTGAAGCTGAAGCTCCAATCCTTTGGCCACCTGATGTGAAGAACAAACTCATTTGAAAAGACCCTGATGCTGGGAAAGATTGTTGGCAAGAGGAGAGAGGAATGACTAGGATGAGATGGTTGGATGGCATCACCCAATCGATGGGCATGAGTCTGAGTAAACTCCGGGTATTGATGATGGACAGGGAGGCCTGGCATGCTGTAGTCTGTGAGGTCGCAAGGAGTCGGACATGACCTACTGATTGAACAGCAACAACAAAAAACTGATAGCCTTCAGTAGCGGGGGTGCAGGGGTGGGGAGGAAAAAATGCACTCAAAACAACGGTATCTGTTAGCATGATCCAAGATCTGTGCCTGTGACCAAGGAGAGGAAACGGCAAGTTATCGGATGCGGCTAGAACATAAATTCAGAGAGAAGAGGAAACACAGACAGAACGATAAGGGTCAGGCATGCTATCAAGAAAGCAAGTCCCAGGATTTGTCTGCAGGATAGATGAGAGAAGAAGAGAATCTGTAGGGAGGATGATCAATCAGAAATAACCTAGATAAGCCACAAGACCCAAAACGAAGAGAATGGCATGTGGAATCAATAAAAGTGTACCCATGCAAGGTCAGTTCAATTCAGTTCAGTCGCTTAGTTGTGACTCTTTGTGACCCTATGGACCGCAGCCCACCAGGCTTCCCTGTCCATCACCAACTTCTGGAGCTTGCCCAAACTCACGTCCATCACGTTGGTGATGCCATCCAACCATCTCATCTCAACAGTATGAGCAGTATGAAATAGTATGAAACAGTATGAAAAAGTAACAGTATGAAAAGACAAAAAATGTATAACCCATGCAACAGACACTTCCACAGTGGAGTCAACACAAGTTGATACAAATTAAATGTAGAGTTTGTGAGACAAAGAGAAGACAACTTGTATATTTTGAGACGAAAGGAACCAGAAGATGGTCATGCAGTTACCCATGAGTAAGAGGTGGTCTGGGGTTTCCCCAGTGGCTTCGTGGGTTTGATCACTGGCTCAGGAAGATCCCCTGGAGGAGGAAACGGGAACCCACTCCAGTGTTCTCCTCTGGGAAATCCTGTGGACAGAGAAGCTTGGAGGGCTACAGTCCACAGGGGGTCACAAAAGGCTTACATGACTTAGCCAGTAAACAAGAGAAGACTTGGGTGGATGTAATTTTTTTTTCTTTCCCCTCAGGGAATGGGGAGGTTAATTCATTCTGTTTGGGATGTGTCTGGTTGAACCCGTGTAGCTATTTACAACACCGATTGCAACTTTGGGTCAGAGTAAGAGCTGGTGGCAGTGGTGGAGGCTGGGGGTCAGGGGAGGTTGGGAATTATTTATAAGAGGAAGTAGTTACAGCCAGGAATGCATATAAAATGAGAGCCGAGAAAGTGCAAGGGGAAAATCTCCACACTTAACAGATAGGAAGGAGGGTGGTAGGGGGCTTCCCAAGTGCCTCAGTGGTAAAGGATCCACCTGAAATGCAAGAGACCCAGGTTCAATCCCTGGGTCGGGAAGATCTCCCACAGAAGGGAACGGCTACCCACTCCGGTATTCTTGTCTGGAGAATCCCATGGACAGAGGAGTCTGGTGGGCTTTAGTTTTTTGCAAAGAGGTGGACACGACTGAGCCACTGAGGCTATTACTTTCACCAAGACAGAAAGAACGTGCAAGGGCACAGAGAAGATTTGAGATGAGCAATGCCAAGCTAAAGGGGCATCGGTCATAGAAGCTCCGAGTGCTCAGTTCAGTAAGAGCCAGAGGGAAAGGGGCCAAGGGCTGGAGACGTCAACACAGAGGCCACACTGTGAACATGGAGGGTGGAAGAGATTGTCGTGCAGAAGAGACGCAAGGTCTTCTGGAGGGCGGGTCAAAGGTATGGGGGTATTCATAGATGCTAAAGAGTGCAGGGCATAGGATCCAGAAACTGCAACCACCTTGCTATAACCGCTATGTGTGTGTATGTGTTCATCACAACTGTCCGAGGAGGCACCATCTGTACATCCACCTCGAGGAGGGGACCTGGGTACAGGGTCACGTGACCGGGAGCCGTGGACTTGTAAAAGCAGCTGTGCTACCCAGCCTTGGTGCGAGACTTTGTTCTCTGCAACAGTGCGAGACGAGGGAGGGATGGGGAGAGACAGAGAGAGGGAGGGAGGCTGCCCACAGGAGGATGCAGCCGTATGGAGTAAGGAAATGAATGAAGGGCTTCCCTGGTGGCTCAGTGGTAAAGACCACCAGTGCAGGAGACACGGGTTCGACCCCTGATCTGAGAAGATCCCACGACTAAGCCCGTGAAAGTCCCTCAGGCAGGACTCTCTGCAACCCCATGGACTATACAGTCCATGGAATTCTCCAGGCCAGAACACTGGCACGGGTAGCCTTTCCCATCTCCAGGGGAGTTTCCCAGCCCAGGGACTGAACCCACATATGCCCCAAGTAATGAGCCTGCACCCTGGAGACTAGGAACCTCAACTAGTGCACTCATGCAACACAAATCCTGAAGCCCGAGTGGACTGGAACCTCTGCTCAGCAACAAAGAGAGGCCACCACAATGAGAAGGCCACCCACTGCAACTTGAGAGTAGGCCCCGCCCACCACTGGCAAAGATCCATCTAGCAAAGCTATGGTTTTTCCAGCAGTCATGTATGGATGTGAGAGTTGGACCATAAAGAAGGCTGAGCGCCAAAGAATTGAAGCTTTTGAACTATGGTGTTGGAGAAGACTCGTGAGAGTCCCTTGGACTGCAAGGGGATCCAATCAGTCCATTCTGAAGGAGATCAGTCCTGAATATTCATTGGAAGGACTGATGCTGATGCTGAAGCTGAAGCTCCAATACTTTGGCCACCTGATGCAAAGAGCTGACTCATGGGGAAAGACCCTAATGCTGGAAAAGATTGAGGCGGGAGGAGAAAGGGACGACAGAGGATGAGTTGGCTGGATGGCATCACTGACTCAATGGACATGAGTTTGAGTAAACTCGAGGAGTTGGTGATGGACAGAGAGGCCTGGCGTGCTGCAGTCCGTGGGGTCGCAAAGAGTCAGACACGACTGAGTGACTGAACTGAAGTGAAGTGTCTTTTAATTTCATAGCTGCAGTCACTGTCCGCAGTGATTTTGGAGCCCAAGAAAGTAAAGTCTGCCGCTGTCTCCATTTTTTCTACATCTCTTCACCATGAAGTGATGGAACCGGATGCCACGATCTTAGTTTTCTGAATGCTGAGTTTTACGCCAGCTGCTTCCCGTGAAACCCATCGTGCACAACGCCATGAGGCATGGGACTGAAAATCATTTCCACTCCCCACTGTCTCATCCTTTATTTGATCATGGAGCGTTTGATACAGTGCCTCAGAGGCAATAAGAAGAAGCAAAGAACAGTTGTCTTTCTTCCAAGATACATGGGTTGGCACAGATGTCGTATCTCAAGAAAGAAACCTGTTTGTTGCATCTGCTACAGCCTGAATTCATTTACAATCCTAACGTGATTGAAGTCTGCCTGGTTACACGACACTCAAGCCTCTCGCAAAGATGCTCAGCGCAGAGGGGAGTCGGGGAAGGGCAGGGAACACACTGGAGCCTCCAGCTTTGCAGAAGAGTCATTTCCTCACCCTGTATCCTGGGAGAAAAATGAGCCTTTTGTAAAAAAAAAAAAAAAAAAAATGATGCTTGCAATCCTGGAAGGGAGATTCTGAGTACGTTCTTTACTTTTCTTCTCTGAAGTGCAGAAGTATAACTCCCCGGAGTATGAGAAGCACTTGGGCATTTTACAGCATGCTGTACAGAAGGGGGGTGTTTTATCCCTTCCAAGGCAACAGGTTTGAGCATCACTTGTCTATAAAGTGACAAACTGACCGACTTGCTTTAAGGACAAAACCTTGTACATTTCTGCTTATCATTCTTTCACTTGACTGGACCACTGAAGTCACCAACAGGGTGAAACACACAGGCAGCTGCTGTGTGTGTGTGTGTGCATGTGTGTGTGTGCATATGTGTGTGTGTGTGTGTTTGTGTCTTTAGTCACGTCCGACTCTCTGCAGCTCCATGGACTGTAGCTTACTAGGCCCCTCCATTCATGGGATTCTCCAGGCAAGAATACTGGAGTGGGTTGCCATTTCCTCTTCCAGGGGACCTTCCTGATTGAAGAATTGAACCTGCATCTCTTACATCTCCTGCAGGAGGATTCTTCACCACCACCACCTGGGAAGCCCACTGAGGCAGCTGCTTATAGCTGTGATGCTATAATTCTCAGAAGCACGTTAGCTACTCTCTTCAAACCTTCCAAGGCTCCTGTCACCTTAAAAAAAAATTGCAGAACATGAGAGGTGGGAGTTAAGTTTTCTTTGGGGCAAAATGAGGACTGCAGCCCGTCAGATTGCTCCAGAGAGGCAGGGGGAAATATAGATGTGATTTTGGTGGAAGGGGTATACAGGTCAATCAAACACATAATTTTTTGTAGAAAAACTTTTGCTAGTCATGAGGAGCATCAGTCACCACGAAGGACTTGAGCGCCTCTCAAGATGTAAGGAGATGCAAGAATCTGGCTCATCAAGGCAGCTCCTGAAAACATCTAGCTCTCTGAAGACCTGTCCTGCCAGTCTTTCCCAGAGCACAGGTGCCTCCTGTGTGCGGTCCACCCTGAGCTCCTTTCAGGGGGTGTTGAAGGTCAGCAGCTGCAGCTGCACGTGTTGTAAGCCTTGGAGAGGTCCATGGCAAGTGCCCATGGCGAGCGCCAGTGTGTAAGTGGACACAGGCTTCCTCAACCATAGCACTGAATTTCAGCCCCCGTAATTAACACACACAAAAGCATCCTCAAACACATACAGACACACACATGCACGTGAATGCATGAATTCAGACACACACATGCACACACACAGGTGTATACACACGCACACACACAGGTATACACGCACACACACAGGTGTATACACACACACACACAGAGGTATACATGCACACACAGGTATACACGCACACACACGGGTATACACACACGCACACACAGAGGTATACACGCACACACAGGTATACACGCACACACACAGGTATACACACACATGAGCCCACAGTCATGAAAACATTAAAGGGCTTCCAATGGCTAGAAATAAAATAATACTTCACCCCCCCTTCCCTGACGCTCTTTCAGCCTTAAGCCTACAATTTTGTCACTGTGTCGTTTTCCCGCTGAAAACAGCCGCCCTCAAATGAGGTACTTTTCCCCTCATCTGTAAATAGACACAATAATTACTCTTCCACGGATATCATATGAGACTGAAATGACAATGGAAACGAGATTGGTGACAAGCTGAGGCTGCTGATGGCACCAATCTCTATTCTGTACTCCATTCATAATTACAGACTTATTACCTGAGCACAGAGCTACTCTGCTAAAGACTACATTTCCCAAAATCCTTCCTAAGACTACATTTCCCAGAATCCTTACTAAAGACTACATTTCCCAGAACCCTTGGTGGCTTAGTTTGCTCATGTGACTGTGTCCCAGCCAATAAGAAATGAAAGGGAAACACAAATTGCAAAACAAGCTCTTGAGTCATCTTGGAAAATAGCACTGAAGGTTGATTTAAAAAAAAAAAAAAAGGGGGGAACTTTCCTGGTGATCAAATGGCTAAGAGTCCTCGCTCTGAATTCAGGGGGGCTTGGGTTTGATCCCTGGTCAGGGAAAACTCAGAGAAGGCAATCGCACCCCACTCCAGTACTCTTGCCTGGAAAATCCCGTGGACAGAGGAGCCTGGCCGGCTGCAATCCATGGGGTCGCTAAGAGTCGGGTACAACTGAGCGACTTCACTTTCACTTTTCACTCTCATGCATTGGAGAAGGAAATGTCAGCCCACTCCAGTGTTCTTGCCTGCAGAATCCCAGGGATGGGGCAGCCTGGTGGGCTGCCGTCTATGGGGTCGCAGAGTCGGACACGACTGAAGCGACTTAACAGCAGCAGCAGCAGCAAGGAAAACTAGATCCCACATGCTGGAATTAAATTATACAAATGAACAAACAAACAAACAAACCTGGATGGAAGGAGTTTGAACCCCTGAAGAAATCTTAACAGAAAGCCACCCCCAAACCAGTAACATTTACTAGTGTGTAAGTCACATTTAATTTGAGTCTCTGTTACTAAAGAAATCAGTCCTGAATATTCACTGGAAGGACTGATGCTGAAGGTGAAAGTCCAATCCTTTGGCCACCTGATGTGAAGAGCTGACTCATTGGAAGAGACCCTGATGCTGGGAAAGATTGAGGGCAGGAGGAGAAGGGGACGACAGAGGATGAGATGGCTGGATGGCATCACCGACGTGATGGACATGAGTCTGAGCAAGCTGTAGGAGCTGGTGATGGACAGGGAGGCCTGGTGAGCTGCAGTCCATGGGGTCACAAAGAGTCAGACGTGACTGAGCGACTGAACTGAAGTACTAGTGTAAAAGCCTTTATTCCAACAGATAACTGTAGCAGTCAGAGCTCAGACAAATGGAGAAGCAGCAAGTTCACTGTGCGCTTTGCCTCCCTTCTCAGGACTCATCTCCTTTCTCCCAGTTCTCTCCTCCCAGCCCCTGACCCCACACCGCAGCATCTCAGGTTGCCCCCCGTCTGTCCTGGCGTCGATGGCTCCCAGTCTCCCATTCCTGGCTGGTCCAGGGCGGGTGAGGAAAGTCATGGGTGGGGGGGGGCGCCTTGAGCCCCATCAAAAGATCAGCCGGTCTAAGAGAGTGGTCTGTCCTTTGCCCTGGGGTGTTTCTGGACAGGTCTTCATCTTCAGAGCCACTCAGATGCAATCCTTCCACGCTGCTCTGTCTCAGAAAAATCCGTCCTTTAGACCCCGGAGAGGGCCGTGGTGGTCCCCGTCACCCACTCCACACATTCTTGCTCCAGATTTCCCTCTGCAGTTTCATTAATTCATAGGATGATTTCATTTTAGCACATTATTTACCGGAGGCCTATTAATACAACTTTTGTTAGCAGAATGTTATCGACACGGGATGTATCAATACATTTTCAAAGAGGGATACAATTAACATCACCGTGTGAAGTTGTTGAAGGTTTAAGTTGACCAAGGTTCCATTATACAATGTACGACTGTCATGGGTTTTTGTTCCAACCTTCTGTATATTATAAATGCAAAATTTTCAAAAGCGATGCATTGTGAAATTTTGAACAAAGAATTTCTTTGGTGAATTTTAATGCAGATGAATTTTCTGACTGACATATATACTAGTGTCTCAAACATGACAGGTCTTCAGAATATGGCTCTGATTCACACAATGTAGATATTACACCAACAAAAAGACAAAAGACCTTAGTGATTGATTCTGATAAAGAAAGTGAATATGAAACTCACACTGCTGGCCACAGTTTCTGCAAAAATCCTCTGGTCAATAACGAGTGGAGTCAGGGCAGGTGACCCTGAATTAGAAATGTGAAGAAACTGCACCAGTGACCTGGTTCCACCAACCACAGACACTCGTCAGGTTCCGGAAACACTCAGGTGGACCTAACTTACAAGTAGTATGTGGATATGCTGAGCACAGCAAATGGGTCTGGTTTCAGCCCCTCTCGTATTGACAGATAGCAAGCAGTAGGTAACAACACTTTCTCTGCAGGACTTAAGTATATCCACTGGCCTAGATGGTAAAGAATCTACCTGCAGGGTGGGAGACGTGGGTTTTGATCCCTGGGTTGGGAAGATCCCTTGGAGAAGGAAATAGCAACCTGCTCTAGTATTGTGGCTTGGAAAATCCCAGGACAGAGGAGCCTGCTGGGCTACAGTCCATGGGGTCACAAAGAGTTGGAAAACAATTGAGCAACTAACACTACATGGATCCTTCTTGGCTGCCCTACCCCTTGCTGTGTAGCCTCCAAGCCATATTCTGTGGCCATCTGAGATGTTTCCAGAAATTATATCTTTGAATATGGACATTGTATGTATTATTGTGAACTAAGTATCCTCCTTGTTACTGACATTGATTTCTGAAATACAGATGTTCTGAATTTGCAATCACTGTGGAGCAGATGGCAACTCCTTTTTCTCAAAACTTTTCCAGCTAAAATACATACTATCAAACTTTTGTTCAAACAGCTTATTGGAACGTGACATGGCCCCCAGAGGCTAGTAACGCAATTGTTGATGCAAACTAAAATGGAGTCTCTGAAATAAGATGACAGAAACTCAGTCATGCAGTAATTGGCCAGATCACCCAGAATGTTCTGGTTGTTTCTAAAAAAAAAAAAAAATCCCTTGTACTCTCAATAAAATAAGAATTCGGGAACTCCCTGGTGGTCCTGTGCTTTCCAGGTGGTGCGCGTGGTAAAGAATTCATGTGACAATGCATGGTACCAAGGAGATATGTGTTTGATCCCTGGGTCAGGAAGATCCCCTGGAGGAGGGCATAGCAACCCACTCCAGGATTCTTGCCTGGAGCACCCCATGGACAGAGGACCCTGGTGGGCCACAGTCCATGGGGTCGCACAAAGTCAGACATGACTGAGCATCTGAGAGCACAGTAGTGGTCAGAACTCTGTGATTTCACTGCCAAGGGTGTAGGTTCGATTCCAGGGTGGGGAACTAAGATCCCGCAAGCCACACAGCACAGTCAGAAATAAATAAAAACACACAGGTGATAGCAACTTTATTTTGGAAATGAGAACACAATGGAAAAAGTTCTGTAGTGAACTCGCAGACACCCTGACAATCTGTAGATTACAATCCAGAAGCAGTTCTGCAAGGTGTGTGCAAAATGTTTACAACTGTCCTGGATCCCATGGTAGGAAGCATCTTTTCTTCTCCCTCGTCTTCTACATCTTGTCAACCACTAAGTGCTCTCCACTTCATCTCCTACAGAACTCTTGAATCTGTCTAGTTTTCACATTCTCCAGGACTACAGTGAAGACTCTGATCTCTGCACTGCACTGAGAATGATCTACTAAGTGAGACCACCCCTGTCCTCTGATTTAATGAAATTAAGACTCTTGCTCCTTAGAAGAAAAGCTATGACCAACCTAGACAGCATATTAAAAAGCAGAGACATTACTTTGCCAACAAAGGTCCATCTAGTCAAGGCCATGGTTTTTCCAGTAATCATGTACAGATGTGAGAGTTGGACCATTAAGAAAGCTGAGTGCCGAAGAATTGATGCTTTTGAACTGTGGTGTTGGAGAAGACTCTTGAGAGTCCCTTGGACTGCAAGGAGATCCAACTAGTCCATCCCAAAGGAAAAGTCCTGATTATTCATTGGAAGGACTGATGCTGAAGGTGAAACTCCAATACTTTGGCCACCTGATGGGAAAAACTGACTCATTGGAAAAGACCCTGATGCTGGGAAAGATTGAGGGCAGGAGGAGAAGGGGATGACAGAGGATGAGATGGTTGGATGGCATCACCGATTTGATGGACATGGATTTTGAGTTACCTCTGGGAGTTGGTGATGGACAGGCAGGCCCGGCGTGCTGCAATCCATGGGGTGGCAGAGTCGGACACGACTGAGCGACTGAACTGAACTGAAGTGATGGCTCCCCAGTGAGTTTAGACTACAGGACACCCTTTCAGTGAGACTGCCCACACAGTGGTCCCTGCCTGTCATCCACCTCCAGCCCCATGTCCCCCTTCCTTTCTCAACTATTCTCAAGAACTTGACGTGCTCTGTGATGGTGAATTTTATGAATCAGTTTGCCTGGGCTTTGAGGTGCCCAGATACTTAGCTAAACACTGTTCTCAGGGTATGTCAGTGGGGTGTTTTCTGCATGAGGTCCATATTTGATTCCCCTCTGAGTAAAGCAGATTGCTCTCCCAGTCTGGGTGGGTCTCATCCGATCTGCTGAAGGACGGAACAGAACAAAAAGCAGAGAAGAACCTGGCCTGCAACAGCTGGTTTAAAGACAGAGGAGCCCATACGGACAGTAAGGGCACTAACCCTGCAAATAATCACTGAGCTTGGAAAATGAGCTCAAAGCCCAGGTGAGAATGGTCAGTCCCACACGGTACACTGGTTCCAGGCTGTGAGACATACAGCAGAAAACCCAGCTAGGCTGTGCTGGACTTTGGCTTGCAGAACTGTGACTCAACACACGGGATTTGGTGTTAGCTGCTAAGCTGGTGGTGATTCATTGCCTGCCCACGGAAATTTATCTAGGGAACAAGTAGGCTTTCTTGCCACCTGCTTCAGCCAACGAAATGTGAACAGAAATGGCCGTTACAGGCAAAGATGCGAAGAACACCATGTGTTTCCTCTTGTCCTTCTGGGTTCTTCTGTCCTCTGCCCTGCTAGCCTGGGTCCTGTTGCATGGCATGGAACAGAACCATGTCGGATGACCCACAGACCAATGACCAGGAGAACAAATGAGTATTCAGATGAGCATTCCTATGCCATTGCATACGGCTGGCTTGTTACACGGCATTATCGTAGACATAGCTGACTAATACATGGTCACTGCCGAGACAACGTCCATGGGACTTGGGGCAGAGTTGACATATTTCTCTGAAGGTTTACTCCTGTGGTTCTCCGACACATGGGATTAAACAGAACTTGCATCAAAGAGCTGAGGACCAACACTTCCAACAAGCAGCTTCAAAACTCTCTGAAGAAACGGTTCAAACAAGAAATTGACGAGAGTATGAAAATAAACCCGTTCAAGTAAAGGTCTGTCCTGAATCAGACTCACTGAATGACACACACTCAAAGTATGTAGGTTATTGACACAAATAAATAATATCATACATGCCTAAGAAATGTTACTTTTCTAAGCACCAAAGTTATGCAGTTTGTTCATTAACCATCTATATTAAGTTGAGTCCTGTGATATTTCAGGCAGTTCAAGAAGGGAGTAAAACCAATTCTAGATGCTAGAATCAGCACATTAGCCCAGACGGATTCTACTTAGAAAATCTACATCTTGTTTAAAACAACAAGCCTTAGGATAACTCTTTCATGTCTCCTCTCCCTCAAATGCGGAAACCGCTCAGACAAAAAAGAAATAATTAAACACTCGATTTGACTGAAGGGTAGAAGAAACACATACAAATTGTTTTGGTGGTTTTTAAGGCTTTAATTCTGTGACTAAAGTTTAATTGTCATTCACAAATCCCCAAGTCTCTGATATTTTAGATACCTGAAAGTTGAATGCATGTTATATAGCTTTTGGAATGACTTTAATTAGGCCAAGGCCTTATTCCTATTGTTATCTTCAGATATGACTTTAGCTATTTTAAGCCTTTTTTTTTTTTTTTTGCTTTGTGGCTCCAGCATTTTTATTTCCAGAGCTAGCTAGGTTTGCATTTTGACTTTTTACTGCTAAAAATATAAATTCCCAAATACATTAATGTATCATTTGGAGTCTAGAACCCAGGGTAAGTTTAGAAACTGCTATTATAGGATATTCCATGATATATTTATTTCAAAGTAACACAAAGAAAAATTTATTTTAAAAAACTGTCCACTAAAGGAAGAAGTGGATACAAGTGTATATGACACAATCATTTCACTGAGATTTCTAGGTTAATGAAAAATTGCATATGCTGATACATAAAGTCAGTTCACTATGATTCTAATGGGATAATTCATTATTTTCAATAAACAATTTATTTTTTAAAGATTTTTTTGATGTGGGCCATTTTTAATGTCTCTATCAATTTGTTACAGTATTTCCCCTGCGCTATGTTTTGGCCAAGAGGCATGTGGGATCTGAGTTCCCTGACCAGGGATTGAACCTGTAGCCCCTGGATTGGAAGGCAAAGTCTCAAACGCTGGACCATCAGGGAGGTCCCTAAGACAGCTATTTTTACACAGGTAGTTTGAAACCACTCTAAATGGTAACTGAGCTGAAGGGGAATGTCTCAAAAGTTTATTCACTTTCTGGATGCCTCAGACGATGAGAGGGTATGAAAAGGTGTCATGCTTGGAAAAATAATGCTTTCACCTTGACTCTTTAAGAACTTTTCCAGATTGTTCCGCAAAAACCATTGCATTGCATGAAGGAAGCATAAAGAGGTTCTGACAAAGACTCATATGGGGTGGGGAAGGGACAAAGAGTCACAGAAGGTAGTGAACACGACTGAAGGGGGCAAATTTTCATTCAAAGGGAACAGATGTAACCATGAGCAGTGGGCTGGCTTCCCCAGCAGCTCAGCGGTAAAGAATTCACCTGCGATGCAGGAGGTGCGGGTTTCGCCCCCTGGGTCGGGAACATCCCCTGGAGGAGAGCATAGCAACCCACTCCAGTGTTCTTGCCTGGGAAATCCCACAGACAGAGGAGCCTAGCGGGCTACAGCCCATGGGGTCGCAAGAGTCCTGCACGATTCAGTGAGTAAACAACAACACACATTTAAGGTCCCTGCATGTCTTTCCTTGACGTGACAGCTCATTTCTTTTTAGCACTTTTTAGCACCAGTGTCTGGAAGGACCACAGTTTATTTATCCATTAACCTACTGAAGGACACCTTGGTGGCTTCCAAGTTGGGGCAGTTAGGGATACTGCAGCTGTAAGCATCGGTGTGCAGGCCTCCGTGTGCATGTCAGTTTCCAACTCCTTTGGGACCACTGTGTTTCTAATCGCCTGTACATTAAGAACAGAGGAGGAAGAAGGGAGAGGGAGGACTGGTCTTGGATTAAATGGTCCAGAGACCATGAAAGGCATAAACTTCCCAGGGTCCAGAAACGAAGAAACATTCCTGTGAAGGTTTTAGACATCATTCTGTTCACGTGACATGCCAATTCTAGATGTCCATCCTAAAGAAGATCAGTCCTGAATATTCACTGGAAGGACTGATGCTGAAGCTGAAACTCCAATCCTTTGGCCACCCCATGGAAAGAGCCCTCATTGGAAAAGACCCTGACGCTGGGAAAGATTGAAGGCGGGAGGAGAAGGGGACGACAGAGGATGGGACGGTTGGATGGCATCACCGACTCAAGGGACATGAGTTTGAGCAAGCTCCGGGAGTTGGTGATGGACAGGGAGGCCTGGGGTGCTGTAGTCCATGGGGTCGCAAAGAGTCAGACACGACTGAGGAACTGAACAACAAAGAGATGTAAAGGTGAATAAAAAGGGGTCCCTCCCCCAAGGAGCTGATGGTCTAAAGCATATCCACATATAACACAAGACACGAGAGAAGTGGTTATGAGTTAAAATGGGGAAACGCTATGTTTCCTAAAAAGGAGATGATTCTAAGATCAACAGTGGCTCATGGATTTGCGCATAACAGTCAGTGGATGGAGAAGAGGGAATTCAATATTCATCTCCAGCATGAAGAGTAGCTGGAACATAGATGGTTTGCTCATTAAGGTGAAATAAAAACCAAAGTGACATCAAAAGCCCGTGGTGGCAGTGGTGGTTTAGTTGCTCAGTCGTGTCTGACTCTTGTGACCCCATAGACTGTAGCCCACCAGGCTCTTCCGTCCAGGGGATTCTCCAGGCAAGAATCTTGGAGTAGCTCTGACACAAATCACAGCAAGATCCTCTATGATCCACCCCCCAGAGTAACGGAAATAAAAGCAAAAATAAACAAATGGGACCTCAGTTCAGTTCAGTTCAGTTCAGTCGCTCAGTCGTGTCCGACTCTTTGCGACCCCAAGAATCACAGCACCCCAGGCCTCCCTGTCCATCTCCAACTCCCGGAGTTCACTCAGACTCACGTCCATCGAGTCGGTGATGCCATCCAGCCCTCTCATCCTCTGTCATCCCCTTCTCCTTCTGCCCCCAATCCCTCCCAGCATCAGGGTCTTTTCCAATGAGTCAACTCTTCACATGAGGTGGCCAAAGTACTGGAGTTACACTTAAAAGCTTTTGCACAGTGAAGGAAACTATAAGCAAGGTGGAAAGAGAGCCTTCAGAATGGGAGAAAATAATAGCAAATGAAGCAACTGACAGAGAATTCATCTCCAAAATATACAAACAACTCCTGCAGCTCAATTCCAGAAAAATAAGCAACCCAATCAAAAAATGGGCCAAAGACCTAAACAGACATTTCTCCAAAGAAGACACAGAGACAGCTAACAAACACACAAAAAAGTTGCTCAACATCTCTCATTATCAGAGAAATGCAAATGAAAACCATAATGAGGTAGCATCTCACGCCGGTCAGGATGGCTGCTATCCAAAGGTCTACAAACAATAAATGCTGGAGAGGGTGTGGAGAAAAGGGAACCCTCTTACACTGTTGGTGGGAATGCAAACTAGTACAGCCACTATGGGGAACAGTGTGGAGATTCCTTAAAAAACTGGAAATAGAACTGTCTCATGACCTAGCAATCCCACTGCTGGGCATACACACCGAGGAAACCAGAATAGAAAGAGACACGTGTACCCCAATGTTCATCGCAGCACTGTTTACAATAGCTAGGACATGGAAACAACCTAGATGTCCATCAGCAGACGAATGGATAAGAAAGCTGTGGTACATATACACAATGGAATATTACTCAGCCATTAAAAAGAATGCATTTGAATCAGTTCTGATGAGGTGGATGAAACTGGAGCCTATTATACAGGGTGAAGTAAGTCAGAAAGAAAAACACCAATATGGTATATTAACACATATATATGGAATTTAGAAAGATAGTAACAATGACCCTATATGTGAGACAGCAAAAGAGACACAGATGTACAGATCAGTCTTTTGGACTCTGTGGGAGAGAGAGAGGGTGGGATGATCTGAGAGAATAGCATTGAAACATGTATATTATCATATGTGAAACGGATCACCAGTCCAGGTTCGATGCATGAGACAGGGTGCTCGGGGCTGGTGCACTGGGATGACCCAGAGGGATGGGATGGGGAGGGAGGTGGGGGGGCGGTGAGATTTAGGATGGGGAACACATGTACACCCGTGGCGGATTCATGTCAATGTATGGCAAAAGCCACCACAATACTGTAAAGTAATTAGCCTCCAATTATAATCAATAACTTTATTTTTAAAATATATAACTGGATCACACACATACTGGAGGGGGTTGGCACTTCCTCCTCCAGGGGATGTTCCCAACCCAGGGATCAAACCTGTGGTGTCTATTCCATATCCTGCATTGGGAAATGGATTCTTCCCCACCAGTGCCACCTGGGAAGCCCCATCTTGTAACAATAGTTGGTTCTATGTCATATCCTTTAATAGATATGAAAACACTCTGATCTTCACCTTTTGTTTTTTATGACTGTAACGATTTTCTCTTACCAAAAGGTTTCCAATGGTCACCGAGGATGTTGCATGTTTCAGCTCTTTATTCCCTCCTGGAGAAGGCTTTCTGCACTGGGCAGGCTCCAAGTCAGGTCAAAAACAGACAAATACACCGTCCCTTAGGAATGCAGATTTGCTCAAGGCCAGGCTGATCTTTCCTTCTGCTCCCTGCTAGGGAAGCTGGGGACTGCTGTTTTTCCAGACTGCAGAATGATGGATTGTCCTTCCCAAGTTACAATGCTCCCAAGTCCACTGTTTTTTACTGAGATCCAACCATTTTGCTGGAACAAATGCTGCCTGGATTGCGGCAAGCCTTTGGTTAATTTCCAGATTCGTGCTGAAGTTATTCTATGATGACTTTTTCCAGCTGTCTCACTGATTTTACAGGGAAGGGAAACTATGCTGGTCCTTACCTTGCCATTTTCACTGCTGTCAACTTGATTGCTTTCACTGATAAAACTTTATGAAATAGATGGTAACACTGGCCACAGGCTTTCCCTCCCTTGTACACATGTCCTGTTCTGATGCCAATCTGTCATTACTCCCTGTGACCGCTGAAATCTCCGGATCCACCTTCTGCCTCTGGGTTTGGCCACGGAACTTGTTTGCAGCGGAAAGTCGTATGCACACACCTGCACAGACTTGCAACGTATCTGTACCTGGGGTTGCCCTCGCCTCAGTTCAGTTCAGTTCAGCTGCTCAGTCGTGTCTGACTCTTTGCGACCCCATGAACTGCAGCACACCAGGCCTCCCTGTCCATCGCCAACTCCCGGAGTCCACCCAAACCCATGTCCATCGAGTCGGTGATGCCATCCAACCATCTGATCCTCTGTCATCCCCTTCTCCTCCTGCCCTCAATCTTTCCCAGCATCAGGGTCTTTTCCAATGAGTCAGCTCTTCGAATCAGGTGGCTAAACTACTGGAGTTTCAGCTTCAGCATCAGTCCTTCCAATGAACACCCAGGACTGATCTCCTTTAGGATGGACTGGTTGGATCTCCTGGCAGTCCAAGGGACTCTCAAGAATCTTCTCCAACACCACAGTTCAAAAGCATCAGTTCTTCAGCGCTCAGCCTTCTTTATAGTCCAACTCTCACATGACTATTGGAAAAACCACAGCCTTGACTAGACGGACTTTTATTGGCAAAGTCATGTCTCTGCTTTTGAATATGCTGTCTAGGTTGGTAACAACTTTCCTTCCGAGGAGTAAGTGTCTTTTAATTTCACGGCTGCAATCACCATCCACAGTGATTTTGGAGCCCAAATAAATAAAGTCTGACACTGTTTGCACTGTTCTCCCATCTATTTGCCATGAAGGGGTGGGACCGGATGCCACGATCTTACTTTTCTGAAGTTGAGCTTTAAGCCAACTTTTTCACTCTCCTCTTTCACTTTCATCATGTTGAAACCACTGGGTCAGACAAGGCTTGAGGACAAGCTTGGACCAGCCTCCTTCCTGGAGAATGAGGGGGCCACATGGAGAGGGGAACCCCGAGCTTCCCACTGTCACAGGTGAAGTTATAGTAAGTCAGTCACCTCAGCTATTCATCCACCAATTACAGATGCCGGAGCCAAGATCCACGTAGACAGTTCTAGACAGTAAATAGCCACCCAGCACAGCCTGAATGTCTGCATGAAGCCAGTAAGTTCTGCAATGCTGTGACAGACACAGAGACCCCTGATACTTTATGTCTATTCAGCATCTTCCCTCTTTACCCTATGAAAATAAACACCTACACTCCCAAGGGAAAAAAATGTAACCATGCAGGCAGACTATCTTGCAACATTAAAACAGTTATGTTCTGACCCAGGCACGATCATGGGAACTTCTAAAATATCCTGACTACAACTGTATTTGAAGATGGTGACGATGCCTAAAGCTTGGGGGTGAGGTCACGGAGGGCTCAGTATTACAGTCTTTCTACTTCTGTGTTTGCTTGAAATTTTCCACCCTACAGTGCCTTTTTTTTTTTTTTTAAATAAGGTCAGCAATTGCCTGGCACTCTTTGTATCCTGTGTTTCCATTTGGAATAACGTCGATGAGCCTGAATTTTAAAATGTCAATGTTCACCCAGTGCCCCTCTCAAGAAACATATTACACTATTTCATTCTAAGCTTTCCTTTCATATTTCTGTGGTTTCAACGGGCAGATTGAAAGCATTTTCCTGTCAACATGAACCCCCTGCAATCCCATGCAAATTATAAATAAATGACCCTTAGTAATATCACACGTAATGTAAAAAAAAAAAAATTAAAAGGCACAGTCTGCTCTAAGTTCGTATCACATTTTGTGCTTGATGGCAGTGTCTTGCTTTTCCAACACCTAAGATACTGGCTGGAAAGATTGAAGGCAGAAGGAGAAGGGGATCACAGAGAATGAGATGGTTGGGTGGCATTGCTGATTCAACAGACATGAGTTTGAGCAAGCTCCGGGAGTTGGTGATGGACAGGGAAGCCTGGCGTGCTGCGGTCTATGGGGTCGCAAAGAGTCAGACACAACTGAGGTACTGAAGAACAAGATACTGGCAAGCAAAGTGGACCACATGGTAATCAGAGGGTTGAGTTCTATGTTGGAAAGAACCCTCTATTTCTCTGCCAAGATAAGAGAAAATGTAGGGCAATGTGATTAAATCCACATTGGCAAAATCCATATTTTATGGTTCAGGAAAATATTCTTCTACCAACTAGGAAATGGTTTAGGGTACTATTTCAGTTTGCATTTGTCCTTATAAACTACAATTAAAACAGTAGGAAAGATACACCAGAATGGGTTTTAATGTGGTCCCGCTGAAAACACTTTCTAATTAGGTAATCTTCTCTTATTAGAAGAATTAAAATGCATTCTTCGAAATTGTGTTTGATCATAACGGTGCCTTAAAATTCAGCAACCACACTCACAGTCTTCTATTCTCAGGCACTGGAGGGACTTACATCATGAACACGGAATTATTTTATGTTGGAATTCAGTCTTCAAAATTAATGATTTAGAGTCCCATTCATTCACTTGGTCAAAACCTTTTCCCTCCGTGCAAGTGAAAGTCACTCAGTCGTGTCTGACTCTTTGCGACCCCATGGACTGTAGAGTCCATGGGATTCTCCAGGCCAGAATACTGGAGTGGGTAGCCTTTCCCTTCTCCAAGGAATCTTCCCAGCCCAAGGATCAAACCCAGGTCTCCCACATTGCAGGCAGATTCTTCACCAGCTGAGCTACCAGGGAAGCCCAAGACTACTGGAGCAGGTTGCTATTCCCTTCTCCAGGGGATCTTCCCAGCCCAAGGATCAAACCCAGGTCTCCCACATTGCAGGCAGATTCTTTTACCAGCTGAGCCATCAGGGAAGCCCAACACAGCCTCCAGGGCTGCTAGCAAGCCCAGTTTTGTCACGGCCATCAATTTCTAGAAAAGGCAGTTTGCCATCCAGCTGTTAGGACTCCTGCTTGCGGTGGCCAGATCTCATCGAAAGAGAATCCAAGGGCCCTGTCTCTTCCTAGAACAAATCACCACATCTTCGGAAGGGATTTCTGGCATTTCTAGGAAACTTCCAGGCCGTGGAGAAGCATAGAGGCCCTCTTCTGCAGAGACGTATGTATTTTTAGAGCATGGGAAGTGATGATCTGAGGCTGGACCCCTTGCACGTTCTAGACATATGAGACACTGAGGGTGAAGGTCAGAGATTCTGGCTCCTCTGTCTGCCCCGGCGTGAAGCAGTTGTGTAGATAGGAGCATTCATCAAGCGCTTTCTCATGCATTCTCTAGGGTCACCGAAGACGGACGATTACGGGGTAATTGCCACGCTGCGACCCGTGGCAACTTCGGTCCTCCGACCTCTAGTTTATCATCTTTTAAGAGAAATGCGCCATAAACAGAAGTGGGGATGATTAAGCTTTGCTTCAACGTCCAACACTAATCTTCCTCTCCCTCTCCTGCCGGAAGACGTTAAATCACTCATTTCCGCTTGGCCGTTCTCTTCGAATTGTCATCTTTGTAGAATTTAAGCAACTATAAGCAGGCAGAAACATTTTTAGTCCCGGAAAACCTCTAACAGTGCTGTGATGGAAATTGCAGAATATGGCTTTAAATATTTTTTTTTCCCTCACACGAGTTGCCCTTTAAAATATCGCCATGGGAAAACAATACCACTATATAATTTTTTTTTTTTTGCACCAGAATTCACTGAACAGTCTTGGGCTGAAAATAAAAAGGGCAGACAATACAAAGGATAAAAGGTCAGAAGGGGGTTTACTGGCATTTAAACTAATAATAGTAGGATGCAAATAAATATCACTGTTTTGACTATGTGTTCTTTTTACTTTAAACACAGTGTCAAAAAAATTTTAACACACAATTAAAGAAGGTTAAACATTCTGAACACATTGAAAAGGGCACGCAATGTAGGGTTTGTTGTTATCATTAAAGCAGAGACCCTGACTTTGTACAATCCTTGCTAAGTTTCCAAGTGATGTAACATGTTACCCAGTGATTTATTTATTTTTACCTCCATGATGTCCATGCAGGAAAGGTTAGGAAATGTGTACATTTCTGAAGATATAGTCCACCTAAATGTTAATTTTTGTGTTTTTAAAAAATTTGTTTGTTTGGTCCTCCTGGCCCAAAGCCATTCTCGTTTTTCTTCTCCTCTAACAACCTAAAATATCTTTCTAAGAATGTAAGCCTCAACTATTCCAGTGTTCAAAATGTCCCAAGATTCTTTAGGACATAATCTCTAAGGGGGGGGGAAATGAGAGATGAAGTATTTGGCAAAATTTAATCATTATTCCTTTGCAGAAAGAGAGGGGCGGCATAAGTCGGTCAAAAAGAACACACTTTAGGAGGCAGTGACGACATTTAAACCCTCGGGTACTCAAGGAAAGATTGAGTGCTTGAAGGATTGTTCCTGGCTCACCCTAGATGGTGGCTCAGATGGTAGGAAAAATGCCTGTCAATGCAGGTAGACCTCGGTTCGAGCCCTGGGTCGGGAAGATCCCCTGGAGAAGGAAATGGCAATCCACTCCAGTATTCTTGCCTGGACAATCTCGTGTGGAAGAGGAGCCTGGAGGGCTACGGTCCACGGGGTCGCAAAGAGTCGGACAGAACTGAGTGACTACTGTCGTCCTCTGAGGCTCTGCTTGGTGTCATCTTCACGCAGGGGCCCAACCTCTATCTCAGATGCTGGAAATTCCTCTCCTAGCAACAGGCCCTGCGGCTCTCAACTAATAAGGGACATTTCTCCCAACACTCAAGGTCACTACGTCGGAGGACCACGGATCAAGCCACAGGTCTTTAGAAATCAACATGCTGCTGGCTGTATCACAATCAATGCACACACAAAACCACGTGCCTATTTCCTTGGATGCAATAAGCCACCTCCACCAATCTGATCTCCGTCTTAATGAGCAGGACCCTCATCACACCATTTCCTTCACTCCGGAAGTGCCCCAGGTCTATATGTTAGCTCACGGATTCGATGCTTGGGTTGAGTTCACACAAGGCTCTCCAGTCCTCATCGTCAGGCCAATCAAAATAACAAGTTCTACCGATGACTTACATATCCAGCTCTCTCTACACCACAATCTAACCAAGGCTGCCACGTATGGTGGCTCAGGTTGCGCACTGAACAAACAGAGGAAACAACGCTTCCTATGGTGGAGTGTGCATGTCACCCCCGGAGTTGTGCAGTGGGCAACACACATATGGAGACACACATGCAGACTGAAAATCCATCCATTTACTTTTGTAAACGAAAACATCACGGCATAAATCTGAGCACAAAGCATATTTACATCCTGTTTTTTGTATGTTTCCCCATCTTTAACAAGAGAATCATAACATCTGATAGAGATGTGTGTGTGCATGCTAAGTCTTCAGTCGTGTCTAACTCTTTGTGACCCGCCATGGACTATAGCCCACCAGGCTCCTCTGTCCATGGGATTCTCCAGGCAAGAATACCAGAGTGGGTTGCCATGCCCTTCTCTAGGGGATCTTCCAGAACCCGGGATTGAACTCGTGTCTCCTGAATTGCAGGTGGATCCTTTACCACCAGCACCAGCTGGGAAGCCCCTGATAGAGATGTAGTGAAGATTCCAAGTCCATGAACCCACAGGAGCACTAGGAATCAGGCCTGGGATGAAGGAGTCATACCAAACATCATTCCACAGGCCAGCCTATCAGAGCAATGCGTGGGCCCTGGGACTTTTTCCTACTTCGCCTTCAGGGCGACGAAATATGCTGCGGAAACTCACTTATCTCTGCTTCTGATGGTACGGCTGGGAACACGTCTCCCTGGTACAAGCTCTAACGGATGAGCTGTCTGATGACTCTCTCTCTCAGCAGTCACCAACCCGACGCTTTTGATGAAATGCCACGAGTGCCCTTTTCGGAATTATCTGAAACTCTTAACTTCTCCCAACCTTTTCATATGGCACTTGTCACCTTTGCTGAGAGGCACTACAGGACGCTGCTTTCCAGTCTGGCTGCAAAAATGCTCCTCAAATTTTAACATGGAACTGATGCTCTGTGTAAACTGAATATTTTCGATGCTGACTTTCAAAGGGAAGCACAGGAAACAGGCATCTCGTGGTTTAATTGGATATATTAAACACAAGCTACATGGCACTATTTCAAAGGTTGCTGAAACAAGTTGTCGTAAAAACATTACGTCATCTTGTGATCTTTTTGCCTAAGGACAAAATCTGATCAACAAAAACTAAAATATGACATTCCCTGGACTCTTTCACACAGGCATGGGAAATATTTTTGAAGGTATTTCAAAAGTGATAAGGTTTGCAAGGCATTAAAAAACTAACATTCCCTGCAGGATACCTGGTCCTGTCTAAAACTTGCATCAGACATTTGGTGCATCAGACATTTGGTCCAGAAGACGTCTGGTCCACACCAAAAAGTTCTTGAAATTCAGTCCTATCGAAAATGTCCACAAGCAGGTGTGCCACGCCAAACGATTTTGGACGGGACGAAATATCAAGGACCTTTTGGTGCGGACCGAGAAGTCTCCACGGGCATTTTGAAAAGGACTGAATATAACCGAACATCAACAACCTTTTTGAGAGCTGCCCTGGTGGTCCAGCGGTTAAGAATTCACCTGCCAGTTTGCAGGGGACACAGGTCCAATCCCTGGTCCAGGAAGAACCCACATCCTGGGTAGCAACTAAGCCCATGGGCCACAGCTACTAAAGTCTGTGTGTACCTAGAGCTTGTGTTCCACAGTGAGAGAAGTCTCTGCAATAAGAAGCTTCTGCGCCACAACTAGAGAGTACCTCTCCCAACCTTTGCAACCAGAGCAAGGCTGCAGGCAGCCATGAGGACCCTGCACAGCCAAAAATAAAAAAAAATTTAAAAAGAAACTTTTGATACAAATCAAATGTCTTATGAACATTTTGGTCAGGACCAAATCTGAATATTTTGCTAACTAGAATATTTTATAAAAAAAAATGACTGAGTCCCTTTGGTTCACCCAAAACTATCACAACATTGTCAACTGGCTACACCTCAATGCTGCTGCTGCTGCTGCTAAGTCGCTTCAGTCGTGTCCGACTCTCTGTGACCCCATAGACGGCAGCCCACCAGGCTCTGCCGTCCCTGGGATTCTCCAGGCAAGAACACTGGAGTGGGCTGCCATGGCCTTCTCCAACGCATGAAAGTGAAAAGTGAAAGTGAAGTCGCTCAGTCGTGTCTGACCCTCAGCGACCCCATGACACCGCAATATAAAGTTTTTTAAAGAAGCTTTTTAAAAATGCATTTATTATGGAGTAGGAAATGGCAAATCTACTCCAGTATTCTGCCTGGAAAATTCCATGGACATAGGAGCTTGGCAGGCTACGGTCCACGGGGTCGCAAAGAATTGGACTTACCTGAGCGACTGACACATACATCCAAGGAGAATTAAAGGATATTTGACAAGAGATGGGACACCACTCTTAAGTAAAATGAATCTTTAAAAATACATATACTCATTAGATTTGTTATTAGAAATAAATCTCTCCTAGGCATAGACAATATCTTTTCACATCTGCTATCTTCCCGTAATCAATGAAGCAAGTCATCTTCCACCATGAGAAAGAATCTCGATGTTTAATTAATCATCAAACCGTCAGTTGTGTAAAGAATCCAACTGTGTGTCTCACTCACTGAGACAGTAGTTGCAGAATCAGTTCTCCATTCTGGGCCGTAGGCAGGTGGTGGTAATGCATAATAGATTTTTAAGTTTCTCGTTCCCACCTTCTTTGGGGTCGCAAAGAGTCGGACAGGACTGAGCGACCGAACTGAACTCCCACCTTCTAAGGGTTGGAGGCCTTTAAAGAATTCCGGCATATTCCATACATCCTTGTGCATTCATCTTTCAGTGACATTAAAGGTTCTGTCTACATCAGCTTATACTATGAATAATGTTGCAGTTGAGCATGGTTGTGCAGCTATCTCTTTGAGATCCTGATTTCAATTTGGGGGCAAAATCCCCCAGAAGGGAGAAGCCTGGATCATAAGGTAGTTATCTTTTTAACGTCTTAAGGAGCCTCCATCATGTTTTCGGGAGGCTTCCCTGGCCGCTCAGCGGTAAAGAATCCACCCGCAGTTCAGGAGATCCAGGAGACTCAGGTTCAATCCCAGGGTTGGGAAGATCCTCTGGAGGAGGGCACGGCAACCCACTCCAGTATGCTCGCCTGGAGAAGCCCACGGACAGAGGCGCCTGGCTGGCTACAGTCCACGGGGTCACAAAGACTCAGACACAAGGAAAGTGACTGAACACACACCCACACTGTTTTTCACAGCAGCGACGTCATTTTGCATTCCCGCCAATAGTATAGAGGGTTACAATTTCTCGACAACCTTGCCAAGACTAGTTGCTTTTTTTTTTTTTTTTTAATAGTAGACACACTTGAACTTTAAAAATGAGGGAAATCTTGCAGTCAACAACAAGGATGAATCTTAGGGGGCAGATGCTAAGTGAACTAAGGACAGCCACTCGTGGTCCCACGTGTATGAGGAAACCCACAGAGGCAGAGAGCAGAATTATGGTTTGCCAAGGCGTTGGAAGCCTGGCGTGCTGCAGTCCATGGGGTCCCAAGAGTCGGACAGGACCGAGCGACTGAACTGCAGGGGTGGGAGGGGTGAGGAGAAGGGGGACTTTCTATCAAGATACAAAGCTTCAGTTATGCAGAAGGAACAGATCTCCTGTACAACTCCGCGCCTGTGGTTAAGAAGACTGTATCCCCTCCAGCAAAAGCTAGGAGGGCAGATCTCATGTGGAGCATCCTTCCCACCATAAAGTCAAAATTAGAAAGAAAAATTCATGCACAGGCTTCTATTCAAAGCACCACCAGTAAATTGGAGAAAAACACCTTTCTGCAATCCAAAACGTTCTCACAAGAGTGTCACGTTTATATATGACCATGCCGGCGTGCTTAGTCGCTCAGTCATGACCGAGTCTCTGTGAGCCCCATGGACTGTAGCCCGCCGGGCTCCGCCGTCCATGGGATTCTCCAGGCAAGAACGCTGGAGTGGGTTGCCATGCCCTCCTCCAGGGTGTCTTCCCGACACAGGGATGGAACCCAGGTCTGCTGCATTGCAGGTGGATTCTTTACCAGCTGAGCCACCAGGGAAACCAGCCTAGTGTATTAGTTGAGATAGGGAACTCCAGCCGCTGCTACACTGACAACCTCCAAATTTCAGTGTCTTCCAAGTAAAAAGAGCAGATCTTTCTCTCTATATATGTATATATCTTTATTTGGCTGCACTGGGTCCTAGTGACAGCATGCGGGGTCTTCTGTCTTCATTGCGGCGAGGCTGGATTGTTTAGCTGTGGCATGCGGCATTCTAGTTCCCGGACCGGGGATCAAACCCAGGACCCCTGCACTGGGAACTCGAAGCCTTGGCCACTGGACCACCCGGGAAGGCCCCAGAAAAAATTAGATCCTGTTCCGGCCTCAGTCTTCTGTCGATCGGGGAAACCGTGGTTTCTCTGGAGCTGCCCCAGGTGGTGACTCAGGAGATCCAGGCTATGTCACCACCATCATCGAATCACCTCCCACTGAGGACCATCTCAGAGTCCTTACCTGGATGTTCTGCACTGAGTAGGTACAAATAGAGCACGCTGTGGGAAACGTTCTGCCTGGGCCTGAGTGCCTCAGTTGGCCCCGAAGATGAAAGTGGAGAAATCTTCTTGCCCGGTACCCAGTACCGCGATGACACAGGAGACAGTTTCTGCTTCACATGCAGAGGGGTCCCGCCCACCCAAGCCTATGCCATATCTTTGTGTGTGACTGCGTCTTGCACCCTGTGTTACATTTGAAAGTGAAGTCACTCAGTCGTGTCTGACTCTTTGCGACCCCGGGGACTGTAACCCACCAGGCTCCTCCATCCGTGGGGTTCTCTAGGCAAGAATACTGGAGTGGGTTGCCATTTCCTTCTCCAGGGGATCTTCCCAACCCAGGAATTGAACCCACGTCTCCCGCACTGCAGGCAGATGCTTTAACGACATTAATTTCAATAGGCAACTCAAAGTTCATATTTATAAAAACATATTCCTTGGACATTTTTTAATTATCAAATCAATCAAAACCATGGACTGAATATATTCTTGGTATCATGGAGATGGTTACAAAGGAGTTACGTGGGGAAAAAAACGATTATAATACAACTGGTTATAATTCATTTCTGTAGCATACATCTGTGTGCGTAATGTGATTGTGTGTGAAAGTGAAAGTGAAGTTGCTCAGTCGTGTCCGACTCTCTGCGACCCCGTGGATTATAGCCCACCAGGCTGCTCTGTCCGTGGGATTTTCCAGGCAAGAGTACTGGAGTGGAGTGTCATTTCCTTCTCCAGGGGATCTTCCCAACCCAGGGATTGAACCCGGCTCTCCTGCATTGTAGGTAGATGCTTTTAACATCTGAGCCACCAGGGAAGTCCAGAGATTGTGTGTATAAAGTCTTAAAGATATACTCAGAAATACTTACTTTCTGCTTGATGGTCAGGTTAAAAGTGATTCTTTCTCTTCACTACTGTGAATGCTGTATTTTTCTACAATTTTTTTTGTAATAAAAAACACTTGCAGATAAATATAAGCAAGGGTGTAAAGGTAGCTAACACTTTCTTAGGACTTATAACATGCCAGGCACTTTATAACTATGATCCCACTGAATTTACTACAAGCCTTTCATTGGAAACTGACCAACAGCTGTAGCAACATGCAAGCGCGACATGGCGTTGGAACCCAAGAGATGGCCAGGGCGTCCACACTAACCTCTAATCATGAAACTCAGGAGCTAGCTTCTTTATTTTTATTATTACTATTTCTCATCCATCTGTGTACTCCCCACGCCTCCCCAGAGCCTCTGACATTCCGTAGAGATTTAATGAACTGAAACCCCATTCCCCATTACTTAAGGTCATACCCCAAACATAGCAAACACCCCGCCAGGCTCCTCTGTCCATGGGATTCTCCAGACAAGAACACTGGAGTGGGTTGCTATTTCCTTCTCCAGGGGATCTTTCCAACCCCGGGATGGAGCCCAGGTCTCTCGCACTGCAGGCAGACTCTTCACTGACTAAACACTCCGCACGCTTGCTGAATTGAGCCCCATGAAAAACCAAGCAGGAGAGAATTTTTAATCGCCAAGGAAAACTTTATTTTCATTTCAAGTTAACATGACAATAAGGTTCTGGGAAACCTTCATAGATGCGATCCTGTCACAGATTCCATTGTTCAGACACGTGACAAATAGGTTGCCTGTTTCTTCCGTGGATGTCCTTCAGGGCCACCTGGCATCTGTTCCCCTTCCTGAAACCTTCATTATCTCTGATACATAGGTTACAATTGTGCTTTTCACACCGCATTAATGATGTTGGCAAATCGTGCCTGTCAATAGGTCACCGTTAGCTTAAGCTTTTAATGTCTGTGAAATGCTAGAAATATAACAATATATTTTTTTTTCAGAAAGAATTTGTTTAAAGCTTTAAAACCCACAAACAACAGGACATACAAGAGATCACACCAGTGGGAATTCAAATTTCCTGTTGTGCATTCCAAGCCAAACTTTCAGGTGGTAAACGCTAATTATGATTATTACAAAGAAACCTGATTTTCAAATGTTCTGAAACATAATGGAGATCTAAGTTATTCTGAGGCAAATACTTAAAAGCTCATTGTGAGTCTAGAGGTAAACGTATCCTTTGTAGGCTGTTACCCGTGTACAGATTAAACAATCGATGCTATACAAAGCTGTGCGTTTACAACATCTGCAAAAGTCCTCCCACTGACTTCAGCCTCAAACACCATGTTCTGACATCATAAAATGTCTTGTAAAATCCATGTGCATTGAGCGTGTCCAACTCTGAGCAAATACGGTCATCTTTTAACACATAAGTTGGTAACAGCGGCTTTCAATAGGTTTTGCCTGATAACAGCAGTACTTCTAACCCACTAGTAACACGCCCATGCATTCTCTCATGAGAGTATTTCCTAAAACAACATGACACGCTTTTGGCAAATTTCTGGAATGAGAAATCTGAACTAAGAGGAAGAATCCTGCTTGCTCTCCAACTCTGAACCATTCCCAGGGAGGCGGAAGGAACCATTTGTCTTTTTTTTTTTTTTAAAGACAAAGGAAGATTTGCAATCTGAAATAACAGGCTCCTGGTTCATCCACCTCATTAGAACTCACTAAAATGCATTCCTTTTTTACAGGTGAGTAATATTCCACTGTGTATATGTGCCAAGTAAAGTAAGTCAGAAAGAAAAAGACAAACACTGTATATTATTTATATGGAACTTAGAAAGATGGTATCCACAATCCTACATGCAGGGCAGCAAAGGAGACAGAGATGTACAGAAGAGGCTTTTGGGCTCTGTGGGTGAGATGATTTGAGAGGACAGCATGGAAACACGTATATTACCATATGAGAAATAGATGACCAGGGAAAGTTAATGCATGAAGCTGGGCACTCAAAGCGGGTACTCTGGGACAGCCCAGAGGGATGGAGTGGGGAGGGAGGTGGGGGGCGGTTCAGGATCGGGGGACACATGGCCACCCATGGCTGATTCATGTGGATGTACAGCAAAGACCATCACCATATGGTGAAGTCATTATCCTCCAAGTGAAATAAGTTAATTAATTTAAAAAAATTCTGAAATAGCAGACCGTAAGGAGGAGCTCGAGAGATGCTGTCGGAACTTAGACATCATTCTGCAGGGACAAAGACGGGAGGGCAGAGACCACTGTCAGAGAGCCGGAGACACGCTTACACACATTTTTCTCCAAAGTGCCCGGACGACGGGGTCCACGCATCCAGAGGGGACAGAGTAGTCCACTGACCCGCACTCCCGTGGGATCGAGAAAACCCCTGAGCCAAGAGCAGATAGATGCTGAGACATGTTCGCTACAGAAATGAAAGAGAGGCAGCGGGACCACAGCTCCTGTGTAGAGATGAGTGAACGAATCCTCACCATACTGGGGGAGCGCGTATAGTGTGTGAAGGTCACCTAGGTATTCTCCACTCAGGGGAACCCTTTGCCCAGAAGGGGCTGGTGGTCCGGACTTGGGAACTCTCTCCAGCTGTGCCCCCTGTCTCCCAGTCTCCTCCGTGACCCCGTTAGGCCTCATCCCTGCATTCCTGAGGTCGCAGGAAATGGAATTCAGACGGAAGCGCGCATGTCACGACCAACGTGAGGCACAGATATTGCTTATCCACAGGGTCAGGCCGACAAAACACAAGGACGGGCATGAACCACCATTATTCTCTAGTTATGAAATTCGGCATCGAGATGTCACGGGTATGGGTCATGGACTGCTTATGTCTGATTGCTGGGTCTTCGTGGGTATGGGTCATGGACTGCTTATGTCTGACTGCTAGTGTCTTCATGGGTATGGGTCGTGGATTGCTATTGTCTAATGGCTTGTGTCTCCCCCACCCCAAACCCCCCATCCCTGTGAAATAGCATACATTTCACACGCCAATAATTCTGAATCTGTTAGAGGGGATTTCTTGGACTGCAGAATCTCTGAACTTGGACTCTTACTTCAGAAACGCCGTTCACCCAAGGGACAGCAGAACCAAACAGCGTGCTACAAACGAAGGGCTGGAAACACTCGGACTGGACAGGTGTGTCTCAGCTTCGACATTCGCTGAGAGAGCTCACCAAAAGGCGGTCGCACAAAACACATCTGCTAGTCTCTGTTGCTTCTCCTTCAACAGTGATGAGCTTCTAAATATTGCAGACTTCTCAAAGAAAGACACATATCCATGTACAAACATGGATAGCATGAAGAGTGTTTCATACGTATTTGCAAATAATACTGACAGTAATCGCCTTTCAGAAACCAGAAGATGGCAACTTAACCATCATTCGTGATTGGGCAAGATGCTCTTTTACGCAGGGTAAAAAAGTGGCACGTGTTAGATTTCAGTAAACACTTAACATTTGATTCACTCTCACGCGATGCTCTCTAGGGGAAATCCTGGTGGCCGGTGCATCAAGTCAGCTGTGGAGTAAGCGACGCCTTCAGCCATGGATCACGCTGTCTGAGAGGTCAGCAGCTCACCTGTGCCCTTTCCTGCCCTCCACCGCACAGATGTTGGACACTCATTGCCCAGTTGTCCGTCCACGTGAACAACTGGCCTCAGATGACGTAAGTAACATCTGTGTCTCTGTTTATTGCAAACGTTGATTTCCCCCTGCCGCCTCCCCCCGCCGCCCCGGTGGGGTGGACAGGTGTGTGTATGTGTGGAAGGGGGTCTTGATGGAGCCTCCAGGTGCGTGGGGAGGAGGGAGGCGGCCAGGGCTGCCTGTCCCCAGGGTCGATCCTGGGCGTTCATCCCTGATACTGCCGGTGGGGCATCCCCCCCCAACCCTGTGCACCCCCAGACGCTGCCAATAACGGCTAAAGGCTCTGTCTCCCATCCTGATCCTCTCGGTCACACTGGCAGGACAGCCCCGATGACGAGCAGCACAGCTGCAGCCACGGCTTCCAGATCAGGTTCCCCAGGGACAGCTGGTTGGGGACGTTCTGAAGGGTTCGGGTGTGGCGGGCTGCCGCCTCCTGCATGGCCTCCAGGATCTCCTGGAACCGCGGCTCCAATGTCGGGGTTAACGGGTTTCTCTCCCGGGGGTCTCTGGAAATCTCAAACAGCAGGGGCGGGTCGTGGTAGGTGACGTACTGCCCGTGGCAGAAACACACTTTGGTGGGAAAGCATCCGTTGGCACCCTCGGGGGAGAACTTGGGGGTGAAGAAAAAGGCTTTCCAGATGGACGTGCCTGTGGTGGGACAAGCAGAGAAGTGGGTGTGGTGGGAACAGGGTCGTCATAGTCACCCCCAAAGAGAGCGTGCATGGAAAACCACCCTCTGGGTGCTTCAAGAAGGCAGAGACTCAGTTATGGATGGACTGGATTTATCACACTTAAGGCTCAAAAAAGAGTAAGCATCATAGCTAAAAAGAAAAAGCAAGAAAACATGAGTTGTTATCTAACTGCCAAGGAGGAAAAGACAAAGCTGATTATGCAACAGCTGCTAAGCTGCTAAGTCACTTCAGTCGTGTCCGACTCTGTGTGACCCAACAGACGGCAGCCCACCAGGCTCCCTGTCCCTGGGATTCTCCAGGTAAGAACACTGGCTGTTACAATGCAAAAACTGATTTTTTTTTGGACCTCGCCTCTAGGGGGAGCCCGAAAGCTGCAACCACTGAAGCTGCGGGCCCAAGAGCCCACAGTGAGAGAGGCCCCCGCAATGAAAAGCCCATGCGCCACACTTAGAGAAAGCACCCTCCCCCGCAACACACAGCAACAAAGACCCAGGGCATCCAGAAATAGATAAAATTAAAAAGTTTTTAAAATGTAAGTGTTGTGTTCCATTTGTTGCTGTTGTTCAGTTCAGTTCAGTTCAGCCGCTCAGTCGTGTCCGACTCTTTGCGACCCCATGGACTGCAGCACGCCAGGCCTCCCTGTCCATCACCAACTCCCGGAGCTTGCTCAAACTCATGTCCCTTGAGTCGGTGATGCCATCCAACCATCTCATCCTCTGTCACCCCTTCTTCTCCTGCCCTCAATCTTTCCCAGCATCAGGGTCTCTTCCAATGACTAAATAGACAATATTAAAATTTTAGAAAAACAAAAATTGATTTGCAAACAAATAATTGTGACATGATTGATTTACTGTTTATCTTACGATGCTACGACTTTCTGAGAGCTGGCTCTGATAGAGGTCTAGAAACTGCAGCCTAGGTAGAAAAACGTGGCAGATGAAAACAGAGTTCACGTGTATGCTGCTGCTAAGTCACTTCAGTCGTGTCTGACTCTGTGCAACCCCATAGACTCCCACCAGGCTCCTCCGTCCCTGGGATTCTCCAGGCAAGAACACTGGAGTGGGTTGCCATTTCCTTCTCCAATGCATGAAAGTGAAAAGTGAAAGGGAAGTTGCTCAGTCGTCTCTGACTCTTCGAGACCCCATGGACTGCAGCCTACCAGGCTCCTCCGCCCATGGGATTTCCCAATAAACCAGATGAAAATAGGTTCAGACTGAAAATGTCCTTTTCCGCTTTATCCTTCCAGCTTTTTTATAGAAAACCATAGAGAATGGACCCCTAGAAAGCATCACACACCTACTTAATTCACTCTGATCATCTGTTTGTGTCATGGAAACAGTGGTTTTGTAATTGCATGTACTGAGTGCTCACCCACGGATCCAAATGCAAAATAAATTAACGGACAACAGAAGACAATTAGCACGAGTGTCCACATTCTCCCCAAAAAGCCCCTGAACCCAGACAAGTATATTCGAGGGCGAGTAAGGGTAAATATTCCCTGAAGGAGGGCATGGCAACCCACTCCAGTATTCTTGCCTGGAGAACCCCATGGACAGACGAGCCTGGTGGGCTACAGTCCATGGGCTCACACAAAACTGGACATGACTGAGCGACTGAGCATGCCTACACACAGGTTTAAGGACCAGTCAGTAAATAACCGTTAAGCATTCTCACAGGGAGCAGACACGTAGCTCGGACAAGTGTAGAATTAAGAATTAATTTTTCTGAAGATTTGTTTGGTATGCCATCGAGGTGTCTGCCTTTATATTGCCTAATCTGGATTTTTAAAACCTTTTTATAAAAAGATACATTGCGCATTGTCTGTATAATTTCTTTAGACCACTTTGGGTTTGCTCAAATGCATTTTATTGCACGTGCCAGGCTCCTCTGTCCTCGGAATTTTCCAGGCAAGAATATAGTGGAGCAGGCTGCCATGCCCTCCTCCAGGGGATCTTCCTGACCTGGGGACTGAACCTGCATCCCTTGCGTCTCCTGCATTGGCAGGAAGATTGTTTTCCACTGTGCCACCTGAGAAACCCTAGGTTTATAAGATACGAAGCCTTAGTTCAGGGTCTGTTATGTGGTTCACCAGGAAACCAGAAATCCACACTGTCAAAGGTGTCATTTCAACAGAAAGGAGGCACCTACTGTCACCTTGCATTTCTAATACGTCTATTTAATCTTGTTTTTCAAATTTATTTTGATGATGTATTTCATCTGGGATCTCTCCATATACTACTAAAAATCTTTTGAGTTAAAAAAATTTTTTTGTTGTTTATTGTTAAAATCCCAGTGCACTCTGAAAAAGGTTGTTTTCTGCCTTTGTCACAGATAAATATATTGACCACCACGGAATCTTAAACTCAGCTACAATTGAGATTCAATGACCAGAGGAAGGAATTATTAAACTTTACAGTGAGAATGCAGGGAAACTACAGGCAGCATTTTTTTCAAAAACAAAAGCATTTTACATAGTGATGGGAACAACCATTTGAATTCGGTTTAAATGACGCTTCAAAATTTAAGAGAAAGTGAAAGTCGCTCAGTTGTGTCTGACCCTTTGTGACCCCATGAACTATATACAGGCCATGGGATTCTCCAGGCCAGAATACTGGAGTGGGTTGTCATTTCCTTCTCCAAGGGATCTTCCCAACCCAGATCTCCTGCATTGCAGGCGGATTCTTTACCAGCTGAGCCACCAGGGAAGCCCAAACTTTAAGAGAGTTACGGCTAAACCGCAAAGATGTCAGTGACTTATTACACTTGCAGGACGGCTTTGTCATTCTCATACAAAGTGCTATGGAGCGCACTATTTACCTTTGAAACATTTTTATGTAGAATCACAGCTTAACAGGGGGCTCCCCTGGTGGCTCAGAAGGTAAAGAGTCTGCCTGCAGTGAGGAACACCTGGGTTCAATCCCTGAGTCAGGGAAGATCCCCTGGAAGAAGGTAAGGCAACCCACTCCAGTACTCTTGCCTGGAGAATCCCATGGACAGAGGAGCCTGGCGGGCTACAGTCCGTGGGGTCGCAAAGCGTCGGACATGACTGAGCAACTAACGCTTTCACAGGTTAAAAAAAAAAGTGACTCACTTTCTTTTCATTCACAAGAAAAGAAAGCTTCCAGTCCTTTGACAAAGTGGCAAATAGAATTTAATTGAGAACAGCCTGACTCCTGAACTGGACCCCGAATTCAGCCCTTTCCAAGCTTCAAATAAGCGACGGTGCCCTGAGATTCCCCGGGGCTCTGAGGGGGCGTGTGAAGCCGAGGACAGGCACCGCTGTTGTGATCTTGATCGCTTTCAGGGACTCGGCCACAAGAAAGGGTTCCGAGGTCCCTTGGCAGACAGGCCTCGAGAATGAGCACACAGGGTCTCCAAGAACAAACGGGGACAATGCAAAGCTCACTGAACTGTCCAAGGAGGCATCAGAAGAACATTCTGCAGATAAAAGCTGCTTAATCCCTCCTAACAGATGCCAGTCTGTTTTGCAAATCACATCCTCCTTCATGCAAGGGTTCTTGTGGGTCTAGACCCGTGACCAGCCTCCTGGCGACACACCCCTTACTCTGAGCTCACAACAGTGTCTTGTCTTGGTGGCTCATTGAGTACAATCTGCTTGAACTCTCCCACCCCTTCTGTTGGCTCTGAAAGGGTGGGGTTCCAACCCAGCTATGCGGTCTCCTAGCTGTGGGATGCTGGGCGTGGCTGTTAACCTCTCAGGCTCTTGTCTCCTTTTCTGATTTGCTGTTGTTTAGCTGCTCAGCCGTGTCCGACTCTTTTGAGACCCCATCGACTGTAGCCCGCCAGGCTGCTTTGTCCATGGAATTCTCCAGCCAAGAATACTGGAGTGGGTTGCCATTCCCTTCTCCAGGGGATCTTCCCCGACCCAGGGATCAAACCCAGGTCTCCCGCACTGCAGGCAGACTCTTTACCTTCTAAGCCACCAGGGGAACCCCCCCTTTGAATGTAAAGCTGCCAGCAATCTAAGACGAGACCACTGCCTTCCAGCTGTTCTTCAACCTGTTGCCACTGCAATACAAGTCTTAAGACACTTTTGTCCATCTCCGCCATCTTCAGGATTCTTAAAAAACATGAACAACAAAATTTAAAGGGTTTCCACACACTGACTCTTAATTTATCACTCACATTTTGATGGCCCTCGATGAATGTGGTTTAACTGCTTGTCTTGGCAAGATTAATTTTGTATGCATGGGGGACTCCGTGTATACATCATAGCAGCCAAATATAGTCATTTGGGGGTTTTGGTCTTAGCAGCATTTCCCACTACAAACTGCCACCTTGGGGTGCCTGCAGGACTTCCCTAGTGGCTCAGTGGTAAAGAGTCTGCCTGCCAACGCCGGGGACACAGGTTGGATCCCTGATTCGGGAAGATTCCCACGTGCCTCGGGGCAACCAAGCCCAGTAGCCACAACTTCTGAGGCCACGTGATGCAGCTACTGAAGCTCACACACCCAAGAGCCTGTGCTCCACAACAAGATAAAACCAGGCACCGAAGCAAGAGAGTAGCCCTCGAAGCAAAGAAGACCCAGCACAGACAAAAATAAATAATCTTTTTTTTTTTTTAAAAAAAAGAAGCATTTCAAAGACTGCTCTCTTTCCACCCGCTGTGAGCCACCCATACCGTCCCCTGGGACCCTCAGCTGACCCCCTTGGTAATCTTGATGTCATCTACTGAATGTGTTGCAGGGAAGGGCAGATTTCGGTTCCTCCTTGGATCTGTCTCTTTGCCTTTAACCTTTGCTCTTCATTGCTTTGATTATTCTAATCATTCATTGGAAGGACTGTTGCTAAAGTTGAAGCTCTAACACCTAAAGTGAAGAGCCAACTCGTCTGAAAAGACTCGGATGCTGAGAAAGACTGAGGGCAAAGGAGAGGGGGACGACAGAGGATGAGATGGTTGGATGGCATCACCGACTCAATGGACATGACTTTGAGCACGCTCCGGGAGTTGGTGGTGGACAGGGAGCCCTGGCGTGCTGCACTCCATGGGGTCGCAAAGAGTCGGACATGACTGAGTGACTGAACTGAACTGAACTGAACTGATGTTAGTTCAGTCTCAGCCTTCAATATGCTGTAGCTGACCCTTCAGACTGAACTTCTGATCTTCGGATAAAGAAGGGTATCCAACCAACACCCACAAAAACCAGCTCAGTCTTTCTTATGCCGTTTAATTCCTAAGACAAAAGTAGCTGTAATTAGAACGTTCTCTCTGCTACCCACTCCCGTATCCTTGCCTGGAGAATCCCCTGGACAGAGGAGCCTGGCGGGATACAGTCCATGGGGTCACAAAGAGTCAGAGACGACTTAGCTGCTGCAGTTACTCTATAGACTTAAGTTCATCTTCTCAAAACTCTGCACCAGAATACCAGAGCCAAAAACATCTACCAGTCTGTTAAGACATATTTGACCATAAAATCCAGTTGCCATTACATTGACTTTATACTAACACGGAAGCCTAAGTCAAAACTTAAACCAAAAAAAAATTTTAAAAATAAATAAATAAAATAAAATAAAAACTTAAAGCCACACTTTTTGAATACATGCTGAACAGGAAATTTAAGCTCAAAATTCCCATCATCACATAACCAAAGTTATCCATGTTCTAATAATGCTTTCGTGAGGGTTCTCCTAAAATGTAACGTGAATAATGATCTCAGATGATGATAAAGGTAAGCCATTCAATGTGCTGAGACAACTAAATTACAGACTCATTAGAATTATAGAATTATTCAATAGAGAATTATTCATAGAGAAGACATTGCATGTAAAAGCTGAAAGGGATTCGTGTTTTAACAGAGTAGACAGTGTTCTGGCTCTAATCTTTTGGAAAAATGAGTTTTTAACAAGTCTGGAATTGTAAGGTAATGAAAGTGTCAGTAGCTCAGTCCGTCCCTCTTTGCGACCCTGTGGAATTTAGCCCACCAGGTTCCTCTGACCGTGGGATTTTCCAGGCAAGAACACTGGAGTAGGTTGCTATTTCCTTCTCCAGAGGGATCTTCCTGACCCAGGGATTGAGCCCGGGTCTCCCGCATTGCAGGCAGAGTCCTTACCGTCTAAGCCACCAGGGAAGCCGAGATCCATGATCATTTTTAAAACCAGTGCTCAGTCTTAGGGAAAAAAATAAATGAAGACTTCTCATCCCCTCAATGTGCTGAGACAACCAAGCTACAGAATCATTAAAATTACAGAATTGTTCAACTATTATAGAGAAGACATTGTCTATAAAAGCCAAAAGGGGTTCATATTTTAAGGGGAGAAACAGCATTCTGGCCCTAATATTCAATTATTATGGAGAATACACTGTATATAAAAGCGGAAAGGGATTCATGTTTTAAAAGAGTAGAAACAGCATTCTGGCTGTAACGTTTTGGAAAAAAATGAGTATTTAAGAAGTCTGTAACTGTACCAGGTAACAAAAGCATCAGTTGCTCAGTGACGTCCGATTGTTTGCAACCCATGGACTGTATGTAGCCCACCAGGCTCCTCTGTCCATGGGATTCTCCAGGCAAGAACACTGGAGTGGGTTGCCATTCCCTTCTCCAGGGGGGGTCTTCCCAACCCAGGAATGGAACCTGGGTCTCCTGCTTCATAGATGGATTCTTCACTGTCAGAGCCACCAGGGAAATGTAGGCATCCAACCTCATCAAGACAAACACAAGTTGGATGTCCCCAACGCTGCCACTCCATTCTAGTAGAGGGGTACCAGTGGCCTGCTGGAAAGCTCTAGCTTCTCTGAGCGAGGAACACGGTCGACATCTGCTGTGTCCGCCAGTTGCTGTGGTGTAGACGCTCCCCTCAAGGCTGACTTGCAGGTAGGAACGTGTTCCCTACAAGCTGGTGAGAGTCCTCAGCCAATCAGGGGCTGGCTCCGGCTCACTGCTGCCCTGGCCCTACATCTACAACCCCTGAGCCTAAACGTCTCTCTTCTTTTCTAACCAAGTATCTGGAGCTCAAGATACTTTGGAGCTCAAGGTGGCAATACTCTTGCCTCTAAGAATGACAGAAAGCATTCCCCAGGCGATGGTGACCAATCTCCTATGAGCATAGATCTCAGGTGATCCAAGCCCATCTCTTCTAAACCGTACTAGTTCAACGTCTGTGAATTGTCCACAGTCTCCTACCAACATAGATCTGAGATGATCCAAGTGATGTCCTCCAACTAGGACTGGTTTAGGTTCTATGCTAACCCACGGTCTCTTGCCGATATAGATCCGGAAGTGAAAACAGAGTGGGACCTTAAGGTCCTCAGCCTGTCTTTGGTCTGTGAAAAGCCTTGAGCCGAAGAATAAGTTTAGTCAGAGTTCAAGCAAATTCAAGGAAAGCTCAAAGGCTTTATGGAGAAGGGAATGGCAACCCAGTCTAGGATTCTTGCTTGGAGAATCTCATGGACAGAGGAGCTTGGCGGGCTACAGTCCATGGGGTTTCAAAGAGTCAGACACGACTGAGTGACTTCACTTTCACTTTTTACTTTCATGCATTGGAGAAGCAAATGACAACCCACTCCAGTGTTCTTGCCTGGAGAATCCCAGGGATGGGGAAGCCTGGTGAGCTACAGTCCATGGGCTCGCAAAGAGTTGGACACGACTGCAGTGACTTAGCACCAAAGGCTATATAGATAACATTCTGGGCCAGGTCTCATGAGCTGCTTTATAGATAGTGAAACCCCCACTAGGGGGAAGACATTAACTCCATGACAAGCAGACTGTAACCACGATCTAACCTGCCCTAATTCCCAGAACTGGCCTCAAAGAGATGGAAACCAATCAACCCTGGGAGTGAAGAGACTGTGCTCTGCTCTGCTAAGTCATCTCAGTCCTGTCTGACCCTTGGCAACCCCATGGACTGCAGCCCTCCAAACTTCTCTGTCCGTGGCATTCTCCAGGCAAGAACCCTGGAGTGGGTTGCCTCCCCCTCCTCCAGGGGATCTTCCCCATCTAGGGAGCGAACCTACGTCTCTTATGCGTCCTGCATCGGCAGCTGGGTTCTTTACTGCTAGCACCACTGATGCTACTGCTGCTGCTGCTGCTGCTAAGTCGCTCCAGTCGTGTCCGACTCTGTGCGACCCCATAGACGGCAGCCCACCAGGCTCCCCCGTCCCTGGGATTCTCCAGGCAAGAACACTGGAGTGGGTTGCCATTTCCTTCTCCAATGCAT
>NW_024070207.1:127087943-127110351 GCF_014754425.2 Oryx dammah
AGTCGCTCAGTCGTGTCCGACTCTTAGCAACCCCATGGACTGCAGCCTACCAGGCTCCTCCGTCCATGGGATTTTCCAGGCAGGAGTACTGGAGTGGGCTGCCACTGCCTTCTCCACCACTGATGCTAGTGGGACTGAAAGATAACTGTACCTAAAAGAATCAAGATGATCCTGATCAGACCACTGACAATCAGTTTCAAAGTGACATATCAGGGCTGACTGTGCTGTTTATGCAAGGAACCCCCCTCCCTCGGTCTATAAAAGCTTTTACATTCTGACTGTCAGGGAGTCAGCCTTTGGATAGATGTCCCCCGCCCCTGCCCCTGCTGAGAGCATCCCAAATAAAGCAAACTCTTCCTTCCCACCACCCTGCCCTCTTCAGGGGCTTTTGAGCGTCCAGCAGCCAGACTCTACTTTCGATTACGAGATGATCTAAGCCATCTCTTCTAACTAGTACTCATGTACTACTAATAATCCACTCACGTAGTACTAGTAATCTAAATGCAGGGCCGCCTCTTCCAACTAGGACTCAGGCAGTACTAGTCATCCTCACAGGCAAGGGCCGCTTCCTGAAACAAGTCTGCACTCCCGGCTGTTTGCCCAGCCTGCAGCTCCCCCGTGACCTAAGAGGCAAGCAACTCCCGGGCAGAGAGCTCAGTATATTTTGCCCACCGACAGGCGTCCAGTCCAGCAGGTGCCACGCAGTAGATGCTCAATAAATACGTGGAGAACAAATGAGCAGACACAGATATTGAGCACACAGCTGCAGGGAGCCCCGAGGGACAGCCACAGCGGCCACCACCGTGCCTGAGTTGCAGGGCACAATCTCCAAAGGAGACAAGATTAAAAAAAAGAAACCCATGGTTTCCTCAGACCCATTGACGAGATGGATGATTCTGGCATTGAAAGACTGTCATTTTCCCTCCTCTGTCGCTCGCTCGAGGCAGAAGACAGTATGAGCTGCTTAAGAGGAAATGTCCTTGTGTCTGTCTCCGCAGCAAATTTGATCCCCGGGCCTGCTGCCTCTCAGCATCTGGGTCTGGTTTTTCTCACTTACCCCTCTTTTCTGCCCCTTCCTGTTTATTCCTCCACATAACTGTGTTTCCCCACCCCTGATCCAATATGTTCCTGCCGGCTCCTGTAAGTGGAGGCAGCTGGCGTTACTTAAATGCAATTCGGCAAGGTTCAGGACGTCTTTAAACAGCCAAGAGCCCCGGAAACTTGGTTCTTCCAGGCTCAGTATAAAAGGAAGTGGGAACGTGGAGACACTGCTACGTTTAAGACGCATAACCGACAAGGACCTACTGTATAGCACAGACAACTCCGCCCAGTATTACGCAGCCAGCTACATGGGAAGAGTGTGTGAAAAGGAACAGATGCGTTTATGTGTATCGCTGAATCACGGCGCTGTGCACCAGAAACCAAGGTCACACTCTTCATCAAGTATACTTCAATATAGAATAAAAAGCTAAAAAAAAAAAAAAGATGGGGAGGACCACATCTCTCCTTTATGAGATGGCTCAGGTTTAAAAGAGATGGTTGGATGGCATCACCGACTCAATGGACATGAGTTTGAGTGAACTCCGGGAACTGGTGATGGACCGAGACGCCTGGAGTGCTGTAGTCCATGGGGTCACAAAGAGTCGGACACGACTGAGCGACCGAAAGGAACTGAACTTATTCAGATTTAAATGCTGCCAGCTGTTCAGTCACCAAGTCACGTCCGACTCTTGGCGACCCCAGGGACTGCAGACCGCCAGGCTCCTCTGTCCGTGGGATTTCCCAGGCAAGAGTACTGGAGTGGGTTGCCATTCTTCCTCCTCCAAAAATACTGCCAATTAACCTTTAAAAAAGACAGCATGCCTATGGATGTTAGGCATGATGGGTACGTGGATGAGACAGGTAACTAGGGTCCTTCCCAGCCTAGAATTGTGAGCATGAGGTTTTGCTCACATTCATCTTCCAGAAGTTATCAGAAGGAAGTCATACAGATTTAAAATGGAAAATCTTCCAGAAGTTATCCCAGGCAACTCTTCCAGATTTAAAGTATAAACTTTCAAGGGTAAACCTGGTCTGATTTCTGTGGACAAAGGAAGGATCACAATCTTCCACTTGAAAAAATAATGGAGCAGCTGCTGTTTAAATGATGTCTTGGGTAACTCGGCGGGGTGACGAGGATGGGGTCAGGACTGTACTGAAATCCAGTATGAGAATCCCCTGAATTTAAGAATGAGCCATCAGCTGGCAGCGTGGTGACCAGATGCTCTGGGAGAATCTCCCATCTGGGAGCAGAACCCAAAACATGCTACAGAAAAGGAGAGCTTCATTCCTTCTCTCAAGAGGCACCCAAGAGTCTAACATCAGTGTCAATCTCTAAGATATACAATAGGGGTATAAAAGGTGCTGGGTTCCCACAGACACCTAGGCATCTCAGTGATGTGATGGTGTTGGTTCAGCCGCTCAGTCGTGTCCCACTCTCTGCGATCCCATGGACTGCAGCACGCCAGGCCTCCCTGTCCATCACCAACTCCCGGAGCTTGCTCAAACTCATGTGCATTGAGTGGGTGATGCCATCCACCCATCTCATCCTCTGTCATCCCATTCTCCTCCCACCTTCGATCTTTCCCAGCATCAGGGTCTCTTCTAAAGAGTCAGTTGTTTGCATCACGTGTCCGAAGTATTGGAGCTTCAGCTTCAGCATCAGTCCTTCCAATGAATCTTCAGGACCGATTTCCTTTAGGATGGGCAGGTTGGATCTCCTTGTACTGTCATTTGACATTTACATGTATGAAAACCAGATGCGGGACTATTGCTCCACATAGGACCATCACTTGATTCCACTTGGTCCTTTAGGCTCGTTAGAAATGCACCCGTCGGGACGTCCGTGGTGGTTCAGTGGTTGAGAATCCGCCTGGCCATGCAGGAGAAGCAGGTTTGATCCGTGGTCTGGGAAGATCCCACTTGCCGTGGAACAACTGAACCTGTGTGCCTCAACTACTGAACCTGTGCTTGAGAGCCAAGGAGCCAGAATTATTGAGCCCACGGGCTGCAACCACTGTATGCCCTACAGCCAGTGCTCTGCAACAAGAGAACCCACTGCAATCAGAAGCCCGCGAACTGCAAGCAGAGAGTGGCCCCTGCTCGCCTAAACTAGAGAGAACCTCCGCAAAGCCACAGAGACCCAGCGCAACCAAAGACACATACCTGAATTAAAAAAAAATTAATAAAAGGAAATGCACCTTTATATCTGCTGTCAGCAGACCGAAAGCATTGAGTACATCTTGTCACTGACAGACATAAAACACACTGGGTCTGGGAACCATGATGGCATCAATGTGACTGAGCGTTGTCTTAAACATCTACGGCTAGCAGACACACACAGAGAATGTGACCAAACAGATCGACAGATCGGCGGGTCACGACCCGCCGCCTTTGAGGCTCAGGGAACAAGGTCAGGTAGACATCTGAAAGCCACCCAGCACCAGTGCAAAGCTAGAAGACCTCAGGCAGGGGAGATGGCATTGGAGGGGCATCGCGGGAGGTGGATAAGCATTAACCAGGAAGGAAAAGAAAGTCGTTCCAAGCAGAGGGAACCGCCAGCAGAGACCAGCCATGCCAAAGCAGAGGGGCTCTTGGGCAGAAACTCAGACGGAAGGTGGCACCAGGAGCCGCAGCTGGGTGGCTGGCAGAGCAGGAAGGAAGCAGCTTCAGAACCCTGCCCACCACCTGGCACGTCCTCTGCCCCCCCAGGAGGAAGGAGCCAGCAAGCACTGGCATAGAGCTGGGCGATTGCCCCAGTCTGCCGAGACAAGCAGGGTAAGCAGCAGGCTCAAGAGAAGAAAGTAGGAAGAGGAGGAAGGAGAAATCAAACCCAGCTTCTTTGTGGGAGCGCGGGGGGCAGTGGGGGGTGCATCTCGCGAGAGCAATGGCCGCTTGCGGTTTTATTCTCCTCCCCGGGCCCTCCCCGATGACACGCAGCCCTGGAAGCGAGGCGGGGAAAGATGCACGGGAGGAGAGGCGCGTCTACTCACTGTTGGGTGGATGCCAGCGCACGGCGTTCAGGTAGAAGTTGCAGTAGTGGAAGAGAAACTCGTGCTCCGATCGCTGGGCCCGCCCCTGCAGCAAGGGCATCAGGTCCCGGCCGTCGATGACCCTGGGGGTGAAGTAGGTGGGGCGTCAGGTGGCCACGCCCACCGGGGGGGCTCAGGCACCCTGGTGTCTGAGTTATCCTTCAGTACAGGAAGGCCTGATGGGGCTGCACCCTGGCTTATCTGAGTTATCCTTCAGTACACGAAGGCGTGATGGGGCTGCACCCTGGCTTATCTGAGTTATCCTTCAGTACACGAAGGCCTGATGGGGCTGCACCCTGGTGTCTGAGTTATCCTTCAGTACACGAAGGCCTGATGGGGCTGCACCCTGGTGTCTGAGTTATCCTTCAGTACAGGAAGGCCTGATGGGGCTGCACCCTGGCTTATCTGAGTTATCCTTCAGTAACAATGGGGCTACAAGGTGGTCGTTCAGCAAGGAATGCTGAGAACACCAAGTGACCATCGCCGGGCACCGTGTGCCATCCAGGGAGGTAGGTCAGCTCTGCTCAGGCGTGAACTCATTTCATCCTCAAAGCAACACTGTGAGTTGGGACCGGCGTCATCCTGGGATCGTGATACGGAGACACGGAGTGATTCGCCCAATGTCATCAGTGTCACACGTCCGTGGGGTGGACCCACTCATGGGCATATACCCCGAAAAAAAATAAAAACCCTAATTCAAAAAGACACAGGCACTCCAGTGTTCACCACAGCCCTATTCACAGTAGCAAGCAACCCAGATGTCCATCGACAGATGAACTGATAAAGAAGATGGGCTACATGTATACCGTGGAATACTGCTCAGCCATGAAAAAGAACAAAGCTGCCTCATTTACAGAGATGTGGAGGGACCCAGCGTCTGTCATACAGAGTGAAGTAAGTCACAAAGAGGAAAACAAATACTGTCTATGAAGGCACACGTATGGAACCGAGAAGGATGGTGCTGATGAACCCATTTGCAAAGCAGAAACAGCTGCAGGCCTACAGAACCGACTTGCGGACACAGGAGGGGAACAAGGAGGTGGGATGACCCTCTGCTGGTTCTGCACCCACTTTTCTGCTTATTGCAGCTTATTCACAAACTCCAGATCTGTTGAAAACAAGAATTTCTGACAATCTGCCTTTAAGAAAAAGATAACATATATAGTAGCATGGGGCAACCTAGATTGGATAGACTTCAATGAAAAGGAAGTTCTAAGTACCAATGAAATGATTTGCAAATAATGATGATGATGATATTAAATACCCCGAGGATGAAAATATACTTAGACACATTTACATACCACACACACACTCGGCACACATATTTATGCTCTCAAAGGTAAACATATCTCTTCAATGATTATGCCAAAAGGTAGAAGTTTTCAGATGGCAAGGGATAACTGTAATACAATGTGTGATGAGCAAAACAAGACTGTTTGGAGGTTTGTCATTTAGTTGCTAGGTCATGTCCGACTCTTGGTGACCCCATGGACTGCAGCCCACCAGGCTCCTCTGTCCATGGGATCTCCCAGGCAACAGTACCAGAGTGGGTTGCCACTTCCTACTCCAGGGGATATTCCCGACCCAGGTCTCAAACCTGTGTCTCCTGCACTGGCAGGCAGATTCTTTACCACTGAGCCACATGGGAAGTCCCTTTTGGAGGTTAAGTAAAGGAAAAAAAAAAAAAAGTCTAAACTTTTCTTTTGAGTGAAACATACATTAAGACCCATTAGAGAAACTGAAGGCATTGATGCTATGAGGCCACTGCCCCTGACACCTGGGGTAGAAAGACACCTGCAAAGAGTGAGATTGTTGAATTTGAGGGTTTTCTTTCTCTGATTAAAAACACTCCCCAGACAAACATCACAACGATAATGCTTATACGTGGAATCTTAAAAAAAAAAAAAAAGCATAAATGAACTTATCTACAAAGCAGAAATAGTCACAGATGTAGAAAACAAACCTACAGCTACCAAAGAGGGGAAGCGGGGGAGGGATACATTGGAAGACTAGTATTGACAGATACACACTGCCATATACAAAAGTGAAAGAAAGTGAAAGTTGCTCAGTCGTCTCTGACTCTTTGCGACTATATATCCATGGGATTCCCCAGGCCAGAATACTGGAGTGGGTAGCCTTTCGCTTCTCCAGGGGCTCTTCCTGACCCAGGGATCCAACCCAGGTCTCCCTAATTGCGGGCAGATTCTTTACCATCTGAGCCACCAGGGAAGCCCAGGAATACTGGAGTGGGTGGCCTATCCCTTCTCCAGGGGCTCTTCCTGACCCAGGGATCCAACCCAGGTCTCCCGCATTGCGGGCAGATTCTTTACCATCTGAGCCACCAGGGAAGCCCAGGAATAGTGGAGTGGGTAGCCTATCCCTTCTCCAGGGAATCTTCCCCCTTCAGGAATCGAGCCGGGGTCTCCTGCATTGCAGGCAGATTCTTAACCAACTGAGCTATCAGGGAAGCCATATATTAAACAGATACTAATAAGGACCTATGCTATAGCACCGGGAACTCTACTCAATACCCTGTAATAATCTGTAATAATAACAATAATCTATAACAGATAATACCAGTGACTCCGTGGTAAAGAATCCGCCTGAAATGCAGGAGACATGGGAGACTCGGGTTCGATCCCTGAGTCTGAAGATACCCTGCAGGAGGAAACGGCAACCCACTCCAGCATTCTTGCCTGGAAAATCCCACGGACAGAGGAGCCTGGTGGGCTGCAGTCCATGGGGTCGCAAAGAGCTGGACACAACTGACCGCACAGCATATGTATAAACGAATCACTTTGCTGCACAGCAGCAACTAACACTGTACATGAACTATATCCCAACAAAAGTTTAAGAAAAAAAGAAAAAAAGCCAACACCCTATGTCTATCCTTTCCTACTATGAGAAACTGGAACTTAAAAAAAAAATGATTTGATCGGAGGCTAATTACTTTACAATATTGTGGTGGTGTTTGCCATACATTGACATGAATCAGCCATGGGGGTACACGTGTCCCCCATCCTAAGCCCCCCTCCCACCTCCCTCCCCATCTCATCCCTCAGGGTTGCCCCAGAGCACCAGCTTTGAGTGCCCTGCTTCATGCATCGAACTCGCCCTGGTGATCTATTTCTCATATGGTAAGAGATATGTTTCAATGCTGTGCTCTCAAATCATCCCACCCTCGCCTTCTCCCACTGAGTCCAAAAGTCTGTTCTTTACATTTGTGTCTCTCTAGCTGCCTTGCATAGAGGGTCATCCTTACTTGCTCACATAATTTGGGTGAGCACTCTTGAGAGGCCCGATGTCCCTCAGGCTTTTTCTTCCTTTCTTTCTTTTTTTTGGTGGGGCCTTTTGGTGTCACTGAAACCCTCATAAAGTAATTATAGCCTTGCTCCTGAGTGCTTGTCTGGCACCCACCCTGCATGATCCGCCACGCGCTCCGCCGAAGTCCACAGAACTGAAAATACTCCATTACCAGTAAGTTAAAAATAAGAACAAAAGACAGAATTGGCTCGCTTTCAAAGCATGCTTGCTATTTGCCATGAGAGGAACAGGGCAGATAGACAATTCTATCCAAAAGCAGTGCATGCTCTGAATACCATTTCTATGCTGAAATGGCAAGTATTGTGACTGAAAGCGAAAGTGGCTCAGTCATGCCTGACTCTGCGACTCCATGGATTGTATCCATGGGATTCTCCAGGCCAAAAAACTGGAGTGGGCAGCTGTTCCCTTCTCCAGGGATGGATTGTATCCACGGGATTCTCCAGGCCAGAACACTGGAGTGGGTAGTCGTTCCCTTCTCCAGGAGATCTTCCCAACCCAGGGACTGAACCCAGGTCTCCTGCGTTGCAGGCGGGTTCTTTACCAGCTGGGCCATTGGGGAAGCCTGTCGTTAAGACCATGAGATCCTAAAGAGGTGGAAAGGAAGCAAGGGATGAGGAGAAAGGAGCAGAGAGGAGGACTGGAGCATGAAAAATTCTGGGCTAAAAATTCTGAGGTTGAGATGGACCCCAGCTCCCTCCATCACCTTTTTCTCCACATGGAGGTAAGGCCTTTCAATGAAGGTTCAAGACTGGCAATGGATCTCCTTTTCCCCAAATCAATCTCTACCTTGCTTTTTTATTTTATTCTCGTATAAAAAATCTTTTATTTTTATATTGCAGTCTAGTCAATGAACAATGCTGTGATAGTCTGCAGGTGAACACTGAAGGCACTCAGTGCCACACATACACATGTATCCCTTCTCCCCCAAACTCCCCTCCCATCCAGGCAGCCATGTGACACTAAGCAGAGTTCCCTGTGCTGTCCAGCAGGTCCTTGCTAGTTTTCCATGCTAAATACAGCAGTGTGTCCATGTCCATCCCAAACTCCCTAACTATCCCTTCCCCCATCCTTCCCCATGGTGACCATAAGGTTATTACAGAGTATTGAGCAGAGTTCCCTGTGCTGGACAGCAGGTCCTTGCTGGTTCTCCATGTTAAATACAGCAGTGTGTCCATGTCCATCCCAAACTCCCTAACTATCCCTTCCCCCAGGCAACCATAAGCTACATCTGTGAATCTGTTTCTGTTTTGTTAAGGAAATTCATTGTCTCGTTTCTTTCTATATTTCTTTCTCCATTCCACATATAAGGCATGCCATATGAGATTTCTCCTTCTCTGTCTGACTTAGCTCACTCAGTATGAGAATCTCTAGGCCCATGTCTGACTTAGCTCACTCAGTATGAGAATCTCTAGGCCCACCCATGTTGCTGCAAATGGCATTATTCTACCTCTGTTTCTGGAAGCTGTGTTTCGTCATATGCCCACAAAACTCAGCACTTAAGAACACAGGAATTAGAACCATTTTCTTAAGATCAGTATCTCATGACTAAACTGGGCCTTGATCCTACAAAGGGGGACTTAATGATAAAAAGAAATCTCCCAAGTCTCAGAAACTTCCTTTCTTACTTCCAACCAAAGATTTAAGTCTTTTTTTTTTTTTAAAGGGGAGAAGCAACGTCTGTTTTGCAACCTTCTTTCTCCTTGCAATGCAGAGAGAGGTCTCATTTTTAATTTTTTTTTTTTTTATATCCTGCATCTAACGTGCTCTTTCCTGGAAGCAGGTAATAAATCACACGGTGATGGAAACCACCGTTGAACAGTGCTGAAGAAATATGGCTTGTCAAAAAAAGGCTCATTTCTGCCATGAAAAATGGAAAGTGATTCTACTGAGCTAAAGTTTTAAACAGTGTCTGAGCTATCAAATAGTTGGGATGGCTGGAATGGAAATGTTCCTACAACATCACATTTTCTGGCAGAGTGGCCCGTACACTCTCAAAAATCACACAGAGCATTGCCACTCTATTCAGTTCAGTTCAGTCACTCAGTCATCTGACTCTTTGCGACCCCATGGACTGCAGCACACCAGGCCTCCCTGTCCATCACCAACTCCTGGAGCTTGCTCACACTCATGTCCATTGAGTCAGTGATGCCATTCAACCATCTCATCCTCTGTCATCCCCTTCTCCTCCCACCTTCAATCTTTCCCAGCATCAGGGGGTCTTTTAAAATGAGTCAGTTATTCGCATAAAGTGGCCAAAGTATTGGAGCCTCAGCTTCAGCATCAGTCCTTCCAATAAATATTCAGGATTGATTTCCTTTAGGATGGACTGGTTGGATCTCCTTGCAGTCTAAGAATCTTCTCCAATACCACAGTTCAAAAGCATCAATTGGCGTAAGGATTTGGTGTAGTCAATAAAGCAGAAATAGATGTTTTTCTGGAACTCTCTTGCTTTTCTGGTGATCCAGTGGATGTTGGCAATTTGATCTCTGGTTCCTTTGCCTTTTCTAAATTCAGCTTGAACATTTGGAAGTTCATGGTTCACGTACTATTGAAGCCTTGCTTGGAGAATTTTGAGCATTACTTTACTAACGTGGGAGATGAGTGCAACTGAGCATTCTTTAGCACTGTCTTTCTTTGGCATTGGAAGGAAAACTGACCTTTTCCAGTCCTATGGCCACTGCTGAGTTTTCCAAATTTGCTTGTATATTGAATGCAGCACTTTCACAGCATCATCTTTCAGGATTTGAAATAACTCAGCTGGAATTCCATCATCTCCACTAACTAGCCTTGTTCATAGTGATGCTTCCTAAGGCCCACTTGACTTTGCATTCCAGAATGTCTGGCTCTAGGTGAGTGATCACACCATCGTGATTATCTGGGTCGTGAAGATCTTTTTTGTACAGTTCTTCTGTGTATTGTTACCACCTCTTCTTAATATCTTCTGCTTCTGTTAGGTCCAGACCATTTCTGTCCTTTATCGAGCCCATCTTTGCATGAAATGTTCCCTTGGTATCTCTAATTTTCTTGAAGAGATCTCTAGTCTTTCCCATTCTATTGTTGTCCTCTATTTTTTTTCATTGATAACCGAGGAAGGCTTTCTTATCTCTCCTTGCTATTCTTTGGAACTCTGCATTCAGATGTATATATCTTTCCTTTTCTCTTTTGCCTTTAGTTTCTCTTCTTTTCTCAGTTATTTGTAAGGCCCCATCAGACGACCACTTTGCCTTTTTTACATTTCTTTTTCTGGGGGATGATCTTGATCCCTGCCTCCTGTACAATGTCACAAATGCCCATCCATAGTTATCTGTGGGAATTGTCTGACTGGACTTCTCTGTCAACAAACTCAAGCTTTCATAGGCACATTTGCAGGACAGCCGTGGCTACAAACTTGGATGTGTTCTTTCCTGGCGTCTGCTCACTTCTGTGAAAAACATGCTCACCTGAGATTGTGTCCCAGGGGGCTCAGACGGTAAAGCGTCTGCCTACAATGCGGGAGACCTGGGTTCGATCCCTGGGCCAGGAAGAGCCCCTGGAGAAGGAAATGGCACCCCACTCCAGTACTCTTGCCTGGAAAATCCCATGGACAGAGGAGCATGGTGGGCTAGAGTCCTTGGGGTGGCAAAGATTCGGACACGACTGAGCGACTTCACTTTCACTAACTTGGAAGGTGTGATGGTTCTCCCCCTGGGTCCTGACCCCTGACAACCACAAGGATATTAACAGTTCAATATCAAGTAGTGTCACGGCCGAATTTCAGGTCCAATTCAGTAGCTTGGGGGGGACTGTTTCTTTCTTTAACATTAAATTAATTAATTAATTTTGGGAGGCTGGGCCGGGTCTTCCTTGCTGCATGGGTTGGGGGGCTCCTCTCTAGCTGCGGTACAGGGGCTTCTCATCACGGTGGAGCACAGTGTCTGGGCATGGACGCTTTTCACAGTGGTCATGCTTAGGCTGAGTTGCTCTGTGGCACATAGGATCTTCCCAAACCAGAAACTGAACTCATGTCCCCTGCATTTGCAGACAGATTCTTTTTTTTTTTTAATGTATTTGTTTTAACTGGAGGATATTTACTTTGCAATCTTGTAATGTACAATACTGTCACCTTACAATATTGTGATGGTTTTCGCCATACATCTGCAGACACACAGGCGTCAGTCACCCCCATCCTGAACGCCCCCCGCAACCTACCTCCCCACCATATTCCTCCAGGTTGTCCCAGGGCACCAGCTTTGAGTGCCCTGCTTCATGCATGAACTTGCACTGATGACCTGTTTCACATATAGGAATACACGTTTCAATGCTAGTCTCCCAGATCATCCCACCCTCGCCCTCTCCCACAGAGTCCAGAAGTCTGTTCTTTACATCTGTGTCTCTTTTGTTGCTCTGTACATAGGATCGTTGGTACCATCTATCTGGATTCCGTACTGTACATTAATAGATGGTATTTGTCTTTCTTTTTCTGACTCACTTCATCCACCTCATTAGAAGTGACTCAAATGCACCCTTTTTCATAGCTGAGTAACATTCCATTGGGTATACGTACCACAGCTTCCTTAACCGTTTTCATCTGCCTACGGACACCTAGGTTGGCAGATGGAGTCTTTACTATGGAGCCACCAGGAAGCCCGGGTGACTTTCATGTAATGGAAAAGGTCATGCCTGGGGCACTTTTCAGGGGGACGGTGATGTCATTCCCCATGAATCACTCTCTGCTTTGAAACCAGGGAATCATCTACCTGGGGATATTCCCATGACCTGCCTTTGCCTGGTTCACCCTGAGAAGGATTTGACCATCGTAACAGAAGGGGAAGCTTTGGGGGACTGACAAAAGGGTTAACTTGGGGGCACACTATGAATTACCTGTTGCCAATATTGCAAACAAAGTCAATTTTTTTTCAGTGTAGAATAGGAAAGGAAACATTTGTAGGAGAAAGCACATAGATCTTTGACGAACTAAAGCAAATCCCAAGTGCCCAGAAAGTCACTTGCATCATGAAAGCGACGTCTCTGCTCGTAAACAGTCAACACTCTGATGTATATGAACAGAAAGCAAGCTCATTCACAAGGAGTTCCACGCGCAAGAAGAGTTTCAACTCTTATTCTGCAAAACAGAGCTGAACTAGGTACAGCTCACTGAACTGTTTCATTGGCAGGGCTCTATGGAAGAAGTCTTGTGTGGTCGCCCAGCTACATATCAGCAAAAAAAAAAAAAAATTTTTTTAATTTTGTTTTCCTGTTGCTGGTGGCCATACCTCATGGCTGGCAAGATCTCAGTTGCCTTACCAGGGACTGAACCTGGGTCATGGCAGTGAAAACCAGGAATCTTAACCACCAAGCCATCAGGGAACTCCCCAACATCAGCCAAACTTACTGGGAGAACTAAGTAACCTCCCCTGCCTTCATGACACATAAGTCATGTCAAACATTTGGATTTTTTTCCCAAACTTGAAAAAATAAAAGAAATAGAATTCTAATTATGGAATGTGTGTGTCTGTGTTAGTCGCTCGGTCGTTTTCAACTCTTTGCAACCCCATGGACTTCAGCCTGCCAGGCTCCTCTGTCCGTGGGATTCTCCAGGCAAGAACACTGGAGCGAGTTGTCATTTCCCGCTTCAGGGGATCTTCCCGACCCAGGGACTGAACTTGGGTCTCCTGCACTGTAGGGAAGAGGAGACCTGAATATTTCACGACTACAGAGTGACTCTGCAAATCTGTGACCCTGTCCTTGCCTCCTAGCACTATGATCTTTGGCCAGAATTGAGGTGTTTTCCAAAGGTGCAGCCACCTATGGCATGCTGAACTCTGTATTACCACAAGGAAAGAGCATACGCTCACGATGCTAATATTTTGCCTGCTTGCAAAGATGAGGCTAACAGAAAGGCTTTCACTTTATTGTTTTACTATATTCAAGTAGTATATTTCTGTGGCCTATGTGTGTTTTCTTTTTTTGAAATTTTTATTGGAGTATAGTTGTTTTACAGCATTGTGTTAGCTTCTACTGTACAGCAAAGTGAATCAGCTACATGTATGAAAAAGTGGAACTTAGTCACTCAGTCGTGTCCAACTCTTTATAGCCCCATGGACTGCAGCCCGCCAGGCTCCTCTGTCCATGGGATTCTCCAGGCAAGAAGACTGCAGTGGGTTGCCATTTCCTTCTCCAGGGGATCTTCCCAACCCAGGGATCAAACCCGGGTCTCCTGAATTTCAGATCTTCCCGACCCAGGGATCAAACCCGGGTCTCCTGAATTTCAGGCAGATTCTTTACCAACTGAGCCACTAGGGAAGCCTAGCTTTAGGTACATCCCCTCTTTTTTGGATTTCCTTGCCACTTGGGTCAGCAAAGAGCATAGAGCAGAGATCCCTGCAGTATACGGTAGGACCCCATTAATTATCTATTTTATACATGGCATCAATAGCGCAGAGGCTTCCCAGGTGGTTCAGTGGTAAAGAATACACCTGCCAATGCCCGTTGATCCCTGAGTCAGGAAGATCTCCTGGAGGAGGAAGTGGCAACCCTCTCCAGTATTCTTGCCTGGAGACTCCCATGGACAGAGGAGCCTGGTGGGCTACACGACTGAGTGACTGAGTACACACACATGGATAAATAAGAGAATATTAACCAGCTGTCATTACTGAAAAGTTGTAATAAGGTTTTCCTTAGAACAACATTTTCCATGAAAGGGCAATAATGAGCTTCTGAGCAGAATTCTCAACCTCAGCACTACTGACCTATTGGGCTGGATCACTCCTTCTCATGGGAGGGGGGACTGTCTCCCGGGGTCATCCCTCAAGCTGTGGGCTGTTGAGGGGCATCTCTGGCCTCCACCCACAAGATGCCAGCAGCATCATGAGACCCGACAATCAAAAATGTCTCCAGATATTGCTAAACAGCCCCTGGGAGGAACAGTCACCCCAGGTGAAAACCATCCCTTTAGATGATCAAAGTCACCAGGGCCGATACACGAGGATGTTTTCCAGACCTGGTTGCTAACGTTATCTAAATAGAACGCTGAGAACTCATTTTAGTCCCATGAGTAACATGTAGGCTGATTTCTGTTTTCTTTTCTTTACGGCCTCTAGGATGACAGTGTCATCTAAGAGGGACCTCCACTCAGACACAGTATCATTGGGTTAAGTAAGACCATCAGCAATGCTCTATAGGAAGAACCTTCAATATTCAGAAAGGGCTCTATTGAAGATACCTGCTCACACAGAGAAGACTTGGGTCTGATTAACAGGGGTGGGCGCTGGCTTCCTCCATCAACCGGGACATGTGAGAAAACCAGGTTGACTTGCATCCCCCTCAGGTTGGGGTGGGAAGGAGGTGCCGGCAGTGAGATTTCCCTTTAAGAATCTCCCTCTTTGCCTCTGGACTTCTGCCTTCCCTGGCCTCTTCCCAGTGAGATGGAAAGATCCTCTGAGAGCCCGTGGAACGTCCCTGGTGATCCACTGGTTAAGAATCCACCTTGCAACGCAGGGGACACGGGTTCGATCCCCGGTTGGAAAACTAAGATCCCATATGCCTTCGAGCAAATAAGCCTGCATGGCACAATTAGAATCTGCAGGTCACCATCAGAGAGTCTGCACACTGCACTAGAAGATTCCACAAGACGCAGTGGAGATCCTGAGGGCCCCAACTACAACCCGATGTGGCCAAAAAAAAACCCCACTATGAGAGAAAAGAGCAATGATGATATGATATCATGAGCCAAGAATGGATGCTTTTAAACTGTGGTGCTGGAGAGAGCTCAAAGGTCCCTTGGACTGCAAAGAGATCCAACCAGTCCATCCTAAAGGAAATCAGTCCTGAATATTCACTGGAAGGACTGATGCTGAAGCTGAAGCTCCAATCCTTTGGCCACCTGATGGGAAGAGCTGACTCACTGGAAAAGACTCTGATGCTGGGAGAGATTGAAGGAAGGAGGAGAAGGGGACGACAGAGGGTGAGACGGTTGGATGGCATCACCGACTCAATGGACATGAGTTTGAGTAAACTCCGGGAGTTGGTGGTGGACAGGGAAGCCTGGCGTGCTGCAGTCCATGCAGTCGCAAAGAGTCAGACAGGACTGAGCGGCTGAATAACAACAGCAATCTGAACAGTCTGTGTGCACTGTTCCCAATACTATTCTGCATTCACACCAAGGGAAAGAACCAGGGCTAAAGAGCAGATAAAAGAAGCGGGGAGACTTCTGATGGTCTACAAGAAAAAACGTTTGGGACTTTCCTGGTGGTCCAGTGGTTAAGACTCCATGCTTCCCCTGCAGGGGGCCTCGGGTTCGATCCCTGGTTGGGGAACCCAAAACCCCTCACGCCGCATAGAGTGGAGAAGTAGATAAAATAACATCTCTTTAAAAAAACAAAAAGAAGAGACTTTTGATGAGTCCCCACTGCCGAGTTTTCCATCATCGGAGGAAAGGAAGACTAGTGTGACTGGAGGGTAAGATCTTGGAAGCCCCGCTTCAGCCTTCAAAGTGATGACCCTCTAACCCCAAAGGAGATTAAGTGCGGGAGTTGTAATAACTCTCTTTCCCTGCGGTGGACGAGGCACCAGGGACAAGTATTCACGCCTCTCCACTCTGCACTTGCCAGCCTCTGACGCTTTCCATCTTCACAGCAACCCATTCGAGGGCGTGCAAGGCTGAACCCATCTGCAGGAGAAGAAACCAAGGCCCAGGAAGTTTGGGGCTTTGGCAGCTGTTCAAACAGCCAAGATGCGAAGCCCTGCATGCAGGACGGCTCCAGGATCTTCGTTCTTCTCCGGAGCACCAGCTGCTCTCCAGGTGCGGTCCAGAGACCCGCAGGGATTCCCTGAGATCTATCAGGAGGTCTACGAGCTGAAACGATCTCCATGGTGATTCAAAACATTCTGTGATCTCTTGCATCACCGGTCTTTCACGAGTTCATGGCACCGGTCTCTCCCCAGCGGCTCCATCGTCACTCTGCCAGCCGACTCAATGCTTGCTTGGGCGCTCTTGTGTTTAAAGACTCTGATTTGAAGATCTGATTACTGATACAGCAAACACAGATAGATCCCACCCACAGAAGCAGAGCACCTTTGGATTCCTCGATCGGTGAAGAGTTTGTGAGGGTCTTGAGACCAGAACTCCATGAAAACAATTAATCAGCATGTCTCCCTTAAAACTCTGCAGATGGGTCATAACACGTAAGAAGGGCTACACTCTATAACCTCACCTTTCTCATTTGTGTGTGTGTGTGTGTGTGTGGTGCGGGCACACTTTGGGCAGAAGGTATACCCAGTATAGAAATTTGGAAAAAAAAAAAAAAAAAGGTCAGAGTGAACCAAGCTTGCATACAAAGAAGCTGAGCAAACCTCTGCCTGGACTCAGCTCTGGCCGAGCTGTTGTTTTCGGCCCTGTGTTCCAGTCTCTGCTGGGTTCCCACGACAGCTGAATTTAAACCAGATTTGTGGCCCGTGTGCCCCCATCACCTGCTACCTGACTAAGGAAAACAATTATTCAGCACGCCTCACTCAGAACTCTTCAGATGGGTCATAACACTTAGGGAGAAACTGTTGGCGATGTCATCAGAAGTTGTATTTAAATGGAAGAGAAAGATCTTTCATTTAGAACCTGCTAGATGAAGACATGCTGGGCCAGCTGTCTTTCTTGGTGCTCCTGCAGCAAAGAGCTGCTGGGTGGGGTTGGGAGGAGGCGTGTGTGATCAGAGGAGGGGGGTTACTCTATCCAGCTGCCCTGCTGCAAGCCGATGAGACAGAGAGAGACAGAGGGAGAGAAAATCCATCAAATGCCAGAAGAGGGAGGCTCAGCTAAAGACTGCAATCCCATTCCTGGGCATATACCATACAGTCCATGGAATTCTCCAGGCAAGAGTACCAGAGTGGGTAGCCGTTCCCTTATCCAGGGCAATCTTCCTAACTCAGGGACTGAACCCAGGTCTCCCGCGTTGCATGCGGATTCTTTACCAGCTCAGCCACCAGGGAAGCCCATCGCAATTGTAAAAGACACATGTACTCCAGTGATCACTGCAGTATTAGTTGCAACAGCCAGGACATGGAAGCAGGTGAATGGATAAAGAAGTTGGACATGTATACGATGGAATATTACTCTGCCACGAAAAAGAACAAAACTGGATCTTTCCTAGAGACGTGGATGGACCCAGAGACTAGAAGAAATTAAGTCAGCTGATACGAACACTATCAGCTGACTTAATACTATCAGATATTGATGCATATACTGAAATCCAGAAATATGGTAGAGATGAACCCATTTGCAGGGAAGGGATACAGACGAAGATGGAGAAAACAGACTTTGAGATGATGGGATGAATCAAGAGAGCCTCGCTGACATATATACACAACCGTGTGTAAAATCGACAGCTAGTGGGAAGCTGCTCTATAGCACAGGGAGCTCAGCGCAGGGCTCTGTGATGACCTAGACAGGAAGGGAAGCTCAAGAGGCCGGGGGTCTATGTACCCTTATAGCCGATTCACACTGAAGTACAGCAGAAACCAACACAACATCGTAAAGCAATTATTCTCCGATTAAAAAAATGCAGCTCCAACACGATAGGGAAATAAATTCTGAATGAAAGAACACAACACAAAACCAAGAAACGGAGCATCCATCCCCATCAGGCCTCGGACTTTGCTTTCCCCTGGGATCAGGGGACGGACAGAGCCGTGCTTACATTGCTGGACCCACCAGAGCCCCCACGGAAGCCCAGGAATACTGGAGTGGGTAGCCTATCCCCTTCTCCAGGGGATCTTCCCGACCCAGGAGTCGAACCGGGGTCTCCTGCATTGCAGGTGGATTCTTTACCAGCTGAGCCACCAGGGAAGCCCCTTGACTTGCCGGTCACTTCCATAACTGGGCGTGGAAGGATAACCAGTCCAGTGGCAGGCAGCCTGCCACAGAGCAGGTGAACCAGGAGCTCCCTTGCCTGCACAACCTGAGTGAGAGCATCCCAGGGAGCTGGGAGTCACGGTACCTGTCTTGCGGCAGAGGAGATCCCGCGAGCTTGGCCACCGTGGGAAAGATGTCCATGTTGCTAGTGGGCTCATCAATCTCCAGGCCGGCCCGGATCACTCCCGGCCACCAGACTATGCCAGGAACCCGGATGCCTCCTTCCCAGTTGTTGGCTTTCCCTCCTGGAACACAGAAGGAGATGCGTCAAGGAGATCTGTCTTTCCAACACTCGCCAGCAGTACCCTCCTCAACACTCGACCTGGGGCGGCCAGTCTGGAAGAACTAAGTGCTTTGACGACAGGGATGGGACGAGAATCTCATGGTATCTGTGGCTTCCCTGGGGGTTGAGTGGGAAAGAACCTGCCCCCCAAAGCAGGAGACACGGGTTCCATTGCTGGTCTGGGAAGATCCCACATGCCTCAGAGCAACTAAGGCTGTGAGCCACAAGTATTGACCCTGTCCTTAAAGCTCGGGGGAATGACTGAGGCCAGGAGCTGGAGCTACTGACGTCTGAGTGACTTGGAGCCCGCGCTCCATGGCGGGAGAGGCCACTGCAACAGAAAGTCTGAGCGTGGCCACGAGAGAACAGCCCGCAGTCTCCACAGCCAGAGAACAGCCCGGATACCCATGAAGACCCAGCCCAGCCAGAAGTAAAGGAAATCACTAAAAATACATTGTGCCTGTTGGGATGAAAAATATATACAATATATAAAGTTATATATAGTGAAAACAATATGCAATATATAATATACTATTGCATACTGGAAACATATAAAGTTATCTATAATTATAATATATATAATATATAATATAGATTTTTAATCTTTGCTTTTTGGTTTTTGTTGTCAATTTTGTACACTTCAAAACCCAAACTTCACTACCCAATTTTACCTGACAGCGAGATTACTGGCTTGACCACTCTCTCCTCCTTTGGACTCTTCTTTTTGTCCACCAGGTGGCCTCTGTCTCTTTCCTCCCCCATCTCTTCTGTATCCAACTCTGTGAATCTCTGTATGTTCTAGACGGTGGAGAACACCTAAGGAACTGATTACTGGCTGGACTTGTCTCTCTCCTTTTCATTCCTCTGTCTTACCCTCCTGGCCACCTCTGTCTACTTCCTCCCTCTCCTCTTCCCTGTATAACTCCGTGAACACCTCTGAGCGGTCCAGACTATGGAGCGCACATAAGGAAGTGATTACTGGCTAGCTTGCTCTCTCCTCTTTTGATCTCACCGCATCTCATTCCAGTCACCTCTAACTACCCCCTCCCTCTTCTCTTCTCCATGTAACCCAGTGAACCTCTCTGGGTGTCCCTCAATGTGGAGAAACCTTTCATCTTTAACCTAGATGTTTTATCATTGGTGCTGTATAGATGGAGAAGTCTAGAGACCACTGTAAAAATAAAACTGAAAACCAATAGCAGGAGGCTTAAGTCCGAAGCCTGAGAACATTAGAGAACTCCTGAATTCAGGGAACATTAAGCAATAGGAGCTCATCAAACGCCTCCATACCTACACTGAAACCAAGCTCCACCCAAGGGCCAACAAGTTCCAGAGCAAGACATACCACGCAAATTCTCCAGCAACACAGGAACACATCCCTGAGCTTCAATATACAGGCAGCTCAAAGTTACTCCAAAACTTTAGATGTCTCATAACCCATTACTGGTTACTCCACTGCACTCCAGAGAGAAGAAACCCAGCTCCACCCACCAGACCTCCAACACAAGCTTCCCTAACCAGGAAACCTTGACAACCCACTGATACAACCCCATCCACAGTGAGGAAGCTCCATAATAAAGAGAACTACACAAATTACCAGAATATAAAAAGGCATCCCAAAAGCAGCAATATAACCAAGATGAAGAGACAGAGGAATACTCAACAGGTAAAGGAACAGGAGAAATGCCCACCAAACCAAACCAAAGACGAAGAGATAGGGAATCTACCTGAGAAAGAATTCCGAATATTGATAGTGAAAATGATAAAATCTTGAAATCAAAATGGAATCACAGATAAATAGTCTGGAGACAAGGATTGAGAAGATGCAAGAAAGGTTTAACAAGGACCTAGAAGAAATAAAAAAGAGTCAATATACAATGAATAACGCAATAAATGAGATCAGAAACACTCTGGAGGCAACAAATAGTAGAATAACGGAGGCAGAAGATAGGATTAATGAAATAGAAGATAGAAGGGTAGAAATAAATAGATCAGAGAGGAAAAAAGAAAAATGAATTAAAAGAAATGAGACAATCTCAGAGACCTCCAGGACCATATGAAATGCTCCAACATTCAAATTATAGGAGTTCCAGAAGAAGAAGACAAAAAGAAAGACCATGAGAAAATCCTTGAGGAGATAACAGTTGAAAACTTCCCTAAAATGGGGAAGGAAATAATCACCCAAGTCCAAGAAACCCAGAGAGTTCCAAATAGGATAAACCCAAGGCAAAACACCCCAAGACACATATTAATCAAATTAACAAAGATCAAATGCAAAGAACAAATATTAAAAGCAGCAAGGGAAAAACAACAAATAACACACAAGGGGATTCCCATAAGGATAACAGCTGATCTCTCAATAGAAACTCTTCAGGCCAGGAGGGAATGGCAAGACATACTTAAAGTGATGAAAGAAAATAACCTACAGCCCAGACTACTGTACCCAGCAAGGATCTCATTCAAATACGAAGGAGAAATCAAAAGCTTTACAGACAAGCAAAAGCTGAGAGAATTCAGCACCACCAAACCAGCTCTCCAACAAATTCTAAAGGATATTCTCTAGACAGGAAACACAAAAAGGGAGTATAAACCCGAACCCAAAATAATAAAGTAAATGGTTACGGGATCATACTTATCAATAATTACCTTAAACATAAATGGGTTGAATGCCCCAACCAAAAGGCAAAGACTGGCCGAATGGATACAAAAACAAGACCCCTCTATATGCTGCTTACAGGAGACCCACCTCAAAACAAGGGACACATACAGACTGAAAGTGAAGGGTTGGAAAAAGATATTCCACGCAAATAGACCAAAAGAAAGCAGGAGTGGCAATACTCCTATCTGATAAAATAGACTTTAAAACAAAGGCTGTGAAAAGAGACAAAGAAGGCCACTACATAATGATCAAAGGATCAATCCAAGAAGAAGATATAACAATTATAAATATATATGCACCCAATATAGGAGCACCGCAATATGTAGGACAAATGCTAACAAGTATGAAAGGGGAAATTAACAACAACACAATAATAGTGGGAGACTTTAATACCCCACTCACACCTATGGACAGATCAACTAACAGAAAATTAACAAAGAAATGCAAACTTTAAATGATACATTAGACCAGTTAGACCTAATCAATATCTATAGGACATTTCACCCCAAAACAATGAATTTCACCTTTTTCTCAAGTGCTCATGGAACCTTCTCGAGGATAGATCACATCCTGGGCCATAAATATAACCTTGATAAATTCAAAAAAATCGAAATCATTCCAAGCATCTTTTCTGACCATAATGCATTAAGATTAGATCTCAATTACAGGAGAAAAACTATTAAAAATTCCAACATATGGAGGCTGAACAACACGCTTCTGAATAACCAACAAATCACAGAAGAAATCAAAAAAGAAATCAAAATATGCATAGAAACTAATGAAAATGAAAACACAACAACCCAAAACCTGTGGGACACTATAAAAGCAGTGCTAAGAGGAAAGTTCATAGCAATACAGACATACCTCAAGAAACAAGAAAAAAGTCAAATAAATAACCTAACTCTACACCTAAAGCAACTAGAAAAGGAAGAATTGGAGAAACCCAGAGTTAGCAGAAGGAAAGAAATCTTAAAAATTAGGGCAGAAATAAATGCAAAAGAGACAAAAGAGACCATAGCAAAAATCAACAAAGCCAAAAGCTGGTTCTTTGAAAGGATAAATAAAATTGACAAACCATTAGCCAGACTCATCAAGAAACAAAGAGAGAAAAATCAAATCAATAAAATTAGAAATGAAAATGGAGAGATCACAACAGACAACACAGAAATACAAAGGATCATAAGAGACTA
>NW_024070207.1:127110751-127114033 GCF_014754425.2 Oryx dammah
ATAAATAAAATTGACAAACCATTAGCCAGACTCATCAAGAAACAAAGAGAGAAAAATCAAATCAATAAAATTAGAAATGAAAATGGAGAGATCACAACAGACAACACAGAAATACAAAGGATCATAAGAGACTAATATCAGCAATTATATGCCAATAAAATGGACAACCTGGAAGAAATGGACAAATTCTTAGAAAAGTACAATTTTCCAAAACTGAACCAGGAAGAAATAGAAAATCTTAACAGACCCATCACAAGCACGGAAATTGAAACTGTAATCAGAAATCTTCCAGCAAACAAAAGCCCAGGTCCAGACGGCTTCACAGCTGAATTCTACCAAAAATTTCGAGAAGAGTTAACACCTATCCTACTCAAACTCTTCCAGAAAATTGCAGAGGAAGGGAAACTTCCAAACTCATTCTATGAGGCCACCATCATCCTAAAAACCTGACAAAGATACTCCAAAAAAAGAAAACTACAAGCCAATATCACTGATGAACATAGATGCAAAAATCCTCAACAAAATTCTAGCAATCAGAATCCAACAACACATTCAAAAGATCATACACCATGACCAAGTCGGTTTTATCCCAGGGATGCAAGGATTCTTCAATATCCGCAAATCAATCAATGTAATTCACCACATTAACAAATTGAAAAATAAAAGCCATATGATTATCTCAATAGATGCAGAGAAGGCCTTTGACAAAATTCAACATCCATTTATGATAAAAACTCTCCAGAAAGCAGGAATAGAAGGAACATACCTCAACATAATAAAAGCTATATATGACAAACCCACAGCAAACATTATCCTCAATGGTAAAAAATTGAAAGCATTTCCCCTTAAGTCAGGAACAAGACAAGAGTGCCCACTTTCACCACTACTATTCAACATAGTTCTGGAAGTTTTAGCCACAGCAATCAGAGCAGAAAAAGAAATAAAAGGAATCCAAATTGGAAAAGAAGAAGTAAAACTCTCACTGTTTGCAGATGACATGATCCTCTACATAGAAAGCCCTAAAGAATCTACCAGAAAATTACTAGAGCTAATTAATGAATATAGTAAAGTTGCAGGATATAAAATCAACACACAGAAATCCCTTGCATTCCTATTCACTAATATTGAGAAAGTAGAAAAAGAAATTAAGGAAACAATTCCATTCACCATTGCAACGAAAAGAATAAAATACTTAGGAATATATCTACCTAAAGAAACTAAAGACCTATATATAGAAAACTATAAAACACTGATGAAAGAAATCAAAGAGGACACTAATAGATGGAGAAATATACCATGCTCATGGATCGGAAGAATCAATATAGTGAAAATGAGTATACTACTCAAAGCAATTTACAAATTCAATGCAATCCCTATCAAGCTACCAGCGATATTTTTCACAGAACTAGAACAAATAATTTCAAGATTTGTATGGAAATACAAAACACCTCAAATAGCCAAAGCAATCTTGAGAAAGAAGAATGGAACTGGAGGAATCAACTTGCCTGACTTCAGGCTCTACTACAAGGCCACAGTCATCAAGACAGTATGGTATTGGCACAAAGACAGAAATATAGATCAATGGAACAAAATAAAAAGCCCAGAGATAAATCCACACACATATGGACACCTTATCTTTGACAAAGGTGGCAAGAATATACAATGGAGTAAAGACAATCTCTTTAACAAGTGGTGCTGGGAAAACTGGTCAACCACTTGTAAAAGAATGAAACTAGATCACTTTCTAACACCGCACACAAAGATAAACTCAAAATGGATTAAAGATCTAAATGTAAGACCAGAAACTATAAAACTCTTAGAGGAGAATATAGGCAAAACACTCTCCGACATAAACCACAGCAGGATCCTCTATGATCCACCTCCCAGAATTCTGGAAATAAAAGCAAAAATAAACAAATGGGATCTAATTAAAATTAAAAGCTTCTGCACAACAAAGGAAAATATAAGCAAAGTGAAAAGACAGCCTTCCGAATGGGAGAAAATAATAGCAAATGAAGCAACTGACAAACAACTAATCTCAAAAATATACAAGCAACTTATGCAGCTCAACTCCAGAAAAATAAACGACCCAATCAAAAAATGGGCCAAAGAACTAAATAGACATTTCTCCAAAGAAGACATACGGATGGCTAACAAACACATGAAAAGATGCTCAACATCACTCATTATTAGAGAAATGCAAATCAAAACCACAATGAGGTACCACTTCACACCAGTCAGAATGTCTGCGATCCAAAAGTCTTCAAGCAATAAATGCTGGAGAGGGTGTGCAGAAAAGGGAACCCTCCTACACTGTTGGTGGGAATGCAAACTAGTACAGCCACTATGGAGAACAGTGTGGAGATTCCTTAAAAAATTGCAAATAGAACTGCCTTATGACCCAGGAATCCCACTGCTGGGCATACACACTGAGGAAGCCAGAATTCAAAGAGACACATGTACCCCAATGTTCATCGCAGCACTGTTTATAATAGCCAGGACATGGAAACAACCTAGATGTCCAGCAGCAGATGAATGGATAAAAAAGCTGTGGTACATATACACAATGGAGTATTACTCAGCCATTAAAAAGAATACATTTGAATCAGTTCTGATGAGATGGATGAAACTGGAGCCAATTATACAGAGTGAAGTAAGCCAGAAAGAAAAACACCAATACAGTATACTAACATATATGGAATTTAGAAAGATGGCAATGATGATCCTGTATGCAAGATAGCAAAAAAGACACAGATGTGTATAGCGGACTTTTGGACTCAGAGGGAGAGGGAGAGGGTGAGATGATTTGGGAGAATGGCATTGAAACATGTATAATATCATGTAAGAATCGAATCGCCAGTCTATGTCCGATGAAGGATACGGCACGCTTGGGGCTGGTACATGGGGATGACCCAGAGAGATATTGCAAGGAGGGGGGTGGGAGGGGCGTTCATGTTTGGGAACGCATGTACGCCCATGGTGGATTCATGTCAATGTATGGAAAAACCAATACAGAATTGTAAAGTAAAATAAAAAAATTAAAAAAATTTTTAAAAAAGAAACAAAAGTAGTTGAGGTTTTGCATTGTTGAATTTTGCCATTTTATATTAGAATACAGTCTTAAATAAATGTGATTATAGTATAAAAAAATAAAAAATAATTTATGTTTAATATATATTTATATATACATTATAAAATAGTTATATAATTATAATTTTATATATAATATATAAAAGTCATATAATTATAATATATAACATTATATAATTTATATATAAATTA
>NW_024070207.1:127114043-127152129 GCF_014754425.2 Oryx dammah
GTCATATAATTATAATATATAACATTATATAATTTATATATAAATTATAAAGTATTAGTTATATAATTATAATATAGCTATATACTTTTAATTGTTATATAATATATTATATATAAAGTCATATACACTTTTAGCATTCAGTTCAGTTCAGTCGCTCAGTCATGTCCTACTCTTTGTGACCCCATGGACTGTAGCATGCCAGGCCTCCCTGTCCATCACCGACTCCTGGATTTTACTCAAACTCATGTCCATCGAGTCAGGGATGCCATCCAACCATCTCATCCTCTGTCGTCCCCTTCTCCTCCTGCCTTCTATCTTTTCCAGCATCAGGGTCTTTTCCAAGGAGTCAGTTCTTCCCGTCAGGTGGCCAAAGTATTGGAGTTTCAGCTTCAGCTTCAGTCCTTCCAATGAATATTCAGGACTGATTTCCTTTAGGATGGACTGGGTGGATCTCCTTACAGTCCAAGGGACTCTCAAGAGTCTTCTCCAACACCACAGTTCAAAAGCACCAATTCTTAGGCTAGTATACATAATATATATATAATATAACATACTATATATAATATATATAATAATATATAATACATGATAACATGTTTTGTATATATATGCACACATATACATATACACATACATATATATATATATAGGGTTGGCCAAAAAGTTTGTTCAACTTCTCCATATGATGTCACGGAAAACTCACACTTTGCCAGTAGAGTTGCTCAGTGGTGTCCCCCTCTTTGTGATGCCATGGACTGTAGCCTACCAGGCTCCTCCATCCATGGAATTTGCCAGGCAAGAGTACTGGAGTGGGTGACCATTTCCTTCTCCCAGGGATCTTCCCAACTCAGGGATCGAACCCAGATCTCCCTCAAACTTTTCAGCCAAGCCGGTATATATGGCACGGTCATACAGGCATGACACACGGCCAGCACTGCATGCTTGATATGAGTGATGACTGTAACCAGGGACGCTGAAATCTTGCAGCAACCAAGACTGACCAAAAAAAAAAAAAAAACACCACTGACAACAATGACTCTGAAGTCACGGGGTTCCAATTCCATTTCTAGTTTTTACCACTGGTGGAAGGCAGGATAATGTTGCCCCTGTGTTGAGTCACTCAGTCGTGTCCAACTCTTTGCAACCCTACAGACTGTAGCCCACCAGGCTCCTCTGCCCATGGAATTCTCCAGGCAAGAATACTGGAGGGGGTTGCCAATTCCTCCTCCCAGGGATGTTGGAGGCCCAGGGATCAAACCTGTGTCTCCTGCATTGGCAGATGGATTCTTTAATACTAGCTCCACCTGGGAAGCTCAATAGAGCCCCCATATGTCCCCAAATGGAATCCAGGGAAACGGCACCTTATATGACAAAAGGAGAGTTTATTCCGGGCTCTGTGAGTGGGTCGAATACCATCATGAGGGTCTTTCTAAGGGAAAGAGAGAGGCTGGGGCGTTGGGGTCAGAGCTGCAGTGAGAGAGGTTTCAGGATGCTACGTCACGAGCTGTGAGGATGCAGGGAGCTGCCCCAAGCCAAGAGATGCAGCCCGTCTCTGGCCACTGGAAGAGGCAAGGAAGTAGGCGTTCCCGAGAGCCTTCATAAAGGAACGCGGCTGTGCCGACACCCTGATCTCAGCCCTCGTGGGCCCATTCTGGACATCAGACCCGCAGAGCCATAAGATCATCCAGTTGGGTTGCCCGGAGGCACCAAAGCAGTGGCGGCTTGTCAAGGCAGACCCGGGAAATGAAAATAGGGGTTCTGTGCCCGTGGGTGCACAGATCTACCGTCCCGTGCTGTACGTTACAGACAGGGAAGACGTGAGCATTCCACGGGACTAGGACCCGTGGCCTGGAAGGCGGGAGAGCACAACAGTGGCATTTTCATCACAGTTAGAGTTAGCCACTCGGTCCACTCTTTGTGACCCCACAGACTGTAGCCCACCAGCCTCCTCTGTCCATGGGATTCTCCGGGCAAGAATACTGGAGTGGGTTGCCATTTCCTTCTCCAGGGGGACCTTCCCTACCCAGGGGTCGAACCTGGACCTCCTGCATTGCAGGCAGATGCTCCACCACTAGAGCTACCTGGGAAGCGATTCAAAAGTACCTAAGCAGAGCATGAAAGGGCTAACAGGAGGGGCTGCAGGGAGGAGCCGGGAGTGGGTCAGAAAGTCCACAGAAGATGCTCAGCAAGGCCTCCCGCTCACGGACCCTGGGGAAGGCAGATGGAAACACGGAAGCCTTGGGCTCACAGAGGCCAGGGCTACTGGGTCCCTCTGGCAGAGAACACGCGGATGGATGGAAAAACGGACACGTTGCTCCCCACCGCCCAGAGCAGCGCCCTGTGACTTTAAAACATGCTGTGCAAAACTGGGGGCCAAGAACAAGCCCAGATGATGCCTCTTGCCTGGGGGAACACTGGCTCTCAATCAACAGCCTTTGAGTTGGCTAGGGAAGGAGAAAGATGGTTAGCAGAGCGAGGCGGGGGGGCTGTAAGGAAGATACAAGAAACAAAAGAGGTGATGGAGGCTGGATTCATTTTCTTTCTGAAAACGCCTGAACAGAGAAAAGAGGACGGTCTAAATTTAAAACGCTGGTCGAGTCACTGTCAAATTCGCATGTTTAACATCCTGCTGGTACTCGGTCCTGATGGGGAGTCACAAAGGGATGATGACTGAGTCCGTCTTTGTGCAAAATTCCTCCACCATTCACTCTGAGACTCGTTAGGAGCTGTCTAGTTAAGAGCTGTCTCCAAGCCAGACTTCCATTTCTGTCTCTGTCGAATACTGCCACTCGGCAGGTCAAATGCCTCTGAGTGGCAGGAGCGTATGCTTGCCACTCTTTTGCCTCATCTGGGCACAGAGTTGTATGAAATAATCCATTTGTCATTTCTTTCCTCCTCTTAGGCATCTCCCTGCCTAGATAACACTGATTCCCTGGGTTGGTGTGAAGCAGAAGGAAGCAGAGGCTTCCCTGGTGGCTCAGCGCTAAAGGACACACCTGTCAATGCGTCTGAAGACTGCGCACCCAAATTAAATAACCAAGCTATAGCTCCAGTGTCTCCATTTTCCCCAGTAGGAGGGGACAGACATAGAGCATTCAGTTGAGTTCAGTTGAGTTCAGTTCAGTTGCTCAGTCGTGTCCGACTCTTTGCAACCCCATGAATCTCAGCACGCCTCCCTGTCCATCACCAACTCCCGGGGTTCACTCAGATTCACATCCATAGAGCATTGGGTATTTTTTTTAAAAAATGTTATTGGAGAGTGGTTCATTTCTGATTCACAGCAAAGAAATTTGTTTATACACACATATATCTATTTTTTTCAGATTCTTTGCCCACTTAGGGTATTATCGAGTATTGAGTCGAGTTCCTGTCCTATAGAGGAGGTCCTTATTGGTATTTTTTTTTATATATATAGTAGTGTGTATGTGGGGTTTCCCAGGTGGCGCTAATGGTAAGGAACATGCCTGCCAGTGGAGGAGACTTAGGAGATGCGGGTTTGATCCCTGGGTCAGGAAGATCCCCTGGAGGATGGCATGGCAACCCACCCCAGTATTCTTGCCTGGAGAATCCCATGCACAGAGGAGGCTGGCAGGCTACAGTCCACGGGGGTCACAAAGAGTGGGACACGACTTAGTGACTAAACAAGAAGGAAGCAGGTGACAAATGTAACTAACCCAAGCATCATGTCATCCAAGAGACTCTAGCTTCCATTCTCCTCCTCGATGTATTCATTCAAGAGATAAAAAGGCCACCAGACACAGACGGGACAGGGCACAAAACTGCCCAGCTTCTATCAAAGCATAATCCACCACCGAACAGGGCAAAAATAAAGAACAATTGTCCACTCACACCACTGAGGAAGAGAAGAGGTGAAAAACTGTGGAACACCCTTAAAATAACGGACCTGGTTTGAAAAGTTGAAGGTGACGATTGAAGCAAGACATCAAACAGCAAAATTATCTGAGCCAAGGGTTGACACGTGTTCTCTCTCAAGAGCTGGGCGGGGGGGTGGGGGCTGGGAGGTGGGGGGGGACGGCACTATTTCATGGAGTGTCGGAGCTTTGCCCAAGTTCTCAAAAATCAGAAACAGCAGGGCCAGACTCCAGCAAATGAGGATGGCTTTATTTCAGGAAATCCTGATCTAGCCAATCAGCCATCAGACCGCATCTGGCTCAACTGCCATAGTCTGCTGAACATGGCTCTTTTTCTTTTTTTTTTTTTAATAATTGGAATATAGTTGATTTACAATGTTGTATTAGTTGACAAAGTGATTCGGTTATGCATAATCCAGTATCAACACTATACTTGCAATCTTTACAAAGCCCTCCATCTACATGTTAGATCTCATTTCCCACGATCTTCTTGGAAACCTGACATCCTCGTTGACCCCAACTATCTTCACTGCACCTGTGTGCTAACTCGCGTTAGTTGTGTCTGACTCCTTGCAACCCCATGAACTGTAGCCCACAAGGCTCCTCTGCCCATGGGATTCTCCAGGCAAGAATACTGGAGAGGACTGCCACTTAGGATCTTCCTGATCCAGGGACTGAACTCACGTTGATGTTCAGTCACTAAGTTGTGTCCATCTCTGCGACCCCATGGACCACAGCATGCCAGGCTCCCCTGTCCTTTACTATCTCTTGGGGCTTGCTCAAATTCATGTTCATTGAGTCAGTGATGGCATCCAACCATCTCCTCTTCTGTCATGCCCTTTCTCCTCTTGCCCTCAATCTTTCGCAGCATCAATGTGTTTCCCAATGAGTTGGCTCTTTGCATCAGGTGGCCAAAGTCTTGGAGCTTCAGCTTCAGCATCGGTCCTTCCAGTGAGTCCTCAGGATTGATTTCCTTTAGGACTGACTGGTTTGATCTCCTTGCAGTCCAAGAGGGCCTCAGGAAAGTATTGCTATGAACAAAGCTAGTGGACGTGCTGGAATTCCAGCAGAACTGGACTATTTCTCAGCATCCATTTCTACAGACCACGTTCCTCCCTGGACCGTCTTCTCTCCTGGTTATCTCTCATTTCCCTGTCACTCTCTCTTTTGTCTCTTTTTTTTTTGGATCATCTACCATCTCACCTTCTATATTCAACACATCTTCTTATTCCAAATGATCCCATACACCACTTCAGACAACAACCCAATACGGGTCTCTGCTCAGGAGTCCCAACTCCTCAAGGGAACCTCTACCTACCCAATCACACCAGTCACAAACCATAATGATGGTTTGATGGCTGATGATGGTTGATGTCTTCTTCTTCCTCAAACCCCATATCCAATCCATTGCCACTATCAATGGATTTTTTCCAACACATTCACGCTCTTCCATTGCTTTCTTCACTGAGTTAAACCATTGATCCTATGGTTTCCCTGGTATCTCAGTCGGTAAAGAATCCGCCTGCAATGCGGGAGACCTGGGTTCGATCCCTGGGTTGGGAAGATTCCCCTGGAGAAGGAAAGGCTGCCCACTCCTGTATTCTTGGGCTTCCCTGGTGGCTCAGCCGGTAGAGAATCTGCCTGCAATGCTGGAGACCTGGGTTCGATCCCTGGGTCGGGAAGATTCCCTGGAGAAGGGAAAGGCTACCCACTCTAGTGTTCTGGCCTGGAGATTTCCGTGGACTGTATAGTCCATCGGGTCGCAAAGAGTCGGATGCGACTGAGCGACTTTCACTTTCACTGATCCTTGAAACCCAAGCTCAGGTTTTTTTTTTTTTTTTTTTTTCATTTACATATTGACTCAAAAATCACTCCTTTTAAAATATTTATTTACTTATTTATTTGACCACACCGGATCTTAGTTGCAGCATGCAACCGCTTTAGTTTTGACATGTGGGGTCTAGTTCTCTGACCAGGGATTGAACCCGAGCCCCCTGCATTGGGAGCTCAGAGTCTTAGCCACTGGACCAGCAGGGAAGTCCCTGAAAAAACCATTTCCTACAACATGTCACGCACTGTTCTCGGTTCTGGGGATACAAGTGATGGGGGTCGAATGCATCTGCCAGCAGCGGTCTTGCACTCTGGCAGTTACGTAACAGTCAACCCTGCCCTCACTAAGGGCACTTAGGAGCCACTCTGCACACACCGCCTTTCAAATCATTGTGACAATGCTCTACGACGTTCCTACAGGGACAATCCTATCATTCCAGTTCTAAAGACAGGGAACCGAGTCTCTGCCCAGGAGTCCTAATTCCTCAAGGAATTCAGCCTCTATCCACCCAGTCAGACCAGCCAAAAGCATGAGATGTTTTGTATTATTCCTCAGTTCATCCTTATCCTCACTCCTTCAGCGTTTCCTTATACCAGATTTGGGTGATATTCTTGACCTCCAATTTTAACTACTACCCAAATGGAAATAACTGCATACATACATACATATATATATACACACATACATACATATATACATGTATATATACACACACATTTATTTTGTTTCTTTCCATCCATTCATCCACCTCTATCGATCCATCCATCTATATTTATCTGTCCATTCATTGATCTATATCTGCGTATCTATCCACATCTATCTATCATCTGTCTATACCTACCCATCCATCTATATCCATCCATCTATATCTATCTACCCATTCATCGATCTATATCTACCTCCCCACATCTATCTATTATCTTTCTATCTGTATCTACCCATCCGTCTATATCTGTTTATCCATCCATCCATCTGTAGCTATGCATTTATCCATCCATCCATATCCATCTACGCATCCATAGATATCTATTTATCTACCTACGCACCCATCCATCCGCATATATTCATTCTATTGGATGCATTAATGGGAATGTAGGATATCTCTCCTCAGTTACATCACACAATAGCTCTTGTTCACAATTTCATCTCCAGCAACACTGAGCTGCCTTTTCGCTCCCCAGAAGCATCTCATTTCTGCCTGGAATGAACTTTCCACCTTTCCTCCCTGCCAGCCAACACTTTCACACATCAGCCTGCAAAAGGCCAACATCTCCTGGGAGGTTCTCTCAGTTTCCAGGTTGGGTGAGCAACTTCCACTGGCCCCTTCTCAGAGGTTCCTGTCTAGTTTGTTATCTGACACCATGTCCTTTGAGCTCCATCTCAGCAGAAGAAAATAGGAGTTACTAGCAGTCAGAGACCCTGTATTCATTGCCACAATGCTTTAGAAGCAGCCCCGGGCCTGGCGTACTGTGTAGACTCAATACATGCACGCTTGTCAGTGGAAGTGAACCAAAGGATTGAACTGCTAAGCGGGGATAACATATGAGCTTCTTTCAAAGAGGAAAAGCCCAGTGAACTCCTAGTACACAAGTCCTGCCAGTAGCGAGACCGGCCAGCACTGCCCACTCTCAGGAAGCTGATGAAACTATTTGCCAAAATCTGAATGGGGCTTCCCTGGTGGCTCAGACAGTAAAGACTCCACCTGCAATTCAGGAAACCCAGGTTCGATTCCTGGGTGGGGAAGATCCCCTGGAGGAGGAAACAGCAACCCACTCTAGTACTCTTGCCTAGAGAATCCCGTGGACAGAGGAGCCTGGTGGGCTACAGTCCATGGGCTGAATGATGAACGTGAATGTAACCACCTCCCAATAAACTACCAGAGCTTCTTGCTCTTATTTCTTTTTTCCCAATGAAAGTATCCATTGCTCTGAAAGCTGTGTGATTATATGAGGCAAGGAGAAGCCAAAGTCAGAAGCAATCTGGACTCCAGCCCATCAGCTCCTTATAGAACGTGTACTTCAAGGACCAGCAACTGCAGGAGCTTCCATCCAGGACCCAAGAGATTTGGAAAGCCTCCTTTCTTGCACACACAGGAAAACATGATTTTCAGCCCCGACCCCCGGCAACCAATGTTTCTGCAGACGTTATCTACACACAGGGTTAATTTATCCACTCCACTGGCATTTATTACCTGCCTGTAGGCAGAGTAGAAGGGAGCTGGGCGTTGACGGGGGAGCCGCCTGCTGGGTGACCTTGACTCTGGAGAGGAACAAAACTGAAGCCAGAGACAGGAATATAATGCTCTCAATCCAAGACTCCAGGGAATTTTCAGCTACGAGGAAGAGCCTGGAAACGCTAAACTCTAAGAGAATCTTCGGTTATTCTGGTCCCAGCTAAGGGAGGGTATTTTAGGGAAAAGGTGAAAATGAGTTTACAAATATCATGTGTTGGGGACGGTGGGAAGTAAAGGGAACCCTTCTGCGCTGTTGGTGGGAATATAAGTTGGTGCAGCACTGTGGAAAACAGCATTCAATTCAGTCCAGTTCAGTCGCCCAGTCGTGTCTGACTCTTTGCAAACCCATGGACTGCAGCACGCCAGGCTTCCCTGTCCATCACCAACTCCCGGAGTGTGCTCAAACTCTTGTCCACTGAGTTGGGGATGCCATCCAACCATCTCATCCTCTGGCGACCCCTTCTCCTCCCACCTTGGAGGTTCCTTAAAAAACTAAAAATAGATCTATCCTAGCATCCAGCAAGCCAACTCCTGGGCATACATCCAGAGAAAACTAAAGATATATGTACCCATATGTTCATAGCAGCACTATTCACAATAGCTAAGACATGGAGACAACCTAAGTATGCACTGACAGGTGAGTGGATAAACAAAACGTGGTACATACGTACAATGGAATATTACTCAGCCGTGCAAAAGAATGAGATGATGCCATTTGCACCAACTTGGATCGACCTACAGATGATCGTATTAACTGAAGTAAGCCAGACAAAGACAAAGTATGATATTATTTACATATGGAATTAAAAATAGGGTACAAATGAACTTACCTATGAAACAGAAATGGACTCGCAGACATATTAAAAAAAAGAAAAAGAAACTTATGTTTGCCAAAGAGGGAAGGTGGGGAGGAAGGGATAAATTAGGAATTTGGGATTTACAGGCACACACTACTATACATAAAACAGATAATCAACAAGGGCCTACTATATAGGTCAGGGAACTCCACTCAATATTCTTGAATAATCTATAAGGGAAAACAATCTGAAACAAAATATATATATACCTGTGTGTAACTCAATCACTTTGCTGTACACTTGAAACTAACAGAAGACTGTAAACCAACTATGTGTGTGCTCAGCCGCTTTGTCGTGGCCGACCCTTTGTGACCCTGTGGACCGTAGCCCGCCAGGCTCCTGCGTCCATGGGATTTCCCAGGCAAGAATATTGGAGTGGATTGCCATGCCCTCCTCCACTAATCCAACTATATTTCAATTTTAAAAAAGAATGACAGGGAAAACTAGTAGTGTCACTATCCCTTCAAACCCAGAATATTAGTTTTTAAAAATGCAGACTACAGCAGGGTCTAGTGTTCCTCTGATTAAAAGGGATTTGCTGTTGAACTCTGGTAAAGTGATTTGATCACAGCCATTCTATCAAGGTGGACTAGTGAGACAGATCTGACTGGGGAATACCAGGGGATCACTGAGCTTAAACAGTACAGATCTTTCTGAGCAGTTCTGATTAAGATGTGAAATCAGTATTGTTCAGAAAAGGATGCTCTTTTGATTGATGAGTTTAAATGGAGTGATTCCCCTGTGTTTGCACAAATCATAGGAATGCATGTGACTTCACAGCTTTAGAAAAGAAGCTGCCTTGACCTTGAGAAGTCGTTAAAAACAAGCTATCTTAATCTTTTGAAGTTGTTTTGGCTATTCCCCATAGCTAGACGGAAGTCACAGTTTTTACTTCTTTATTTTTTTGAGAGTATGATATAGTAACAATGTTTTGTGAACTTGATTTCAACTAAACTTGACAAAGGGATAATGCTTTGCAATAGAGTAGCAACTCACGTACTACTACAGTGTCACACATCCTTTCTAGGAGTCAAGAAAAGCATTTCTAACACATCCGATATGCTCAACACTGGAGAGGATGTGGACGAAACAGAACCCTCTTGCCCTCTTGGTGGAAATGTAAGTTGATGACTGCCTCTATGGAGAAGAGTATGAAGATTCCCTAAAAACTTAGGAATAGAACTACCTTACGACCCAACAGTGTCCCTACTGGCCATATACCCTGAGAAAACCATAACTGAAAAAGACGCACGTACCCCCAATGTCTTGCGAGTCCCTTGGATTCCAAGGAGATCAAACCACTCAATCCTAAAGGAAATCAAGCCTGCACATTCATTGGAAGAACTGATGCTGAAGCGTCAAGACTCTGGCCACCTGAGGCAAAGAGCTGACTCGTTGGAAAAGACCCTGATGCTGGGAAAGATTGAAGGCAGGAGGAGAAGGGGAGGACAGAAGATGAGATGGTTGGATGGTGTCACCAGCTCAATGGACATGAGTTTGAGCAAGCTCTGGGAGATAGTGAAGGACAAGGAAGCCTGGCATGCCATGGTCCATGGGGTCGCAAAGAATTGGACACGACTCAGCAGCTGAACAACAGCTACAATGTTCACTGCAGCACGTCTTACAATAGGTAGGACATGGAAGCGACCTAGATGTCCACCCACAGATGAATGGATACAGAAACTGTGGTACATATACACAATGGACTGTTTCTCAACTATAAAGAAGAATGCATTTGAGTCGGTCCTAACGAGGTAGATGAACCTAGAGCCTACTGGATGCAGAGAAGTAAGTCAGAAAGAAAAAGACAAGTATATTAACGTATATAGATGGAAGCAATTGCACTCATCTCACACGCTAGTAAAAGAATGCTCAAAATTCTCCAAGCCAGGCTTCAGCAATACGTGAACCGTGAACTTCCTGATGTTCAAGCTGGTTTTAGAAAAGGCAGAGGAACCAGAGATCAAATTGCCAACATCCGCTGGATCATTGATAAAGCAACAGAGTTCCAGAAAAACATCTATTTCGGATTTATTGACTATGCCAAAGCCTTTGACTGTGTGGATCACAAGAAACTGTGGAAAATTCTGAAAGAGATGGGAGTACCAGACCACCTGACCTGCCTCTTGAGGAATCTGTATGCAGGTCAGGAAGCATCAGTTAGAACTGGACATGGAACAACAGACTGGTTCCAAATAGGAAAAGGAGTATGTCAAGGCTGTATATTGTCACCCTGCTTATTTAACTTCTATTCAGAGTACATCATGAGAAACGCTGGACTGGAAGAAACACAAGCTGGAATCAAGATTGCCGGGAGAAATATCAATAACCTCAGATACACAGATAACACCACCCTTATGGCAGAAAGTGAAGAGGAACTAAAAAGCCTCTTGATGAAAGTGAAAGAGGAGAGTGAAAAAGTTGGCTTAAAGCTCAACATTCAGAAAACGAAGATCATAGCATCTGGTACCATCATTTCATGGGAAATAGATGGAGAAACAGTGGAAACAGTGTCAGACTTTATTTTTTGGAGCTCCAAAATCACTGCAGATGGTGACTGCAGCCATGAAATTAAAAGATGCTTACTCCTTGGAAGGAAAGTTATGACCAACCTAGATAGCATATTCAAAAGCAGAGACATTACTTTGTCAACAAAGCAACAAAGGTCCGTCTAGTCAGGCTATGGTTTTTCCTGTGGTCATGTATGGATGTGAGAGTTGGACTGTGAAGAAAGCTGAGCATCGAAGAACTGATGCTTTTGAACTGTGGTGTTGGAAAAGACTCTTGAGAGTCCCTTGGACTGCAAGGAGATCCAACCAGTCCATCCTAAAGGACATCAGTCCTGGGTGTTCACTGGAAGGACTGATGTTGAAGCTCAAACTCCAATACTTTGACCACCTGATGTGAAGGGCTGACTCATCGGAAAAGACCCTGATGCTGGGAAAGACTGAAGGCAGGAGGAGAAGGGGACGACAGAGGATAAGATGGTTCGGGCATCACTGACTCAATGGACATGGGTTTGGGTGGACTCCAGGAGTTGGTGATGGACAGGGAGGCCTGGTATGCTGCGGTTCATGGGGTCGCCAAGAGTCGGACACAACTGAGCGACTGAACTGAACTTATGGAATCTAGCAAGATGGTACTGATGAACCTATTTGCAAGAGGAGCAATAGGGAACAGACTTGTGGACACAGTCGGGGAAGGAGAGGGTGGGAAGATTTGTGAGAATAGCATAGAAACATATACACTACCATGTTTAAAATAGATGGGAACTTGCTGTGTGAGTCACGGAGCTAAACCCAGGGCTCTGTGACAACCTAGAGGGGTGGGATGGGGTGGGAGGGAGGTTCAAGAGGGAGGGGACGTCTGTATACCTGTGGCTGACTCACACTGATGCAGGGCAGAAAGCGACAGAGTACAGTAAAGCAATTATCCTCCAGTTACAAAACAAAACAGGGAGCGGCAGTGAGCAGGCTTTGCAGATTGTATGCAAACCGCAAGCCAGCAGGCATCTTTCAGACCTTTGACCCTCTCTTTCCGACCCAGCCTCACCATCCTCTTGTGTTTCTGAAGACTCAGCTATCATCACGAAATCCCACTACACGCTCCTCCTTCCCTGCTCCATCCGGCTTTCCCAGAGTCATCAGCTGGGGGTCCTCTGTCCCCAAACTGGGGCTCCATCCCACCGCATATGTGGCTTTCGTAAATAATGTATCGCCTGCCCGCCGCTTCTATTACTATGATTTATGTACACATCTCAACCACAGCCGCTAAGCTGCTCTGGAACCTAAAGGACCCTCTTCGGGGGAATGAATGGATGGTGGGGATATGGGGTGAGGCGGGGCAGCTAGTATATGAAATTCAGTCTCTGACTGCATCTCAAGAGAGGCTACCATCTATGAAATAACAAAACCAACTTTCTGCGCATAGCCCATACCCTCATGGAAATAGGGAGAAAGCACCTCGTCTTCTTATATAGGAATACAAGCTTCCAGCTTCTCGCCACTTGAAAATAAGAGTGAATGCAGGAGGGCTGGCTGAATCATTTCACTAAAGAGTTCCTGGAGGGCTTTGCTGGTGGTCCAGAGAGTAAGAAAGTGCGCTGCCAAAGCAGGGGGCCCCGGTTTGATTCCTGGTCAGAGCAATAGATCCCACATGTCACATCTAAGAGATCACGTGAAACAGTGAAAGCGTTGGTCACTCAGGCGTGTGCGACTCTTTGCAACCCCATGGACTGTAGCCCGCCAGGCTCCTCTGTCTGTGGGATTTCTCCAGGCAAGAATTATGGGGGTGGGTTGCTATTTCCACCTTCAGGGGATCTTCCCCACCCAAGAATCAAATCCGCATCTCCTGTGTCTCCAGGTTGGCAGATGGATTCTTTACCACTGAGCCACCCGGGGAGCCAAAATACATAAATAAATACACATATTTAAAAAAAAAAAAGAACAGGACTAAGGGCCTCCAAGGTCCGGAAGAAGGTGAGCGAGGGCTGAGCCGGGGGGCCCAGGGCTGACACCATGGGCATTGCCCACCTGAACACATTTCTTACCTTTGTAGATGCCGTTACTGCCTCCTTGAACTTCCCCTTTGACGGTCACCTCCTCTACGTGAGCTCCTTGGTCGGAGGAGAAGTACACTAGGGTGTTATTAGCCAGTTTCAGCTCTTCGAGGACATCCAAGATCTGCCCTGAAGGGGAGGAAACACTCAAGGTTAAAAAAGCACGATCTTTACAAAAGAAACAGAGGTGATTTGTCCTTGTGCAGTCATCTGGGAATTGGTGATGCTGAGGAGACACTCTTATACCCTGAGCCCTCCCGCCCACACAGATTCTAATCCAGTATGCGCCATAATCAGAAGGACCCACAGTGGCTGGGCACTTGGCAGAGACAAGGAGAAAGGTTAGTCATGGAATTAAGTATCATCTGTAAGCATCATTTGAACCTCTAGGCATCATGGGGCAATCCTGCAAGGAGACTCGATAAAGCATTCTAGAGGAACAAGGCTCACACACTATGAGCCCTTTGAAGGAAGATGCTAGCAGACAGAGGGAAGATTATTGCAATCATCAGCTGGCCTTGGTCTTGAGGTCATTAAAAAAGGCTACTAGATGCCATCTGTATGTGTTAATATACGATCATTGTTTTTTCTCCTTTGAGCTTACTTCACTCTGTATTAAAGACTCTAGGTTCATGTACATCACTAAAAAGGACCCAATCTTGTTCCTTTTTATGGCTGAGTAATATTCCACTGTATATATGCAGCACGACTTCTTAATCCATTTGCCTAGAGGAGTCGGATGAGGGGGTGGGGAGGAGGTTCAAGAGGGAGAGGATAATATATATATATACCTACAGTTGATATGTTGTACAGCATAAACTAACTCATCATTGTAAAGCAATTATTCTCCAGTTAAAGAAAAAGAAGTCTACTAGCTTTCCTCATCACCTGGGAAAAAACTAAACCATCAGGGCTCCTCTTACATGAGGAAACATCTCTATAAATACTTTTTGATGAAGGACCTTTCTAATAGTTACCATAGATACCCAGGTCTAAAACTGCCCATCGTGAAAAATCTATTTTCTTCACACTTTCCTTTTCCTTGTCTTCATCTTTTTTCCCCCAAACAGCATGTTCTAGACTAACCCTGACATACTGTTGTTGTTTAGTCGCTAAGCGGCGTCCGACTCTTTGGGATCCCAGGCACTGTAGCCCACCAGGCTCCTCTGTCCATGGGATTCTCCAGGGAAGAATACTGCAGTGGGTTGCCCTTCCCTTCTCCACAGGATCTTCCCCACCTGGGGACCAAACCCGGGTCTCCTGCATTACAGGCAGATTCTCTACTGTCTGAGCCACCAGGGAAGCCTAGGAAGTGGCTGACCCAAAAGAAAGAGTGAAGTCTGATTCCAAAGCCCAGACTCTCAAAGCCAGCACAGCTTAGCAGATGAAGAGCACGACACAACAGCTCCTCTCTTCATCAGATTCGTCCAGGAAGACAGGACGTGAGTACAGAGCACGGATGACCCTACACCAGACAAGACTGCATCAAACAAGACACGTGGCGCTTGACTGCACTTTTCTCTCTTTATACCTCAAATTTTTTATAAGGAAGAAAAAAAAAAAAACAGAAGCGAGCGGAACATGGAAGAATGGGCTGAAATACAGCCTCTCTGATTAGGAAGCTCTCATTGGGCTTCCCTCATAAGTCAGTTGGTACAGAATCCGCCTGCAACGTGGGAGACGTGGGTTCCACCCCTGCATTGGGAAGATCCCCTGGAGAAGGGAAACGCTACCCATTCCAGTATTCTGGCCTGGACAATCCCATGGACTATACAGTCCATGGGGTCGCAGAGAGTCGGACACAACTGAGCGACTTTCACTCAACTCACTCATATACTCTCAAATCAGGAGAAAATGGTGGTCAGACTAGAGGTATCCAATTTATAATTTCCACAGAGATGCCTTATAGTCCCATGGTGCTAGCTTCATTTGGCCAATGCATACAATTAGTTATACTGTGAAGTATTAAAGGGTCTGAGTTGGTTTTCTGAGGTCTGCTAAGAGCTTTAAATGCTTCTCAAGTGGCTCAGCTGTAAAGAATCTGCCTGCTGATGTAGGAGACGTGGGTTTGATCCTTGGGTAAGAAGATCCCCTGGAGAAGGAAATGGCAACCCACTCCAGGATTTTGGCCTGGAGAATCCCACAGAGGAGGCTGGCTGGCTGCAGTCCATGGGGTCGGACAGGACTTAGGAACTAAACAGCAAGCACAAAGAGTATTTAGACCTTATCTCTGCCTCTTCCATTTGCACTCAACATGCATACAATAAAGCGTACGGGTTCCTTCCCTCAGTGCCCACGGGGGTTCAAACTGTACCAGCTCCTACCTACATGCAGGAACCCACAACTAGGAGCCAGCTTCTACCCCCCTACAATGGCTTATTTGCCTCCTTTTCCCATCTGCTGAAAGCCATCTTCACAGCGGCCTAGCAGCTACCCTGCTCTGTCCAGAAAGTCTCGTCACGTGTGAGGTACAACCCTTTCCATATTGTCTTGGTGTGGCTCAAGGATCACTCATCTTGATGGGGGACCCACATTTTGGGGTGAGGTCCAATTCGTCAGTGTGGGATAATTACATCCAGAACTCTACAAGCACACCAGGCGTCCTTGGCAGCAGAAGTAACGACTGAAGAGGCTTCCCTGGTGGTCCAGGGCCTAAGTGACTCAGTGGTGAAGAATCTGCCTGCAGGAGACGCAGGTTTGATCCCTGGGTCGGGAAGATCCCCTGGAGGAAGGGAATGGCAACCCACTGCAGCATTCCTGCCTGGAGAATCCCCATGGACCGAGGAGCCTGGCGGGCTGCAGTCCCTGGGGCTGCAAAGGAGTCAGACACGACTGAGCGACTAAACCACCGCAACCCAGTGGCCGACACTCCACGCTCCCAATGCAGGGGGCCCAGGTTCCATCCCTGATGAGGGAACTGGAGCCCACCGGCTGCAGCTGGGAGTTCAGAGGTCACAACTGGAGACACCCACGTGCCTCGGTGAACATTGGCCATCCTGTGTGACCTCATGTGTGGCAACTAAGATCCTACTCAGCGAAATAAATAAATATTAAATTTAAAAAGACAGTAACCAAATATGGGTAATCGGCCAAATAAATATTTTAAAGAAAGACAAAATTAAAAAATTAAAAATTAAAAAAATAAAATAAAGATTAAAACATAAAAAAGACAGTAACTGAATATTGGTAATCGGCCAAATAAAAAAATGTTTTAAAAAGACAAGAACTGAATATGGGTAATCGGCCAAATAAATAAATATTAAAGAAAGACAAGAACTGAACATGGGTGATCCTATCCAGCAGCAGATCACACACCCCATGGAGTCAGGCCCTCCACCCCGGGGGCTGCACCCTCACTGATTTCGTCCAAAAACAGAGGGTAAAAAGATATAGAGTCCACCCTCTGCGGAGGTGGCAGGCGTGATTTCCAATGCAAAAGCAACATCCGATTCATCTGTCACCAGGCATACTCTTGCTATCTGATTGCAACGCCACAGGCTAGAGGACGTTCAATCTCTCTCAGTGCTTCATTCCATATGATAAACATTCCTGGAAGCCACGCCGTGGAGATGAACGTCGTCCTCAGGATCAGGGGATAAGTCTCGCAGGACTGTTTCAGCATGTTGTCTCCCGTGATCAATCATCGCCAGCCAGACATTTATTAGGCTGTGCTTTGGTTCAGCTCCACAAACCACCTGTGTGCCCAGGATTGGGGTAATTGGACTCTGACACTAATTTAAGGCTTATCACTTTGCGAATGGTAATTAGTTTAATGAGTTGGCATAGGAAGGAGCAACAAGGCAGAGATATAACCCCCACATAGACTCTGTGGAGAAGGAAATGGCAAGCTGCTCCAGTATTCTTGCCTGGAGAATCCCGTGGACAGAGGAGCCTGGTGGGCTACTGTCCTTAGGGGTCACACAGATTCGGACACGAATGAAGCGACTTAGCATGCATGCATGCACTGGAGAAGGAAATGGCAACCCACTCCAGTGTTCTTGCCTGGAGAATCCCAGGGACAGGGGAGCCTGGTGAGCTGTAGTCCATGGGGTCGCACAGAGTCGGACACGACTGAAGCGACTTAGCCGCAGCCGCAGACACTCTGAAGGAAGAGGGCCCTTTGGGGGCCTTCCCTGGTGGCTCGCTGGGAAAGAGTCTGCTGGTCAATGCCTTTGATCCGTGGTCTGGGATGAAACTTGGGTTTGATCCCTGATCCGGGAAGATCCCGCATGCCGAGGGGCAACAAAGACCATGTGCCACAATCCTGAGCCTGCGCCCTGCAGCCCTGGAGCTGCAACTGTTGCAGCTCATGTGCCCTGCAGCCCACGCTCCAAAACTAGAGAAGCCCCGCAATGAGAAGCCCACAGCCCACAACTCGAGAGCAGCCCTCCTCCCTGCAACGAGAAAAGCCCGTGCAGCCACGAAGACCCAGCCCAGCCAAAAACAAAAAGAACTGCAAAGAGAATGTGTGAAAAAAATTCACACACACACACACAAACACAAATGCCCCTTTGGGTGCACAGAAAAATTTCTAAGTATTAATAAAAAGACACAGATCAGGGTTTCACTTCCTTGTGCTGTAATTGGTATTTGCAAAAGGGCATACAGCCATGCACCTCTGTTTCAAACAAAAGTATTCTTGAATATACCTATATAGAACTTAGTATAAAGAAAAATGCTGTGAAGAAATATCTTTCTGGAAAAATGTGGCTTCCGTGGCAACTTCTATGAAAACAACAAAAGTATTTAGACCTTGTTTATTTATAGTTGCCAAAACCTTGGAAGTAACCGAGATGTCTTTCAGCACCTTGGTAGGTGAATGGATAAACTAAACTGTGGTCCAGCCACTCAATGTAATATTATTCACCGATACAAGGAAATGAGTTATCAAGCCATGAAAAGAAACTGCAATGCATATGACTATCACAGGAGACCTGGGTTCCAACGCTGGGTCGGAAAGATCTCCTGGAGAAGGAAACGGCAACCCACTCCAGTATTCTTGCCTGGAGAATCCCATGGACAGAGGCGCCTGGCGGGCTGCAGTCCGTGGGGTCACAAAGAGTCAGAGACCCCTGAGCGACTAAACAACACACACACACAAAGGTGAAAGAAGCAAATCTGAAAAGGCTGCACACTGCATGACTCAACTGTGTGACACGCCGGAAGCCGCAAAACCGTGCAGGCAGTACAAAGATCAGTGCTCGCCAGGGGCTGGGGATAAGGGAGGGATGAACAGGGAGGGCAAGTATTATATTCAGTTGAGTTCAGTCCCTCAGTCATGTCTGACTCTTTGCCACCCCATGAACCGCAGCACACCAGGCCTCTCTGTCCAACACCGACTCCCAGAGTCCACCCAAACTCACGTCCATCGAGTCGGTGATGCCATCCAACCATCTCATCTTCTGTCGTCCCTTCTCCTCCTGCCCCCAATCCCTCCCAGCATCAGGGTCTTTTCCAACGAGTCAGCTCATCAGGTGGCCAAAGGACTGGAGTTTCACCTTCAACATCCCTCCTTCCAAAGAACACCCAGGACTGATGTCCTTTAGGATGGATTAGTTAGATCTCCTTGCCGTCCAAGGGCCTCTCAAGAGCCTTCTCCAGCACCGCAGTTCAAAAGCATCAGTTCTCGGCGCTCGGCTTTCTTTATGGTCCAACTGTTACTTCCATATATGACCACTGGAAAAACCATAGCCTTGACTAGACGGACCTTTGTTGGCAAAGTAATGTTTCTGCTTTTTAATATGCTGTTTAGGTTGGTCATAACTTTCCTTCCAAGGAGTAAGCGTCTTTTAATTTCATGGCTGCAAGTATTGTGTATAATACTGTAATGATTACACGTTTGCCGAAAAGACCCTGATGCTGGGAAAGGTTGAGGGCAGGAGAAGAAGGGGACGACAGAGGATGAGATGGTTGGATGGCATCACCGACTCGATGGACATGAGTTAGAGCAAGCTCCGGGAGCTGGTGATGGACAGGGAGCAAAAATAAAAGGCACAAATCCCATAGTGAACTGTAACGACGACTATGCATTTTAACTGATATTAATGGGATTGCAAAGAGCCGGACAGAACTGAGCGACTAAACTGAACTGAATGTATCAATATTGGCTCATCAAAGGCAACACACATACTGTGCTAAGGTGGTCTAATGTTTGGACTCTTGCCTTCCAATGCAGCGGGGTGTGGGTTCAATCCCTGGTGGGGGAGCTGAGATTCTACAAAAAGACAAATGAACGAAAGGAAAAAAAACAAAAAACAAAAACAGAAGCAATAGCATAACACATTCAATAAGGACTTTAGAAATGGTCCACATCAAAAAAAGAAAAAGAGCGAGAATACAGAAATCGTGTGCAGAAGTGACTATAGAAAAATTCTCTGTACTTTCTGCTCTGTTTTCCTGTAAACTTAAAACTGCTATACAATAAAACATAGTCTACTGCGAACTGCAGTCCAGGGGTTAGGACTTTATGTTTTCACTGCTGAGGGACCAGGTTTGATCCCTTCCTGGAGAAGGAAACGGCTACCCACGCCAGCATGCTTGCCTGGAGAATTTCATGGACGGAGGAGCCTGGTGGGCTACAGCCCGTGGGGTTACAAAGAGTCAGACACGACTAAGCAAGTAACACTGGGAGAACTGGGGTCTTGCAAGCTGATTGGCTTGTTTAAAAATAAAAAGTAAGAAGACACAATATTACAATAAGCAAACATTTCTTTAAATTGTCTGCCAATTTTTAAAAGATGACTTTCAAATGCCCTGTTGGTTCCCACGCATCGTCATCCCGCATTTAACTCGTGTTGACAAAAAGCCTACTGAAAAAGGGATAAAAACCAGAGCGTGCAGAGGGTCGGGGATGGTGGACATTTGATCCCAGATCCCCCTGGTGCAGCTACATCCCCCCGTGACAGTTTTCCCTGCAGGCCGTTTTCAAACCCAGACAACCCAGCAGCCGCACTCGCTACACAGAATCCTCTTACTAAAATATATCTCACATCTTCCCTCATCTTCACACCCCTCCCTAGATATCTCCTCCAAATTCCAATATTTTCAAACAACCAGGATAAGATATTTCCTTTGCCCCCACCCATCCCTTCGATCCATCGCCTAGGGTGATAACGATCATTTTCATCGAAAGGACCGTATAACACGGGACTGGGATTAAGAATCCCAGAGAAATCTAGCTGATGCTCCCATGCACGGATACCTGAAAAAACATCACATTTCTGATTCTCTTTCAGTTCTTTTTCCCCCTGAGAGAGGCACCCTCGTATCTCATACTATTTAGGTCTTAAATGCCAGAATCTCATCCGAAAAGCCCATTAGCTGTTAGATGTTTCATGACATTGATCCTATAAAGGTCTAACATATTCCTCGTCTAAAAAATTCTGCAGTGAAATCTCCTGTGGGAACAAACGCCGCTGTATTATTCTTGCTTTCAGAACCACATGCTGCAAGTCAGAGGTCCGCAAATATTATCTTTCAGAGGTTCTCCAGGTATAATGACACCAATTTATATCGGATGATAGTTCTGAATTACCGGTGGAGGGCTGCAGGATAGTGTATAAATGAAATGTTTTATTTCCAAAGCTTCCCCACATTCTTCCTGAAAATGAAACAAATACAGAAAGCAAGCCATTTTCGAGAGCACTTTGTTATCTAACCGGAGACAGCAAGATTGAGTGTATCGGTGGGGGAGCTGGGGGGAGAATGAGGGCTTGCTGACGAGGGTTCGGTCATTTCAAAGCAGAAATCTGGGAGGTGTGAAAATGACAGTCCCTTCCTCCCACAGGTGTGAACGCAGGTTGAAGGAAGCCTGCGTTCTGGAGAATTTGTCCCTTCCACTGATTCGTGCCACAAGCAAGAATCATGCCACGTGCCACTGTGACGGACAAAGTGAGATGGAAGGTTTTCCAGTCCTCAGCCGGAATCCTAGGTCTGGCCTGAGACGGAGTTGCCGTCATGGAGAATTAACTGTTCAGGGTCTGGCTCCCAGGTCCCAAGTCCTGGGTCCCTGGTTTGCTCACTGCGGTTGCTGACCTCTGAGTGGGTGCACGCGTGCTAAGTTGCTTCAGTCGAGTCCGACTCTGTGACCTTACGGGCTGCAGCCCTCCAGACTCCTCTGTCCATGGGATTCTCCAGGCAGGAATACTGGAGTGGGTGCCCGCGCCCTCCTCTAGGAGATCTTCCCGACCCAGGGATCGAACCCAGGGTCTTCCTGCATTGGCAGGTGGGTTCCTTACCACTAGCACCCCCCGGGAAGCCCCTCCAAGTTGGAGGTCATAACATATAACTGTAGAGGGTTGCCATGAGTGATGACAGAGACCTGCATCGCAAACTCTTAGCCCAGGACTGAGTAATCAACGCAGCTTAGCTCTTTCTACAGAGGAGTTAAAAATCAGAGTTAAACCATCAGCTTGCCTGCATCAAAACTACAACGAGGTACTACCTCCGACAGGTCAGAATGGCCATCACTAAAAAGTCTACACATGTTAGAGGAGTTGTGGAGAAATGGGAACCCTCCAACACTGTTGGTGGGAATGTAAGTTGGTGCAGAACAGTATGGAGGTTCCTTGAAAAACTAAAAATAGAGCTACCATATGATCCTGCAATCACACACCTGGGCATATATCCAGAGAAAACCGTAATCCAAAAAACATACATGCACCCCAAAGCTCACAGCAGCAATATTTACAATAACCAAGACTTGGAAGCAACCTCCCCATCCAGGGAGAGAGGAATGGACAAAGAAGACGAGCCACATATACAAAGTGGAATATTACTCAGCCATAAAAAAGAACGGAATAATGCCACCTGCAGCAACATGAATGGACCTCGAGCTTGTGATACTGAGTGAAGTTAAAGAGAGAAAGACAGACATCATATGATATCGCTTTATATGGAATCCAAAAAACGACGCAAATTAATTCATTTGTAAAATAGAAACAGACTCACAGACATAGAAAACCCACTTGTAGCTAGCAAAGGGTCGGGAAAAGGGATAAATTATGAATTTGAAATGGAAAGGTATACACTACTTTACATAAAGCAGATAAACCACAAGGACCTACTGTATAGCGCAGGGAACTATATTCAATACCTTGTAACAATCTGTAACAGAAAAGAATCTGAAAAAGTTGTGTGTGTCTATATAAAATTGAATCACTTTGCTGTATACCCGAAACACTGTAAATCAACAATACTTCAATAAAAAAAATTTTTTTATCAACTTTTCTAAGGGAAGACTTGCTATTTCAGTAAATCTGGTTTTTCTCTTGTTTCCTATAAGGTAGGTTGATTCAGGCAAAATATGGAAACAAAAACACCGTGACATCGCTATTCACCGGTCTGGAAACACCGAGCTCATTAAGGAAAGGGAATATCTCCTGAAGCAGACACCCATCGTGAATAATTAAGAAAGAATTTCCACCTACTCAGTGTAATTCAGGGAACACAGGCAATGCTAAAAAATTCCCCTAAAAGTATTTCAGTAAGTCCTTCCTGTGATCAACAGGTGAATGATGGAATGCAAATGTTCCCGAAGAGGGTAGGATCTGAAGATAAATGAGAGAGCACCTATTAATAACTGCAGCAGCCTGTGGTGGCTACGACTCTCTGCGGGGCTTAGGGAAACACTAGCTGGTATTGGGAGCAAGCTTCACCCTATGATCTGATGCGTCCCTGAATCAGTTACCAGGAGAGACAAATTAGGCTGTCATTGACCCTACAAAGGTAATTCTCTGTTAGCTTACGTGGGATTAGAAGCATAGCCAACATGGCTATCTTTGTCAACGTACTGACGTGCGCCTGCTCAGCTGCGTCCAATGCTTTGCAGCTAGCCCTGTAGGCCACCAGGCTCTTCTGTCCATTGTCCAGGAGAGAAGACTGGAGTTTGGGTTGCCAATTGCTCCTCCAGGGCATCTTCCTGACCCAGGGATTGAACTTCTGTCTCCTGCATCAGAAGGCAGATTTTTTACCACTGAGCTACCTGTGAAGACCTTTATGTTGTTGTAGCTGTTCAGTCGCTCAGTTGTGTCTGACTCTTTGTGACCCCGTGGACTGCAGCACGCCAGGTTTTCCTGTCCATCACCAGCTCCTGGAGCTTGCTCAAACTCATGTCCATCGATGCCGTCCGACCATCTCATCCTCTGTCACCCCTTTCTCCTGCCTTCTATCTTTCCTAGCATCAGGGTCTTTTTCAAATGAGTCAGTTATTGGCATCAGGTGGCCAAAGTATTGGAGTTTCACCTTTGGCGTTCATCCTTCCAATGAATATTCAGGGTTGACTGCCTTGATGATTGACTGGTTTCATCTCCTTGCAGTTCAAGGCACTGGAAAGCGTCTTCTCCAGCACCACAGTTTGAAGGCATCAATTCTTTGGTGCTCACGCTTTTTTATGGTCCAGCTCTCACATCCATACATGACTTCTAGAAAGATCATAGCTGTGACGAGACGGACCTTTGTTGGCAACGTAATGTCTCTGCCTTTTAATACGCTTTCTAGGCTGGTCATAGCTTTGACTAAATACGATAAATAGATAATTAGGATGATCAGGGTAACTAAGAAGCCTGAAGCTGCGAGATGGAAATGTTGTTTCCTCTGAACGATCCTTTCCTGACGTGGCTTCACTTCACTTCTCGGGTTCCTTCCTGTCTGACTCCACGCTGCCTCCAGGAACTTCATCCTTGTTCTGTGTTGCCGCTGGTTGCTATGATTACACGGTGATTTCCAATCTCAAGCCCATCTCTGCCCTCACAGCAGCTCTGCTGTGAGACGGATTTCCCCCTCCAGCGTTTGTTCTCTACCACCTGGGATGCTTCCAAGGCTCTGCTTAACCATCTTCTCCGATTAACAATAAATGGTGTTTTCCCACCCTCACCCCCACCCAGGGTGATGCAGGGGATGGAAACAATTTGAATAACTCCAACCAGTCCTCATTCTCAGCGAGCACAGCTGTGCTTTTGCGCACGTACACAAGAGCAGCATTACCGCATGTGTTCAGTGGCATCGCACGTGTGAGTCTGGGTGTGGGGGGATCAAAGCCAACGTGCCCGCAGGTCGGAGGAAGGCTCTGCGGTCAGTGTGTGTGGTCGTCACGTCCGCAGGAGGATAAGCATCACAGAGAACTGGTTGACCTGGGCAGCGGGCGCTCAGACAGCAGGCAATCGTTTCAAAGGGCAGCTCTCGGAGGGAACACGGGTCTCCCCGCTCTTGATGCAGCTACGCCTCTGTATCTCCTGGTCTTCACTGGGCTGCAGAGAAGAAAGCCTGCAACTCGTCTGCTCTCTGCAAACGGCCACCGGTTGAACTTGCCAGGGGAGGTTGTCCTGGCTTTGTGATGGAGACTGACATTGCCCACTGGTCCAGGGGGCGCTTTCTAGGGTCCAAGCCAGCACAGAGCTCTAGAAAGGGGTCGGCCAGAACTTCTCCAGTGATGGGAGAGATGACTGTTACACTTCCCACCTAAACTGGACTGTGAGCAGTGCGTGTGCAGAGGCGATGGACAGTGAATGACCAAGGAATCCAAGCTCTTCAGAAGGCTCTTTTTTTATGATGCCCTTCGCACTATCCCTATTCATTTTCTTTTCAAACTTTAAACTGTTTTATTTTGCACTGTTGTTCAGTCACTAAGTTGTGTCCAGCTCTTTGGAAGCCCCGTGGACTGCAGCACGCCAGGCTTCCCTGTCCTTCAGTATCTTCCAGAGGTTGCTCAAACTCACATCCGCTGAGTCAGTGATGCCGTCCAACCATCTCATCCTCAGCTGTCCCCTCCTCCCGCCTCCAATCTTTCCCAGCATCAGGGTCTTTTCCAGAGTCAGCTCTTCATATCAGGTGGCCAAAGGACTGGAGCATTTGGGGCATAGTCAGTTCATGCGTTGGAGAAGGAAATGGCACCCCACTCCAGTGTTCTTGCCTGGAGAATCCCAGGGACAAGGGAGCCTATGGGGTGGCACAGAGTCGGACACGACTGAAGCGACTTAACAGCAGCAGCAGCAGTTAACAATGTTGTGACTGTTTCAGGTGAAGAGTCAAGGGACTCTACAATATATATACACATGTATCCATTCTCCCCTAAACCCTCCTTTCACCCAGGCTGCCACATAACATTGACCTACTCATTTTTTTAATCTCAGGACTAGGTTGTTTTCTTTGGCATTGGATTGGACCATCTATAAAGCTGAGGATACAAAATGGAAAATGATGCTTCTGTTTGCAGACACCTTTACATTATTCACAGATTAAACTCCTCCTCACCATTCAAATTCAAACCTGGACATGCTGGGACTTTCTCGGTGGTCCAGTGGCTAAGATACCACACTCCCAATGCAGGGGGCCTGGGTGCGATTCCTGGACAGGGAACTAGATCATACATGCCTTAACAAAAGACCCTGCACGCTACAAAAGAGTTTGCATGCCACAACCAAAGACCCTGCATGTTACAACTAAGACGTGGTGCAGTCAAATAAATAAATACATACTTAAAAAAAAAAAAAAGTGGATACGTTGACTACCACCCCACCGAGCTCCTCTGTTATGTCCAAGTGACCTCCAGCTTGCTGCCTGCAGTTCCTGAAATGTCCATCTAACTCTGGGGTGACATGCTGACTTCATGGGGAGAGCTCAAGCTCTTAGAAGCAATTCAGGTCTGTCCGTAAGATACTGAACACCAAAGCCGCGGGCAGAAGGGCTCTGTGGGGACTGTGAAGTCCAGAGTGAACATTTCAAATAGAAGATGAAATAGCGACAGTGATGTAAAAACCCACAAGATGGTCCAAACACCTGTCTCCTTTTCCATCAGGGACTTTTTTCTTTTTTCCCTTCCATGACTTTTCTACTCAATATAATGTGGGTAAATGTACATTCTAAGCAAACATGCTTCACCCATCTGTGAAAGGGAGAGTAATAATAACAGCAATAGTAATAATAAAGATAATAATAGTAGCTAGCATTTATTGAGTACTTGTTGCATACCCAGCACTGTGCTGACTCTTCTAAGTATGTGACTTTATTTCATCTGATAATTCAACTCATTCAAGCAGATGTTAACACATCACATAGGATTTTTTCTTTTAACGTTTTCACTGAATTTGTTACACTGTTGCTTCTGTCTAAAGGATTGGTTTTTTGGCCTCAAAGTCTGTGTGATCCTAGCTCCCTGACCAGGAATTGAACCCCACCCGGGGCACTGGAAGGCAAAAATCTTAACCATTGAAACACCCCCAGGGGAAGTCCACAGGCATGGGAATTATTGCTTTTGACTTTGTGACAAAAGCTAATTGGGTCTCACAACTTGAAAGCAACAAGTATTCAAATCTGCTCCTCACCCCTAATTTTGATCTCACCTTTCAAATACAGACACTGGTCCTCCATGGAATACCATTTAAACATTGCTTTAACTCCACCTCTCGAATCCTAATTTGTCTTTTCTTGCTATGCCTAGATATATTTAATCAGCAGATTAAATGGGCCAATCGGAAAAGGCTGAGGGAGAAGGCGGTGTTATACAAAACACCCCCGAGATACCCAACATGGACATCCTATTGTTTTCTGCATGTTTAATTTTTCCTTTTCTTTTCTTTTTTTTTTCAGTTGGAGGATAATTGCTTTACAGTGTTGTTGTACAGGTTTCGGCTGCAAAACAACGTGAACGAACCATGGGTAAACACGTCTCCCCTCCCTTGTTAGTCTCCCCCCGACGCCTCCATCCCAACTCTCCAGGTCATCACAGAGCGCCGAGTGGAGCTCCCCGAGCTGTACAGCAGCTTCCACCCAGCTCCCTGTCTTACACACGGTCGCGTACAGATGTCAGGGCTACTCTCTATGATCGTCCCACCCTCTCCTTCCCCCGCCACATCCACAAGTCTGTGTCCTACATCTCTTGTCTCTGTTCCTGCCCTGGAAACAGGCTCATCAGTATCATTTCCCTAAATTCCATATACATGTGTGTGTGAGTTAACATACGCTATTTGCTCTTCTCTTGCTGACTTCTTTCACTCTGTTCGACAGACTCTAGATCCATCCACATCCCTACAATGGACTCAAATCCTTTTCCTTTACACGGCAGAGTAATATTCCACTCTCTATACGTACCACAACCTCTTTATCCATTCATCTCTCCATGGACATGAAAGTCGCCTCCATGTCCTGAATACTGCAAAGAATACATCTCTAGAGGGTGTGAGACAAAGTCAGGAATGCAGGGATGGATGAAATCCTAGGATACGGGAGCTGGAGGAAAATCGCTGGAGGCCATTGATCCAAAGAGTCTTGTCTTATAGATAAGCTGCAGCTGGAGAGGAGACAACGTCTACTTTCTCAATTAATTCAACAAACTAGAAACCTTTTCCGGCTTCAGAGCAGCAGTGTAGCCTAGTGGCGCCTGGGCAGTCTTACACAAGTCACTGAGCCTCTCCAAACTTCACTTCCTCACCCAAAAGGAGGATAAAAATCTCTTAGAACACCATTGTGAGGCCGCCAGTAAACTACCCATGTGAGGTGTTAGATAAGCGGCTGCTGCTGCTGCTGCTAAGTCGCTTCAGTCGTGTCCGACCCTGTGTAACCCTGTAGACGGCAGTCCACCAGGCTCCCCCGTCCCTGGGATTCTCCAGGCAAGAACACGGAGTGGGTTGCCATTTCCTTCTCCAATGCATGAAAGTGAAAAGTGAAAGTGAAGTCGCTCAGTCGTGTCTAGGATATACCAACTTTAGATTCTAGTTATTCTGAGTCAATAAACATTTACTATTCTTGTTGTGATAGCTGTTGTGGTTCTGCAGCCAGAAATTTTATTAATCCTGTTTGACTCAACTGGGTAACTTGATTCCTCGATAATTTATGGTGTTATCTTCTTTAGGGAAATGATTTTGTGGAAGAGTGTGAAAACATACTCATTTTAATTTGAGATGTAAATTCAAGGTAAAATAATATCCATCCTGGGCTCAAGAACATAAAAACTAAGCTTCGGGCTTTGAAAAAAAATGGTAACGCAATTACAGAGTTTACGAAACCCAGAGGTTAACGATTTATAGGATAAATAAATTTGGAGAATGAAAATTAATATTCTACACAGTGAATTTCTAACTACACCTTATGGCCGAAAGTCTGGATGAACAGACTTCAACTGTTCCTGTCCCAGGGCTCTCTCCCCATCCTAACTGCCTGACTCTGCACTGTCTGCATGTCTAACCTGAGGCTGCAAAAACTGATCTTTCTGCAGAAGATTACTATCTTGTCACAAATACTGGAAACTCACATGGGAAGGGAAGATAATCTGAAAACATGTATAAATTTTGTATATAAAACTTATGTTTTACATATATATATTACGTAATATATATATATATGTGCTTGCTTGCATGCATGATAAGTCGCTTCAGTTGTGTCCGACTCTTTGCGACCCTATCAGCTGTAGCCCACCAGGCTCCTCTGTCTATGGGATTCTCCAGGCAGGACTGTTGGAGTGGGTTGCCATTCCCTTCTCCATGGGATCTTTCTGACACAGAGATCAAACCCGTGTCTCTTACACCTTCTGCACCGTCAGGCGGGTTCTTTATCACTCTTGCCACCTGGGAAGCATATATATCTCCAGTGGTCATGTATGGATGTGAGAGCTGGCCTATAAAGAAAGCTGAGTGCCAAAGAATGGATGCTTTTGAACTGTGGCATTGGAGACAACTCTTGAGAGTCCCTTGGACGGCAAGGAGATCCAACCAGTCCATCCTAAAGGAGATCAGTCCTGGGTGTTCTTTGGAAGGACTGATGCTAAAGCTAAAACTCCAATACTTTGGCCACCTGATGCGAAGAGCTGACTCATTGGAAAAGACCCTGATGCTGGAAAGATTGAGGGCAGGAAGAGAAGGGGATGACAGAGGATGAGATAGTTGGATGGCATCACCGACTCGATGGACATGAGTTTGGGTGGATTCTGGGAGTTGGTGATGGACAGGGAGACCTGGTGTGGGTTGCAAAGACTCAGACATGACTTAGCGACTGAACTGAACTGATAAGTGTTTTATATATATATATATATACACACACACACACACATACATATATATGTATATACATAAATGTAAGCAGGTACATTTTGCTACCCTATTATTTGATTTTCTGATATCTTAATTTATATGAAGCTTTCCAGACGTGCATATCTCACAGACATATAAAATCAAGGATAGATTAATAAGAGAAAAATTGCAGTTTGGCAGACAAAGATTCATTTGCAAGAGCAAAGCATTGAAAATTAATGCCATTGATACAGAGGCCCAAGAGGCGCATGAAAAGATGCTCAGCATCACTAATTATTAGAGAAGCACAGATCGAAACTCGTAACGACGTATCGCCTCACAGTGGTCAGAATGGCCACCATCAGGAAGTCCACAAATAATAACTGTTGGAGGCAGTGTGGCGTGGAGAACGCTCGTACACTGCTGGTGGGAATGTAAATTGGTACAGTCCCCACGAAGAACCATATGGCTGCTCCTGAAAGAACTTAACATACCGCTACCTCTTGACCCAGCAATCCCACTGCTGGGGGGATGTATCCAGAGAAAACCACAATCTGAAAAGATACATACCCCCCAGTGGTCACTTTTGTTTATTTGTTTAGTGACTGCATCGTGTCCAGCTCTTTGCAGCCCCGTGGGCTATAGCCCACCAGGCTCCTCCGTCCCTGGAATTTTCTAGGCAAGAAGCAGTATTTACAATAGCTAGGACGTGTGCTAAGTCACTTCAGTTGTGTCCAACTCTGTGCGACCCTACGGACCGTAGGCCCACCCGCCCCACCCTGCCGCCAGGGCTCCTCTGTCCATGGGATTCTCCAGGCAAGAATACTGGAGTAGGTTGCCACGCCCTCCTCCAGGGGATCTTCCCGACCCAGGGATCAAACCCACGTCTCCCGAGTCTCTTGCACTGGCCGGCAGGTTCTTTACCACTACCTGGGACATGGAAGCTACCCAAAAGTCCATCGACAGATAAGCGGGCAAACAAGAGGTGATACATATATACACAGCAGGATGTCACTCGGTCATAATAAATAAAAAAAAAACTGAAATAATGCCATTTGCAGCAACATGGATGGCCCTAGAGATTCTCACACTAGGTAAGTCGGAGAAATATCGTATGATATCACTTATACGTGAGGTCAGACAGAGAAAGACAAATATCGTATGATATCACTTTTACATGAAATCTCCAGAAATGACACTAATGAGCCTGTCTAGGAAACAGAAACAGACTCACTGAAATAGAGAACAGACTTCTGCTTGCCAAGGGGGAGGGGGCTCAGGAGGAGGAATGGACTGGGAGACTGGGATTCGCAGAGGCAAACTATTTCATGTAAGACGGATAAACAAGAAGGCCCTAGTGTACAACCCAGGGAATTGTACTCAGTATCCTGTGACAAACCAAAATGGGAAAAGACACGAAAAAGAATATATATATACACACATATATATATACATATATATATACACATGTATATATATACGCAAGTATCATTACATCAGTCTGCTGTACAGCAGAAATTAACCCAACACTGTAAATCAACCATACTTCAATTAAAAAAAAAATCAGGAAAGAGTCAAATAAAATGTACGGAGAAGGACGTTATGGAAATAGGTTCCCTGATGACCTGGCTTGGCCCATTCTTCTACTGCTTGGGAGCAAAGAAAATGTCTCAGAGTCAGTCCCCTGTAAAGAGACTTTCCTTCCCAAACGCATGATTTGTTGTTCTGTGCATGCACGCTCAGGCGCACACACACACACAGGTGAGTGTGCATTCTACCCTGGAGTCATCGCCACCCACAACACCCCTGTTGGTCGCAACTGCATGTATATGGCCCTGCTCACAGGTTCCCTCTCCTTCATCCTAATAGAAGGGACCGGCCCCTCCTTGATCAGTGATGCCTGACGCAGCCTCGCTCAAGAGTGCAAGAACTGTTTTTTGTTTTTTATTTATTTATTTTTTTTGGAACACGAGCATTGCCGTGTGGGGTGAGGCATCAAAGAACAGAAGCATCTACTCTATTGGCACCCAGAGGCACTTCCTCTATTCCCAAGTCAACAGCAATGCCCTTTCTGGAACTCTCTTCTCTACCCACCGCTCACCCCCCGCATCCTGCCCCTGGCTTAATTACAAAGCAACACCAAGCAAAACGCAAAGGCCATGTTGTTGAGACAAGGCAAAATGACTTTTCTCAAAGTCAGCGCTCGACGCTTCCGAGATCGTCAGAGACGCTTATTTCTCATAGCTTTCTCTCTTCCGAGCGCACGGCTTATTTATGTGCTGAAAATCAGATGCATAAATGCGTAAATAAGGTGGTTGTTACCGATGAGATTTGGCAGGCGGGCAACGGGGTGTCGACGGAGGTAGCTGACGGGCAATTCTGCTTTCAAATGATCAAACTTAAAAGGCTTAAAATGCCATAATGCTGTTATTTTCTCGCTCTTCTGGCTTGTCTTACTTCCGAGTGGAAAAAATATATATATATATATTATGACAGCAGTGTTCCTTCCCTAACGGTTCTGTGCAAACTGGAAACGTGAACCTGCTGCCCAAATCACAGTCTGTCACGGCCGACTCCAAGAAATGTGTGCAGTTGAATGCCACTGAGCATTCGTTTTAAAATCGAAGTAACTGATAAAATCGGCAAACGTCTCCTTAGAGTCAACGGCGGGGTCTGATGTTAGTGACCTTAATGAATGGAATTTTGTGTAAAGTGCAGCAAGCACTCGACGAACTCCAGAAACAACAGAGTTTTATGTCGTTTGAGTTTTCTGCATCACTCATATCTGCGGTACCTGACGGACAAGATCCATTTTGGATGGAGAAGGGGGTTTGTTTATGGAAGTAAGCTACTTGAAGACCTCACCTCTCTTTTCTTCTACTGCTTGGGGGCATATAAAGTAACTTACACAGTCCTCTGTAAAGAGACTTTGCTCCCAAATGCTCCATGCTAACTGAAGAGAGTCAGGGGCTTCTCTGGTGCTCCTCTGGTGCTCCAGTGGTCAAGACTCTCTGCACTTCCAACGCCAGGGGTACCAGCTCAAAGTCTGGTTGGAGAACTAAGATCCCACATGCCATGAGGTGTGATTAAAAATGGTTGGTGTTCAGTAGCTCAGTTGTGTCCGACTCTTTTCCACCCCATGGACTGCATCACGCCAGGCTTCCCTGTCCTTGTCTAGCTGAGCAGGCACATATGTGTGTGTGTGTGTGTGTGTGTGTGTGTGTCTGGGTGTGCATGTACAACTGAATCACTCTGCTTTATAGCAGAAATTAACACAACAGTGTAAATCGGCCATGTGATGCTTAGTGGCTAAGTTGTGTCCGACGCTTGCGACTTCATAGACTGTATGTAGCCTGCCAGGCTCCTCTGTCCATGGGATTCTCCGGGCAGGAATACTGGAGTGGGTTGCCATTTCTTTCCACTTCAATAAAATTAAAATAAATAAAGGTCTCCTCCAGTAACAATATCCCATTTATTATTTTCCAGAAGCCTTGCATTTCGAAATCTCGCAGTAAGCTCTCCCAAATGTCCTAACGGCACATTTTAAGTTTCTCTGGCACACGTCCTGAAGCTTAGTCTCTGTGTTTGGAAATGGGGCAGGGGATCTTTCTTTAATCCTGTCTTTTTATTCAATATATTTGACAGTCGTGGAAAGAAAATTGGACATAGGTGGGTCTGTATTAGTCATTTTGTTACTGGGCACAGGTTGTCATCGCTTCCTAAATGTTTTCTTGAAGTTCTGAAACCTCGTTATGTTATCTCACAATTCAGGTAAACAGTGGTCTGTAATGGAAAACAGCTTCATCTCTCTCCTATCTAGATCTGCTTGAACAAAAAGCCTGCTCATTAGGGCAGAGGTTTCTGTAATGCTAGAGCCGGTCAAAAGGGCCGGCGAGGATGCTTTCTGCAGCCTCCGTTTCCTGATTATCTAGGTAGCCAGAGATTACGGCGATTGCACCAGAGGTCACATTCTATCTGTCACAGAGCTAAGCTGCCATCCCGAGCATATATCCAAGACTTGATACTCCGGAATCAACTGATGCATTGCTTTAAAAAAAAAATTCAGTTTCCACTTTGGGTATTTAGAATCTCAGGGAACTTACTGAATTAAAAGCAAATTTTTAGAAACTCAGGCATTTTTTTTTTAAGGTGTGTTACTAAGGATACCCTGGAAGAGAAACTTAATGCAAAAGGACAAGTGTAAACACATACCTCTCTCTCTCCCCACCAGAGAACTTAAAAGTCTTTCGAAAATTCCAAAAGGGAATTTTTCAATAAAGGAAACTACCAGTGAGGAAATGAGGTCTGATTTGTTGCTTGAGTTGAGTTTTAATGACCATGTCATTGATGGCTCGAGAGACAGAAAGAAACAGTGTTTGCTGAATACTTAAAATATGTTTTGTAAGCTAATCTTAGAGGTATGATTAGCAGAGGAGAACTCGTGAAAAATTCAGCCACTGTAGTTCCTTACTACAGGAGGACGGGGCTTGTGAAATGCTCTGACTCCACTTGATAAATAATAGATTTTTTTTTGTTTAATTTTTTTTTTTTTAAATGAAAGAAAACTGTCTGACCTCTTTAGGAATCAACCTGTGCGTGCATGCTAAGTCACCTCAGTCGTGTCCAACTCTTTGCGACCCCATGGACTGTAGCCCGCCGGGCTCCTCTGTCCATGAGATTCTGTAGGCAAGAATACTGGAGTGGGTTGCCATGCCCTTCTCCAGGGGATCTTCCCAACCCAGGGATTGAATCCGTGTCTCTTACGTCTCCAGCATTGTCAGGCGAGTTCTTTACCACTAGCGCAACCTGGGAAACCCTAGGAATCAACACAGTAACTTTCAAAAAAAAAAAAAAAGATGCCTTCTTTCAGTATAAACTACCGTGCACAAAGTTAAGTTTAAGATTTGTATATCGTACATCACGGGGAATGTATGAAATAGTTTATAATAACTATAAGTGGAGTATAACCTTTCAAAGCTGTGAATGATGATTACCTGGTACACTTGTAACTGATAGTGTATATCAACTACATTTCAATACAAAATTAAATTAAAAATTAAAAAAAAAAATAGAGTTACCCTCTGTCACCCATCCCAGCAACATTTTATCCACTTGTTCCTCCCCTAAAGCTTTGCTGCTGGGGTATTAACCGGGGTTGAAAATCAGACCACAACTGCCCAAAGGCTTCCTCGGAAAGTGCATGTCGTGCTGAAATGCTGAGGCAGGCCACTGGCCACATATGGGGACTCGTCCCTTTCTGAAAGCTCTCCAGACTCATCTGCACCTCCTTCCTTCATTCCTCCTTCCTCTGGGTTATTTCAAAATCACTTGGAAGAATCTTAACTCCCTTGCTGCTGTTTCTCAGTGGCTCAGTCATGTCCAGTTCTTTGCGACTCAATGGATTGCAGCACGCCAGGCCTCCCTGTCCATCACCAACTCCCGGAGCTTGCTCAGATTCACGTTCATCGAGTCGGTGAGGCCATCCAACCATCTCATCCTCTGCCATCCCCTTCTCCTCCCACCTTCAATGTTTCCCAGCATCAGGGTCTTCTCAAGTGAGTCAGCTCTTCGCATCAGGTGGCCAAAGTATTGGAGCTTCAGCTTCAGCATCAGTCCTTCCAATGAATATTCAGGACTGATTTCCTTTAGGATGGACTGGTTGGATCTCCTTGCAGTCCAAGGGACCCTCAAGAGTCTTCGCCACAGTTCAAAAGCTTCTATTCTTCCATGCTCAGCCTTCCTTATGGTCCAACTCTCACATCTGTACATGACTGCTGGAAAAACCACAGCTTAAGACTGTACAGACCTTAACTCCCTTAGGAACTCCTGCATTCCCTTAAGCCAAGGTCTTATCCTATATTAGGCACACAATGGCATGTATTAAAGGTGATGACCCTTTCCCTGTGACTTGCTGTGGACTGCACACCATTCTGATGGAAAAGGAACACCACCCTGGCCGTGGACATCACAAAGGGAGGGGTCATGTGTGGAGGCAAGAGCAGGTGCAGGGCACGCCCTTTGCAGGCAGCGACTGTGATCAGCAGAAAAAACTTCAAACTTCACGGTGGTGTTGGAGTTTCAGGATTTCGGCCACCCTTGTGGACTTTTACCGCCAGCTGTCTCACGAGTGGGGTTCCCCGGGGACTTAGTGGTACAGCACCCACCTGCTATAAGAGATGTGGGTTCCATCTCTGGGTCGGGAAGATCTCCTGGAGGAGGGCATGGCAGTCCACTCCAGGATTCTTGCCTGGAGAATCCCATGGACAGAGCCTGGTGGGCTACAGTCCATGGGGTCGCAAAGAGTCAGAGAAAGATTTAGCGACTAAACAGCAACAACAACCTGGTGTGTAGAGCTGACATCGTATCTCTGCGGTCCATCCTTTCTGTGTCATAATAACAATACAAGCAACAGCGATCACACAGCTGAGAATAAAGCTGTCCAAGCTCCACAACGTGGGGTGAGATGGGCCATGGCGGACAATTAAATAAGAAAGGATCTTTTATGAATATGCTTTTACGGGTATGGAGAGACCCGCAGTGGGGAAAGTTATGCTCTGGATAGCTATGCTGTCTCCAAACATTTAGAAAGAAAACGCCCTAAACTTTAGAGCATTTTAGAGTCTAAAGGACGGAGCTACGGCCTGTCTGCATGATGGCTTCTAGCTCAGTCTCCCATGGTGCTTGAGGTGTTTCCTTTAAGCTGATACCTATGTGTCATTTTATTACACTTTCACCTAGAGTCCCCTTCTTGGTGACAGGGAAAGGGTCTTCCTGGAAAGAAGCCATATTCTTCAAAATGCTCAGAGGTATTGAGTTTGTAAAACAACAGAAACATCCTGGGCCATGCATGTAATGGCTTAAGGGGAGGATTTTATTTTGGGAAAAAAAAAAAAAAGGAAGAACACAACCACCTATTAATATGATACCGGGGCCTACTGTAGATCTCAAAGATTCAAAAAAAATGCTCTGTTTTACTCACGAGGGGTGAGTAGCAGAAACACATTGGAAGTTAGATTTGTTTTTAATGAGTGAGGGTAGGAAGATGTGCTGATCTAATTAAATAAAAAGTAATCAATATGTGTGATCATACTAGCAAAAGCCTGCTTGCCAGCCAAGACACGTCGCTTGCCAGCCAAGACACGTCAGAGAGCTGGATACAAAACTGGTTACATTAATATACAACGCTCATTAAAGAGATAAAATATTCTACTGATTCACACTACAGAGGACTATTCTACTGATTTACACTACTAAGGTGTGGAAAATGTAAGCTAATTTACATGCAACATTTTAAGAAGCAGAAATGAAAGAAGGCGGGCTTGTACGAGCTATATGCCAAAGCGCTGAGTATAATGAATCCTTCTTACCGATCTCATTAGGTGGAATGTTCTGGCCGCCTTTGTTTTTCCGAGTACGTGTTCATCATTTGACTGACTAGTGCGGCATTACAGAGAAGGTTAGAAGGAAACTCAGAAGTGGCTTCGTCTGAACTCATCAGTCACAGAGATTTAAGACATCTGTTAAATTCACGCAGATAGTTAGGGAAACAGCTAGAAGCTGGAATAGGGCTGCAGTCACCTTGTCCAAAAGACGATGCTCCTCCCAAGGTTTAAATGAAACGAAACAGAAGTTGTTCTTGTCATCGCCACGGTCGGTGACCCGTCAGGTTCAGTGTGCTCTTAACACAAACCAACCAAAAAAAACTCTACAGCCATGTTCAAGGATCTCCTAAACACCTCGCTGAGAAAAACGCTGAGTTCAGGGAACCGCAAGGGAAGGAAGTACGAGAGAAGGGGCAAAAGGGGAAAAAAAAAAAAAAAAAAGGAAATACAGCAAAAATCTTGAGCAACCTGTTGACGGTGCCGTTGACTCTCTTTTGTTCAATTTTGTGCAGAAGGAGCCAACGACCTCAGCATCAGAAAACGGCTGGAGCACACAGGAAGTGAACGGCAAGTTCAGAACTCACGGATTTTTCGATCCCTCTGTTTTACCCAAACGCTCTGGCTTCCCCTGCACTCTGCAGAAAAAAAAACCCTGAGGCTGAGAAGCCGTGCAAGAGAAAGCACAGGCTTGCACACTCAGTTGTGTCCCTGAGTTGTGTCCAACTCTGCAACCCTTTGGACTGCGGCCCGCCAGGCTCCTCTGCCCATGGGATTTCCCAGGCAAGAATACTGGAGTGGGTTGCCATTTCCCCCTCCAGGAGGTCTTCAAGCTCTAGGGATCAAACCCATGTCTCCTATGTCTGCCTGCACTGCAGGCGAATTCTTCACCCGCTGAGCCATCAGGAAAGTCGCAAGAGAAAGCGCAGTCACCATGATTTCACGTGGATGTGCCATGCACAGTTTACAGAGTAACACCTCAGGGACTTCCCTGGTGGTCCAGTGGTAAAGAATCTGCTTTCTGATGCAGGGGACGCGCAGGTCTCAATCCCCGCTTGGGGAACTAAGACCCCACATGCCGAGGAGCAACTGAGGCCGCTCACCGAAACTATTGAGTCCCCACATCCACAAGTAGAAAATCCAAGCACTACAACAACAACAACAAAAATCCCAGATGATACAACTGAGATCCCGAGTGTTACAAGTGAGACCCGACACAGCCAAGTGAAATACACCTTAAAAAAAATATCTTCTAGAAAGGAAAAAATTCACTAAGAAGTCTTTCGGGTTCCTCCAAAAAACATGCCACATCTCTCAGGTAACCTGCTTAGGGAGGACGGACGCAGAGAGCAAGGGAA
>NW_024070207.1:127152229-127156492 GCF_014754425.2 Oryx dammah
GCTTCTTAATCCCTGGAGAGACAGTGAGCGTTCACAGGATCCACAGAAGAAGAGGACCTCAAGGTTCCTGCGAGACTGTCCACAGCTGTAACTGCCGGGCGAGTCTTCTGTCCCCCAGACCTGCCCTGTACCCAACTGTGCTAGAGACAAGGGGCTGCTCAGATTCTACCACTAAAAGAGTCAGTGGTGGGAATCCCCTGGCGGTCCAGGGATTAAGAAGCTGCCTTCCCGTGCAGGGGACTCGGGTTCGATCCCTGGCCGGGGAATTCAGATGCCACGGGCCACGGGGCAACGAAGCAGGCATGCAGCAACTGCTGACCCCAAGCTCTACACTCCTTGCTCTGAAAGGTTACTGAAAGCACCCCAATGAGAAGCCCGAGACCCTCAGTTGGGGAGTAGCCCTCACTCGCCCCAACTAGAGAAAGCCCACGCACAGCAATGAGAACCCAGAGCAGCCAAAAATTAAAACAAATACATAAAGAAAGCATAACGGGAGGAAAGAATAAATGCTTGACTCTTTCTTCCTGCATTCATCTCTTTGATCAGCAGCCCACAGACCCAGACTCCCTGGCGCTGTATCCATCGGTAACCTCAACCACACCTGCGGTTAAGATGCTTCTTATATGCTGCTTATCTGTTGTTTGATCCCTGAGTTGGGAAGATCCCCTGTAGGAGGAAATGGCTACCCACTCCAGTATTCTTGCCTGGGGAATCCCATGGGCAGAGGAGCCTGGCGGGCTACAGTCCACGGAGTCACAAAGAGTCAGACACGACTGAGCGACTAACACTTTCACTTTACCCACCACGCTTAGCATTTGTCTGGTGACTTTTCTTTGGCACACAAACAAAAACAAAAAAAAACAGCACATGCTGTCTCTGATGGTGTCAGACACACAAGCAGAAACTCAGAAGAAATAAGCTAGGAGGCAGGAAAAGTCACAGCCACTTGTGAAGTTCCGACTGAAGACTGTTGTTGCTTAGTTGCTAAGTCATGCCTGACTCTTTGTGACTTCGTGGACTGTAGCCCGCCAGGCTCCTCTGTCCATGCGATTCCCTAAGGCAAGAACACTGGAGCGGGTTGCCATTCCCTTCTCCAGGGGATCTTCCCCACCCAGCGACCAAACCTGCGTCTCTTGCATTGGCAGGCAGATTTTTAACCACAGAGACACCCGGGAAGCCCACAGACCGAAGATACAGGGACACATACCGACGCTCCAATCCATCTCCTCAGTGGCATCCCCGTAGGAGCCGTGTTGACTTTTGCCGGCAAAGTCCTTCGAAGAGAAGAGAGCCGTGTGCACGTGCAGGTAAGACAGGACAAGCAGGAAAGGGGTCTCAGCATTCCTGAAAAAAAGAGAAAAATCCAAGGGCAAAATAAGCATGTTGGACGCTGTTTGTTGTTGCTGTTTGATTCTAAAAGTGAAAACACTTATTCCCTTGGTTAAAAAAAAAAAAGGAGAGAAATATCCAGCTTGCAAAAATAAAATCAAACTGTGAGGATTTCCCCACTTGGTTAAAAAAAAAGAAGGGAACTATCCAGCTTGCAAAAATAAAATCAAACTGTGAGGATTTCCCCCCTGGGAATAGAGGTGTCATCAGTGGAGCCCTGGGAATGTAGCCTGGACGGATTGCTCATTCTGCCCTTCTCACATCCTTGGGTGTGATGGACAGACAGCTTGCTCTTTTAGACGAACGAAGATCCCCTGGACAAGGGAAAGGCAACCCACTCCAGTATTCTTGCCTGGAGAATCCCATGGACAGAGGGGCCTGGCAGGCTACAGTCCGTGGGGTTGCAAGAGTCAGACACGACTGAGCGACTAAATCACCCACTCCAGTATTCTGGCCTAGAGAATTCCATGGACTGTAGAGTCCATGGGGCTGCAAAGAGCTGGACACAACTGAGCAACCTGGGCTTTTTTTTAAGAACCTATGCTCAGCTCTCCTTCCAGAGAGATGGCAGGAAAAGACCCTCACAGTCCCATCTCTCTTCCTCTCTACGACCTTGAAAACTAAAGGAACACTTGAGCAAACTGGCAGGAGGGCGATCTCCCCATAACAGCTTCACTGCATTTTTTTTTTTCTTTTAGCTAAAGCACTTCAGTAAACAATTTTGAAAATTTACTGCGTCCAGCCTCTCAGGCTGTGTGAAGAGATAGAACTTTTTGTCTGCTCCACGCCTTCTCTCTATTTGTTACAAATACAGAAGGCAGCTCTCTGCACCTTGCCAGCAATCTGTGATCATGCCAATCTCAGAATCACAAAGATTTACATCCTGTCCTCCACTGGGAGTGAAATCCAGGCAGGAAGACAGCTACAGTGTAATTCTCCTGCCTGTCAAGAAGGTCTTGCATAGTATATTCCTCTTCTGAGAAAGAAAGTGTCAATCCCGTTGGACTCTTTGCCCGCCAGACTCCTCTGTCCATGGGATTCTCCAGGCAAGAATACTAGAGCAGGTTGCCATTCCTTCTCCAGGGGATCTTCCTGACCTCGGGATCAAACTCAAGTCTCCTGCACTGCAGGCAGATTCCTTACCTGCTGAGTCATCCAGTTGAAATTTGTTGACGTAGTTACTAAGTCATATCAGACTCTTTCAACCCCAAGGACTGTAGCCCTCCAGGCTCTTCCATCCATGGGATGCCCCAAGCAAGAATACTGGAGTGGGTTGGCATTCCCTTCTCCCCGGGATGTTCCTGATCCCAGGATTGAACCTGGGTCTCCCGCATTGCAGGCAGTTTCTTTACCTTCTGAGCCATCAAGCAGAGCCTCTCCTGAGAATCTGAGCTTTCCCTGAGCGTTCCCATTTGCGTCAGCATCAGGAATAATCGGAACGCAAACACAGATGTCTATGGATGGCTTCCGAAGGCCCTTGGAAGCTGGCAATTGGACTAAGGTATAAACCAAGAGATGGTGAAGGACGGGGAAGCCTGCCGTGCTGCAGTCCATGCGGTCGCAAAGAGTCGGACACAACTGAGCGAGTGAACCACAACCATAAACCAGACAATAGTAACAACAGCAGCCAGCCGGAGTTCAGGTGACCAACACTCTGCACTCACAGATGGACACGTGCTGTTGTTCATTTCATCCGCCAGAGCCTCTCGCAAGTACTCTTGCCCACACGGCACCAGGCACTCAGAATATAAAGCCAGGATGGACCACGCCCTGCCATCCAGCCACCCACAGTTCAGAGGAGACCAGTCAGAGTTGGCTGGTCTCAGCTGCTTAAAGTGCTGTGACCGAATGTATCAGAGGATGGATACAGACGAGGAGCATGAGCGGCGGTCAGAACCCGCTCCTGGAGAGAGCGTGCAAAGTTCCTGCCGTGCATCAGTGTGTGTGAGTGCTCTCCACAGCCATGTCAGGGTCTAAGCCACTATCCCTCCAGCCACACTATTCAGACACAGAAGGGGACGACGGTGGAGATATAACCTGAGCTCTTAAAAGCATGGCTTCATGGCACGTGGCCCCAGGCTCTTCATTCGAACACACTTCAGAATACACTTTTAATTTTTTAACAAATTTTTTTTTTGATGTGGATGTAAGTTTTAAAGTCTTTATTGACTTTGCTACAATATTGCTTCTGATTTATGTTGTGTGGTTTTTTTGTTTTGTTTTTTTTTTGTCACGAGGCATGTGGGATATTACCTCCCTGACCAGGGATTACACCCTACAATATTGCTTCTCTTTTATGTTGTGTGATTATTATTATTATTATTATTATTTTTTGGTCATGAGGCATTTGGGATCTGACCTCCCTGACCAGAGATCACACCCCACACCTCTTGGCTTGGAAGGCAAAGTCTTAACCACTGGACCACTAGAAAAGTGTTGAGTTTTTAAAACCAAAAAATTATCTATATAGATTTTTATGCTGACTGAAAGATATCACTAATGGGGCTTCCCAGTGGCACAGTGGCAAAGAATCTGCCTGCAATGCAGGAAACCTGAGTTTGATCCCTGGGTCTGGAAGATGCCCTGGAGGAGGGCATGGCAACCCATTCCAGTGTTCTTGCCTGGAGAATCCCATGGACAGAGGAGCCTGGTGGGCTGCAGTCCATGGGGTCACAGAGTCGGACACGACTGAGCTTTCTGGGAGACCCTAAAAGGACACTTTTACGAAACACAAGACATATCTAGAAATGAGCTTCAGTGAAAATTGTTAGTATGCATTTTACTTCTCGTTATATGCTTTACAGATATATATATATAAAATCAATGAAAATGGTTAGCATGTATTTTACTTCTCATTATACACTTTAAAGATAC
>NW_024070207.1:127156502-127165469 GCF_014754425.2 Oryx dammah
AAATGGTTAGCATGTATTTTACTTCTCATTATACACTTTAAAGATACATATATATAATCAATGAAATGGTTAGCATGCATTTTACTTCTCATTATACACTTCAAATATATATATATAAAATCAATGAAAATGGTTAGTATGTATTTTACTTCTGACTTTATACATATATATATATTTAAAGTATATAGCAAGAAGTAAAATATATACTAAGTGTTTTCAGTGAAGCTCATTTTCGGATATGTCTTGTGTTTCATAAAACATATATAAAGAGACGGATATATAGATATTTCTATATATATAGATATATCTGAGATTTTTATATGTCTGAGATTTCTGTCTGTCTGACAGATGATTTATGTCTCTCCATATATAGATATCTGTGCTGTGCTAAGTTGCTTCACTTCTGTCCGACTCTTTGCAACCCCATGGACTATAGCCCACCAGGCTCCTCTGTCCATGGGATTCTCCAGGCTAGAATACTGGAGTGGGTTGCCATGCCCTCCTCCAGGGGATCTTCCCAACCCAGGGATTGAACCTGCAAACTCCTGCTGCACTGGCAGGGAGGTTCTTTACCACTAGCGCCACCTGGGAGGCCCTAAGGGCTATACTATAGACATGAGCTTATCTAAGAATTCCCAGGTGTGTTCCCCTTTGGGGGACTGGAACCTGGCCTCATACATTTGGAGCAGGGGTGCTGAACTCCCTAACCTTCTTCCAAATAATCCACACTCAGACTTGGTTTGAAAGTCTGCAGTCAGTGCAGAAGCAGAGAAGGCATCAAGCTTGTTACAGGCCACTTGGGAGAGCCCTCAGAGTCAGATGTGGGCTTTAATCCACTAGGTACTGTGTACTTGTGGGGCTGTGGATATCACTCTCAACTTCTGAGCCTCAGATTCCTTCACAAGAAGACACCCCAACCCTCATCTCCCAGGGTCCTTTTGTACCATGTAAGGCAGGGTGGGGGTGGGGAGGGCAGGAAATCCCCTGGTGGTCCAGTAACACTCTGCATTTCCAATGGCAGGGCGCCTGGGTTTGATCCCTGGTCAGGAAACTATATCCCACACGCTGCAACTAAGAGTTTGCATGACTCAACTAAAGATCCAAATGCCCCAACTAAAGATCGAAGATGCTACATGCCTCAGCTAAGACCTGGTTCAGCCAAAAATAAAAAAATTAAAATTAGAAAAAAGAGGTAATGGGTATGAAATGTGCCCAAGAATATGTGTATATGCACAGTAACTGATGTGTAACTAACCAGTATCTGTTAAAACCTGAACGTGCCCCTAGGTGGGCACCCAACCTGGATCTATTTTATAAAGCACGGGACAGAGTAATGAGCAGGGAGAAAGCTACGATGACCGAAGGACCCTTCTTCAGGGCACAAAAGCAGAGTTAAGGATCTCTAAGAAATCTACAAGTCATTCCTGCCTGTCAGAGCAAGGAGGATTGCTTGTTAATTATAGTGTTTTGGACTTACCTGGTGGCTCAGTGGTAGGGAATCCACTTGCCCAAGCAGGAGACATAGAGTTTACAGGTTTGACTGAGTTTGATCCCTGGGTCAGGAAGCACCCCTGGAGAAGGAAACGGCTAACCCACTCCAGTACTCCTCAGTACTTCTGTTACTGACCAGGCCTGAATCTACGTCTCATAAAGGCGGTTGCTGTTGTTCAGTTGTTGTTGTTGTGTCCTGTCCTTTGCAACCCCAGGGACTGCAGCCCCCCACACTCCTCCATCCACGGGATTCTCCAGGCAAGAATACTGGAGTGGGCTCCCATTTCCTTCTCCAGGGGATCTTCCTGACCCAGGGATTGAACCCACGTCTCCCACATTGCAGGCAGATTCTTTACCATTGAGCCAACAAAGAAGCCCCATAACGGTACTCAGAGCTGCCTACATTTGTCAGGATATTCTGGTCAAAGAGATAACACATTTATGTGCCTTCAGATGCTTGAAAAAACTTTTTATAAATGTGGCAGCGTCACCACTCATTATGGTTCTCTGGTGCCATATTAAGGCGATTCTGTCAAGATCCTTAAGTACAACAATTCAGCAAATCAGGTATCTTCTCTACTAGAACTATGTTACCCCAAAAATAGTTTTACCTAGATGCTTCTTTTTTAATGCAATGATAACTTTTATTGGGATATATATTTACTAGACTTATTATGGTCGTTTCGTAATGTATTTAAGTGGCAAATCACCATGTCGTATACCTGAAATTTAGCGTAATATTGTACATCAACTATATTTCAAAATTAATTTTAAAAGTTTTTAATGAGAACAGCTCAGAGAGAAAAAATAAATTAAAAAAAAACAAAAAAAAAAAAATGAGAAAGCAGCTAACCTAGATGCTTTTTAAATCTTTCAGTCTTCAGATAATGCACGCGACAAGTGCCTTATGAAGGGCGCTGTGGCACACACGTGGTAGTGTTTTAACTAATATTGACCACTTATATATTGCTCCAACACAGGCAACAGGCATTTCCTGGGTTGCCCAAAAAGTTCATTTGGGTTTTTCATTAAGATGTCACTTCACAGTGCATGGGATTCTCCAGGCCAGAATACTGGAGTGGGTAGCCTTTCCCTCCTCCAGGGGATCTTCCCAACCCAGGGACTGAACCCAGGTCTCCTGCATTGCAGGTAGAGTCTTTACCAGCTGAGCTACCAGGGAAGCCCAAGAATAGTGGAGTGGGTTGCCTCTCCGTTCTCCAGCAGATCTTCCCGACCCAGGAATCGAACTGGGGTCTCCTGCATTGCAGGCAGATTCTTTACCAACTGAGCCATCAGGGAAGCCTAAGATGTCACAGAAAACTCCAGGTGAACTTTTTGGCCCACCTGATGCATAGGAATCACCCCTTTGAAGACAAACCCTTTAAAAATAACTCAGTAACCACAACCACCAACTATAATATTGCTGCTGCTGCTGCTGCTAAGTTGCCTCAGTCATGTCAGAGTGTGCAACCCCATAGACGGCAGCCCACCAGGCTCCCCCATCCCTGGGATTCTCCAGGCAAGAACACTGGAGTGGGTTGCCATTTCCTTCTCCAATGCATGCAAGTGAAAAGTGAAAGTGAAGTCGCTCAGTCGTGCCCGCCTCCCAGCGACCCCATGGACTGCAGCCCACCAGGCTCCTTCGTCCATGGGATTCTCCAGGCAAGAGTACTGGAGTGGGGTGCCATATTGCTAGAATATCCTAAACATCTAGTTCTGAAAGAAAATTGCAGAAACCTGAGTAAAATCAAGAAAAACTGGTTGGACAGCCAAGTATTACAGAAATGCAAATTCAATCTGCAATGAGGTACTAGCTGACACCAGTCAGAACAGCCAGCATCAGAAAGTCTACAAATAGGGACTTCCGGGGTGATCTAGTGGTTAAGACTCTGTGCTTCCTATGCAGGAGGCGTGGGTTTGATCCCCAGTCGGGAAATTTACGTCCCACATGCTGTGCAGCATGGCAAAAACTTAAACAGACAACAAAAAGTATAATAAATGTAGAAGAGGGTATGCAGAAAGACAACCCTCCTACACTTTTGGTGGGAAGGTGAATTTGTGCAGCCACTATGGAGAACAATATGAAAATTCCTTTAAAAAATTTAAAAAATAAAACTATCACATGATCCAGAAATCCCATTTCTGGGCCTGGTTTTCTGGACAAACCCATCACTAGAAAAGATATATACACCTTAATCTTTATAACAGTGCTATTTAGAAAAGCCAAGATATGGAAACGATGTGAATGTCCACCAGCAGAGGAATTGGTAAAGAATATGGAATATTACTCAGCCATAAAAAAGACGGAGATAATGCCATTAGTAGCAACAGGGATGGAGCTAGAGATGGTCACACATAGTGAAGTTAAGTCACACAGAGAAAGACAAATACCATATGATATCACTTGTGAAATCTAAAAAAAAAAAAAACCAGTGCAAGTGAACTTATTTACAGAAGAGAAATAGCCTGATGGACATAGAAAACAAATGTATGACTGGTTACCAAAGGGGACAGTGGAGGGGGTAAAAATTAGGAGTTTGGGATTAACAGATACACACACTACTATATATGAAATAGATAGTCAACAAGGACCTGCTGCCCACAGCACAGGTAATTATATTCAATTATAATAAACCTATAATGGAAAAGAATCTGGAAAGTATTATCTATCTGTATGTTACAGACCAAACTGCATCACTTTGCCGTACCCCTGAAACTAACACAACATTGTACATCAACGCTACTTCAATTTAAAAATAAATAAAAATTTAAAAGTTTAAAAAGAGAAACTGTCTGAGGTTCAATACCCTCGGGCTAATCAAATGTTTTTGGATCCCCTCTCAAGATCATACACTGAGGAATCCATTAAAATTCCTTCTAATCGTATGAATATTCACATATCATATAGTTTCAATCATCTGTGTCAAAATACCACCTGCTGCAAAAGACTGACTTGCCCTGGAAGTTGAGTGTCATTCCTGAACCCTGTCATTTAAAAGGGGCATATTCATCTCCCCCTGGCAGGTTTCTGAGAGATTTCTGATGAGTGGAGACGAACATAAGAAGGTTTCGCTGTTTCAGCAAGATTTTCGAGCACGAGTCTGTTGTATTTTGGCTGAAATGTGTAGGTCTGACATCCACAGAGTACCCTTCTACTTCAGAACAGCCTTTCTCTTATTTATAAAACAGTAAGGTTAACCCAGGAGGTTAAACTTAATAGTGTAAGGTTATACTTACACTACTATTACTTACTTAAAAGTGTAAGGTTATACTTAGTGTAAGGTTACACTTATTAAGTGTAACTTAGTAGTGTGAGGTTAACTCCTTCCCAGGAGATAATAAGAGCTTTGTCAGCCATGCAGACTGGCACTCCTCGCTGAGTCACGATGTCAATTTAGTGTCACAACCAGATTATTTTTTGAGAAAATGAAAACAGAATCAGGTAGAAAGCATCAGAAGCAATCCCTCTGAGAAGCAGTAATTCCTTTCGGGAAAGGTTTCAGCTAAACATCTGCGTGTGACCTCTTATCGGATGATGGTGTAAAGCGCACGTCTTCCAAAGTTCAAAAGCTTTTGCTGCCTTCTAGAAAAACGTAGCCAGGGAGTCGCAAAGAGTCGGATATGTGTGTTAGTCACTCAGTCGTGTCCAACTCTTTGCGACCCCGTGGACTGTAGCCCGCCAGGCTCCGCTGTCCATGGGATTCTCCAGGCAGGAATACTGGAGCGGATGGCCATGCCCTCCTCCAGGGGAATCTTCCCCCAAAGAGTTGGACACAACTGAGCAACTAACACACTTCCACTTTCTTTTTCAGGCAGCTTAACAAGAGGAGAAACCTGTAGGGGGCGTTCCCTGAAGGTCAGTGGTTAATAACTCGCCTGAAGTTACTTAGCGCGCGCGCGCGCACACACACACACACACACACACACACACACACACACACACTCATTTGCACAGAATGTGGGGGGCGGGGGGACCTGGCAAAGTGACTGGGCGGAGCGAGCCCACAGCATTGCAATTCCCAAGACCCGCCTAGGTCAGTTCAGTTCAGTTGCTCAGTTGCATCCGACTCTTTGCGACCCCATGGACTGCAGCATGCCAGGCTCCCGTGTCCATCACCATCGTCCCCTCCTCCTCCCGCCTTCTATCTTGCCCAGCATCAGGGTCTCTTCCCCTTGCTCCCAACACACACCTCTGCAAAGCACGCCATCTCATTTTCCACGTGCATCCCCCCAAGCACAGAAGTTTGCAAACGTGGCTCGCTGAGCAGTGCGGTCCCCCATCCCCTCTACCTCCGCCCAGACCCCGGAGATGGCACCGTCCACGCGTTCCAGGCACCGTCGGGCCGGGAGAGGTGACCCACCGACGTAAGAAGCGGGCGGCGTCCGCCGTGAGCCTCTGCGTGAGGTTGTCGTAGGACATGGGCTGCTGCGTAACGTCGCGGTTCCGCATCAGGAAGCAGTTGAGCGGCCGGAAGTAGTGCAGGAAGCCGAGCAGGAGGCCGAGGAGTAGAGCGGCCAGGAGGAAGAGGAAAAGGAAGACGCAGGGGGGCGCCCGGAAGAGCCCCAGCCACTTGAGCACGGCCAGGGTCAGCAGGGCCACGGCGATGAGCTGCAGGGGCATGAACACCAGCAGCCGGAAGGCCCGGGTGAACACGGTGCCCTCGCCCGGCTTGCAGTCCCGCAGGTTGGTCAGGGGCAGCCCGTGGAAGTAGTCGAAGCCGTGGCTGGTCGGGTGGTGGCAGAAGTCGCCGCGGTCGTGGCAGCTGATGCCCAGGTGCCACTTGCCTGAGGGCGCAGACCACAGGGGCAGCGAGTTTAGAGCCAGCGGAAGCCCCCCTCCCCGCCCCCCGTGCCCAGCTCAGCTTTGGACGCCTGTGGGCTGACACCCTGTAGGGCCTCTCTGCTCGATCATGAAGATACATCTGTTCAATCCCGTTCACCTCCTTTTCCCTAAACGGTCTAGGGTAGGAAGTACTCAGGCCACCAGAAAACAAGAGGCGATTTGGGGACTGGAAAAAAAAAGCCCCAAGACCAACACCTTGAATCCTTCATTAAGTTGTGTCCAACTCTTTGCGACCCCGTGGACCGTAGCCCACCAGGCTCCTCTGTCCATGGGATTCTCCAGGCAAGGATACTGGAGCGGGATGTCATTTCCTTCCTCAGGGGATCTTCCCAACCCAGGGATGGAACCTGGGTCTCTTAAATCTCCCTCACTAGCAGGCGGATTACCACTTAGCCACTAAGGAAGCCCCAGTAATATACTTCAAAGGCAGGAGAAAAAAACTACAGAAGAAAACACCAATGTTTTTCTGGGACAGGTGTTTTTATTTTTATTTTTTTAATATTCTCTTTTCTTTCTTTTTTTTTTTGACATGTAATCCCTAAGTCATGTCCAGCCCTTTGTGACCCCGTGGACCGTAACTCACCAGGCTCCTCTGTCCATGGGATTCTCCAGGCAAGAACACCAGAGGGGGTTGCTGTGCCCTCTTCCAGGGGATCTTCCTGACCCAGGGATCGAGCCCACAACACCAGAGTGGGTTGCTGTGCTCTCTTCCAGGGGATCTTCCTGACCCAGGGATCGAGCCCACATCTCTTATGTCTCCTGAACCGGCAGGTGGGTTCTTTACCACTAGGGACACCTGCGAAGCCCGTTTTGGACATGGACCACTTTCAAAGTCTTTATTGATTACAGTACTGCTTTACATCTGCTGGATCATGGAAAAGGGAAGAGAGTTCCAGAAAAACATCTATTTCTGCCTTATTGACTATGCCAAAGCCTTTGACTCTGTGGATCACAATAAACTGTGGAAAATTCTGAAAGAGATGAGAATACCAGACCACCTGACCTGCCTCTTGAGAAACCTGTATGCAGGTCAGGAAGCAACGGTTAGAACTGGACATGGAACAACAGACTGGTTCCAAATAGGAAAAGGAGTATGTCAAGACTGTATATTGTCACCCTGCTTATTTAACTTATATGCAGAGCACATCATGAGAAACACTGGGCTGAAAGAAGCACAAGCTGGAATCAAGATTGCTGGGAGAAATATCAATAACCTCAGATATGCAGATGACACCGCCCTTATGGCAGAAAGTGAATAGGAACTAAAAAGCCTCTTGATGAAAGTGAAAGAGGAGAGTGAAAAAGTTGGCTTAAAGCTCCACATTCAGAAAATGAAGATCATGGCATCTGGTCCCATCACTTCATGGGAAATAGATGGGGAAACAGTGGAAGCAGTGTCAGACTTTATTTTTTTGGACTCCAAAATCACTGCAGATGGTGACTGCAGCCATGAAATTAAAAGATGCCTACTCCTTGGAAGGAAAGTTATGACCAACCTAGATGGCGTGTTGAAAAGCAGAGATATTACTTTGCCAACAAAGGCCCATCTAGTCAAGGCTATAGTTTTTCCTGTGGTCATGTATGGATGTGAGAGTTGGACTGTGAAGAAAGCTGAACACCGAAGAATTGATGCTTTTGAACTGTGGTGTTGGAGAAGACTCTTGAGAGTCCCTTGGACTGCAAGGAGATCCAACCAGTCCATCCTAAAGGAGATCGGTCCTGGGTGTTCATTGGAAGGACTGATGCTGAAGCTGAAACTCCAATACTTTGGCCACCTGATGCAAAGAGCTGACTCATTGGAAAAGACCTTGATGCTGGGAGGGATTGGGGGCAGGAGAAGAAGGGGACGACAGAGGATGAGATGGCTGGATGGCATCATTGACTCGATGGACTTGAGTTTGAGTGAACTCTGGGAGTTGGTGATGGACAGGGAGGCCTGGCATGCTGTGATTCATGGGGTCGCAAAGAGTCGGACATGACTGAGCAACTGAACTGAACTGAACTGAAACATTTCTTATAAAATGTGAAGTGCATCAGTGAATTAGTGAGTGCCTCACACAAGAGAAACAGTGATGGTGGCTTTATGACAAGATGTGGGAAGGAAGAGAAGGGTCATTTTGCTCCCATGAGATATTCCATGATTTGTCTGATGACCTACATAGACCCAAGCTCATCAAAGGAAAGGGGAGAAGGATTCATTTCCTATCAAGAGAATAAAATCAATGGGAATGTCCAATGAGAAACATTCAGATGCAATTTTATTACTGCCATGTAAGATGAAAATCTTTATCAATAGTATGGTGTGTGTGTGTGGGTATGGGTGTGGGTGTGTGGTGGTGTTTGCTGTGTGTGTGCACAACCATGCATTTTTCTGTTACCTACCATATATTTCAACTTTCTTCCTCTGCGTCTCATCCATCCAACATCCAACATCCACTCATTCACCATCCACCATTCATTCATGCATCCAGTCACTCACCCACTGACCCACTCACCCCTTCAGCCAGCCAGTCAGTATCCACTATTCATCCACCCAACCATCTATGGATTCACTGTTCATCCATCCATCCAATATCCATCGTCCACCTACCATCCATCCATCATCCATCCATCTACCATCCATCCAACCAGCA
>NW_024070207.1:127165479-127194506 GCF_014754425.2 Oryx dammah
CATCCCTCCATCATCCATCCACCTCTCCATCCAGTATCCACCATCCACGTACCATCCATCTATCCACCATCCATCTACCATCCACCCAGCATCCATCCATCCAGCATCCACAGTTCATCCATCAGCCATTCACCCATCATCCATCTCATCTACGGAGCTACCTCTCCCTGTCTCTATCACCTGACTCAACTAACTTTCCATCTATCCATTTGTCCATCTGTCAGTCCATCTGTGTGTCTGTCCTTATCTACCTATCACCCATCCATCCATCCATCAACACACATACACATAGATACATAAATAAGGAGCACATCCACATTCAAACAGTGCATACAGATGCCTGCCGTTTTGATTTGGAGTTGAAATTGTTTCTTCCCTGTCGACAGTTGTGCAAATTCTATCAGCCATGTCACCCTAAAGATGGCTGCAGACACACCCTCCGCACTCTCCCAACCACCCCGCCCAGATCCTCAGTCCCCACACCCAGCCGCCCATACCTATCAGAGCCGTGGAATAGCCTTGCTCCTTCAGAAGCTTGGCGAACGTAATCTCACTCGGGGGCAGTCCTCCAGAAGAGGCCGAGAAGAGGAAAACTCCCACTTGGCACTGAGAGGCTACTCCTGAGCAATGAGAAATGTACCATGAAGACGGGGAGGACCATTAGGACTGGGAGGAGGACGAGGAGGACGAGGACCGCGGGGCAGGAGCCGGCCGGGGCGGGGGCGGGGGCGTTACCTGAGCGGACAGGGTACCGGCCGGTCATGAAGGCTGCCCTGCTGGGCGTGCAGAGGGGCGATGCTGCCAGGTGCTGTGTGAGCTTCGCGCCCCCTCTGGCCAGGCGGTCGATATTGGGAGTCCTGGAACAGAGACTCGGTCATTCATCATGATCTTAAGAAAGCTTCTTCGGGGGCTTTGCACAGTGCGTCACTTCTCAGTAACCCAGGGAAACAGAGCCGTGTGTCTTGGTGGGAAGGGGACGACAGAGGATGAGATGGTTGGATGGCATCACTGACTCGATGGACATCAGTTTGAGCCAATTCTGGGATCCAGTGATGGACAGGGAAGCCTGGCGTGCTGCGGTCTGTGGGGTCACAGAGAGTCGGACACGACTGAACAACTGAACCACAACACGTGGTGGGAAGAAGGGAAGAAAAGGGAGCGGACACAGCTCCATGGCTCTGAGTAAGGATAAAACCACACTGAGGGCTCCACGGTCAAGGTCAGCCCTCTCTGGGGGACCTCACTCGCCCGGGGCTCTGAGCTTCTGGTTTAGGAGGGAGACGGACAAGTCCTGAGAATGGGCTGCTGGGACCAGGGGGATGGAGATGTTTCAAGGACTCTCTCCTTCTCACCTGTCCCTGCCAGTTGCCTCCGTATCCCCCCCCAGTCACCTCTGTGCCCCCAAATGGGGAAACTCTGGGGGCAGCCTGACTCTCCTCTTCCCAACCACAGCCAAAGAGACGCTCTGAAGGAGTTCTCATCAGGCTCTGCCTGGTGGCTCAGACGGGAAAGAATCTGCCTGCAAGGCGGGAAACCTGGTTTCGATCCCTGGGTCGGGAAGGTCCCCTGGAGAAAGGAAATGGCAATTCACTCCAGTCTTCTTGGCTGGAGAATCCCATGGACAGAGGAGCCTGGCAGGCTACAGTCCAGGGGGCCGCAAACAGCTGGACACGACTGAGCGACTCATACTTTCACTTTTCCAGAGAGAAGGGGTTGACGGGACCCCAGGAGCAAGTAAGCAACGGCTCCAGGTGCCTCTACCAGGGAACTACCCGGGGTTCACAGAGTCCAGGGCAAAGCTGGAAACAGGTCAGGCCATGAGTCACTCACACCCTCTGTGGACTCCAGGGTTTTCATGCCGAAGCGATGCTCACGTGGGGGTTCACTTCGAGGATGACACACTGTGCAGGACAAGCCATTCTGCGGCCTTTTCTCCAGGAAGGTCATGGCCCCGTCACCTCGGGAAATCATGCCAGACTTCCCTGGCATAGGAAGGGGGAGTTCTCATAGGTCTGGGGCCACTCTGAGTGGTTGTCTCCTATCCTTTTAAAGAAGCCCTGCTCCCTGCCACTCTGCCCATCTTTTTAGACTTCGGTCCTGACCATACATGGGACCCCCTGTGGCCTGCCTGTCCTGTGGGAGGAGCCTGCTCCACCAGTAGGATGTCTTTCTATCCTCCATCTCAGCAGCTTCCATCACAGCGTAAAAGGACGATGTGATTAACTGCACTCCCTTCCTGGCCTGTGGGATGGGGCGTGTTATCTCGTTCACAGCAGCCCCACCCTCCGTGATTCAGCGCCCAGAGGCCCATCAGGTAACAGTGAAAGAGAAAGTCGCTCGGTCCTGTCCGACTCTTTGTGACCTCCATGGACTGTACAGTCTGTGGGATTCTCCAGGCCAGGACCCTGGAGTGGGCAGCCGTTCCCTTCCCCAAGGGATCTTCCCAACCCAGGGATGGAATTCAGGTCTCCCGCATCGCAGGAGGCTTCTTTACCAGCTGGGCCACCAGGGAAATCCAGCAATACTGGGGTGGGTAGCCTATCCCTTCTCCAGGGGATCTTCCCGACCCAGGAGTCGAACCGGGGTCTCCTGCATCGCAGGCGGATTCTTTGCCAGCGGAGTTATCAGGGCAGCCCGTGCAACAGCGCATACCTCAGTGGGCAAGATCATTTGTCCCATTTATTACCTTACTTTGTGCATTTGATTGTCAACATTTCCACTTGGCTTTGGCCTTATGTTGCAAGATGCTGAGCATACTGACATCGTATGTTTGACTAGTGCCTAGATTGGCTACTGAGAAATCTATTTGGGGGTGTGATATTATAAAATGAAGCATGTCATTCAGAAAGAGCTGGGTAGGGGAGACGGATAAATTAGGAATTTGGGATCAGCAGACATACACTGTAAAACAGATAAATAACAAGGAGGTCCTGTATAGTATCGGGAACTATATTCAATATCTTGTAACAAACGATAATGGAAAAGAATTAGAAAACAGAATGTACACATATATAAAGAAGATATGTATGGGTGTGTATATATATGTGCTTCTCAGGTGGCGCTACTGGTCAAGAACCTGCCTGCAATACAGCACACGTAAGAGATAAGTGTTCAGTTCCTGGGTCGAGAAGATCCCCTGGAGGAGGAAATGGCAACCCACTCCAGTATTCTTGCCTGGGAAATCCCATGGACAGAGGAGCCTGGCGGGTTACAGTCCATGGGGTTGTAAAGACTCCGACATGGTTGAAGTAACTTAGCACACAGCACACACGTGTGTGTATATATATATGCTGCTGCTGCTGCTAAGTCGCTTCAGTCGTGTCCGACTCTGTGTGACCCTATAGACGGCAGCCCACCAGGCTCCCCCGTCCCTGGGATTCTCCAGGCAAGAACACTGGAGTGGAGTGCCGTTTCCTTCTCCAATGCATGAAAGTGAAAAGAAAGGGAAGTCACTCAGTCGTGTCCGACTCTTAGCGACCCCATGGACTGCAGCCCACCAGGCTCCTGTGTCCATGGGATTTGCCAGGCAAGAGTACTGGAGTGGGGTGCCATTGCCTTCTCCAGTGTATATATATACTAAAACAATATTGTAGATCAACTGTACTTCAATTAAAAGAAAAAGAATTGGATGCTAATATGGAGAACAAGATAGATTTAGGATATTTTTCTGAATTTATTTTTATAAATTCTTACCTATGACTGTATAGCCCTTTTCTTCCTTTTGATAATTAGCAGACAGTAAACTTTAAAGACTTGAGTGCAGTTTTAAAAATTAAGACTCCTTAGTGGGACCAGTTGCCTATTACATTAATAAACTCTAGGAATATCACGTCTAATAGCATATCTAATATGAACTGTTGTAGTCGTTCAGTCATTAAGTTGTGTCCGACTCTTCCGGATGGCAAGGGGATTCCCTACAAGGGTGAAGAAGGCAAAGCTCCTGCTTTCCTGATGTCAGAGGACCATGGTTTACATGGCTCGAGGGCAGTCTTGGTTTTCACTGTCTACACATGGCCACACAAGGCGTGCAGCTGGAAGGGAGGGTGGGCTTTGCTTGTCTCCCCGTGGTCTGTGTTCCACGAACGCCCGCCGCCTGTCACCAGGCGGCCAGCCGGTGGAGGGGGCCCTGTGTTGACCCATCGCCGCACCTGAGAGTCTTGTTGCCATAGCAACCGGGGTCCCCGATGCCAAGATCGTCAGCCATCAGCAGGACGAAGTTGGGCTTCGACGCCGCCCGGCTCTGGGCCTCGCAGAGGAACAGCAGCAGAAGCAGAAGGCTCATCGTGTCTCTGCAGAGGGCGAGGGCAAGAGAGTCACGAAGGATGCTGGAGGGAGGGGCCGTTCTTCTTCTCTGGGACCCTCCCTTCTCGCCCTCCCCCTAGAAGAAAGGGTACTGTCCACCCACCCACCCCGGATGGTACGGGATCCAAAGCAACTCAGACGCCACATGCATGCTAAGTCGCTTCAGTCGTGTCCGACTCTCTGCGACCCCGTGGACTGCAGCCCACAAGGCTCCTCTGTCTGTGGGACTCTCCAGGGAAGAATCCTGGAGAGGGTTGCCATGCCCTCCTCCAGGGGATCTTCTCCGACACAGGGACTGAACCCCAGTTTCTTACATCTCCTGCGTTGGAGCCACCGGGGAAGCCTGAGACATCACCATAAAAGAACCGCATCCTCTCTGCCCTGTGTGTTTGTTTCTACAACAAACAAACATTTCTTTCTCCCTGCACAGCGCTGACCTTTCCTTTCTACCTCAAACCAAAACACAGGCTCTGTCTGGAAAAATGAAAACACAGTCATCTCCTCTTGAAAAATGAAAACAACCATCTCTTTAAGGCAGGCTCTGTCAGCAGCTCAAAGTTCTCTACTCTGCACTGGAAAAACAACAACAAAACAGGCGTTTCAGGATAATCCAGTTGTCGATGTCAACCCCTTTCTAAAATTAGCTGTGACTGTCACCTGTAGGTACAGCAGCTTTTAAAAGGGAAACCTGCAGACACGGGAGTGTCGCAAACCTTTCCAAGCTCAAGGAAGACAAGGTTCATTGCCTGGGGCAGCACTGGGTGCTCAGTTCAGTTCAGTTCACTCCAGTCACTCAGTCATGTCCGAGTCCTTGCGACCCCATGAACTGCAGCATGCCAGGCCTCTCTGTCCATTACCAACTCCTGGAGTCCACCCAAACCCATGTCCATCACGTTGTGATGCCATCCAACCATCTCATCCTCTGTCGTCCCCTTCTCCTCCTGCCTTCAATCTTTCCCAGCAACAGGGTCTTTTCCAATCAGTCAGCTCTTCACAGCAGGTGGCCAAAGTATTGGAGTTTCAGCTTCAACATCAGTCCTTCCAATGAACACCCAGGACTGAGCTCCTTTAGGATGGACTGGTTGGATCTCCTTGCAGTCCAAGGGACTCTCAAGAGTCTTCTCCAACACCACAGTTCAAAAGCATCAATTCTTCTGCACTCAGCTTTCTTTATAGTTCAACTCTTACATCCATACATGACCAATGGAAAAACTATAGCCTTGACTAGACAGACCTTTGTTGGCAGAATAATGTCTCTGCTTTTTAATATGCTGTCTAGGTTGGTCATAACTTTCCTTCCAAGGAGTAAGCATCTTTTAATTTCATGGCTGCAGTCACCATCTGCAGTGATTATGGAGTCCAGAAAAATAAAGTCTGACACTGTTTCTACTGTTTCCCCATCTATTTTCCAGGAAATGATGGGACTGGATGCCATGATCTTAGTTTTCTGAATGTTGTGCTTTAACATTCAGAACTAAGGGTACTAAGAGGTGGCAGCAAGCACAGTGGAAGGAGTGAATTCATCGCACCCCACAACAAAAGACCCCACACGCCACGGCTCAGACCCTGGCACCGTCAAATAAATACATAAATATAAAAACATAGCTTTAAAGGAACTGTGTCTCTAACTTCTGTATACATATTGGATAAAATAGACAAGCGAGAGCTCGGAAGCAATTCTGTAAGCCTGTCCGCCTCACTTTGAGCATCTCTCACTCTATCTTTACGACTCAGTCACCTTAAAAACGAAGAATGTTCTACCTAGATGCCCACCGAGAGATGAATGAATAAAGAAGTTGTGGTACATATACGCGGTGGAATACTACTCAGCCACGAAAAGGGGCGCGTTTGAGTCAGTTCTCATGAGGTGGATGAACCTAGAGCCCGTTAGAGTGAAGTAAGTCGGAAAGAGAAAGACAAACAGCGTATCTTAAGGCATATATAAGGAACGAAGAAGGTGCTGCTGGTGAACCTACAAGGGGGATGCAGACACAGAGAACAGACTTGTAGACACAGTGAAGGGCAAGCAGAGGGTGGGAGGAACAGAGACACTGTTCACTGACACATAGACATCATCACAAGCAGAACAGACAGCCAGGGGGAATTTGCCGACTGATGCAGGGAGCTCTCTGACAACCTAGACGGGCGGGGTGGGCTGGGAGGTTCAAAACGGAGGGGACATGTGTATCCCTACAGCTGGTTCATGTGGATGTACGGTAAAAACCAACATAATATTGTAAAGCAATTATCCTCCAATTAAAACTAAGAAAAAAAAAGAACGTCTGAAATTTTATCTTAGTAGTCACTTTCAACCCCACTGCATGAAAACTATTATCATAAGAATCAGAACTTATTTTTCAGCCACAAACATGGAGTAGAACAGGTGTTCCTAAAGATGTTTCAAACTCTTAAAGGACTTAGTTGATAAAAGTACTTAAAATGAAATAAAAGTGCTCTAAAATATTAAGAGTATAGCACATTCATTTCTGAAAACCAGCAAACACTCCTCCCTGAAAAAACATTATTTTTCTGACCAACCTTCGTTTGGCAAAGAAGAAAAACAAAAATTTTTTTTTGAGAACGTAGCTATTTCTAAAACAGAATTATTCTGCAGCAGAGAGACAAAAGAACATTTTCATAACCAGTGATGTAATTACATTGAGTCTGTTCATTATAAGAAAATTAACACTGCTCTGACTTAATGGAAAACTTAACCATGGCAACCAACAAGTTTCAGACCTGTGTGCCAGGCGCAGAAAAGGTTTACTGGAAACAAAGAAAAAGCTACGTCGCAAACCGTATTTTGTTTAGAAGCAATGTCGCTTTGTTCAATTTGTATCATCAATGATATTTCATCAAGTGTCATTTACATAGATGACCTCTTTTAAAGTCATGAAGAAATACTGTCTGACATTAGGCCAGGAAAAATCCCATCTGAATATGTGGTCTTCTTAAAGGCTGTGGTTTTTCCAGTAGTCATGTATGGATGTGAGAGTTGGACCACAAAGAAGACTGAGCACCGAAGAATGGATGTTTTTGAGCTGTGATGTTGGAGGAGACTCTTGAGAGTCCCTTGGACTGCAAGGAGATCCAACCAGCCATCCTAAGGGAAATCGGTCCTGAATATTCACTGGAAGGACTGATGCTGAAACTGAAGCTCCAATCCTTTGGCCCCCTGATGCGAAGAGCTGACTCACTGGAGAAGACCTTGATGCTGGGAAAGATTGAGGGCGGGAGAAGGGGACGACAGAGGATGAGATGGTTGGATGGCATCACCAACTCAATGGACGTGAGTTTGAGCAAGTTCCGGAAGACAGTGAAGGACAGGGAAGCCTGGCGTGCTGCACTCCATGGGGTTGCAAAGAGTCAGACACGACTGAGCAGCCAAAAAACAACAAATAGGTGGAATCTTAATTAAAAACAAAAATAAGATACAAATGGGCTTATTCGCTTAGTTTTCTAACATTCAGTCTGAAGGAATGGGCCGACATTTATAGGCTGCTGCTGCTGCTGAGTCGCTTCAGTCGTGTCCGACTCTGAGCGACCCCACAGATGGCAGCCCACCAGGCTCTGCCATTCCTGGGATTCTCCAGGCAAGAACACTGGAGTGGGTTGCCATTTCCTTCTCCAATGCATGAAAGTGAAAAGTGAAACTGAAGTCATCCAGTCGTGTCCGACTCTTAGCGACCCCATAGACGGCAGCCCACCAGGCTCCTCCACCCATGGGATTTTCCAGGAAGAGCACTGGAGTGGGTTGCCATTATCTTATAGGCTAGTTGGAGAGAATGAAAATGCATGAGGAGAAAACAACAGAATATGAGCCATAAGCTTTGTAGCAGAAGAGAAAGGGAGGGATTTGGAAAAGGCTTGACATTCTTTTTTTTTTTTCTTCTAAGAATTTTTTTTTTTTTTTAATTTGGACCACTTTTAAAGTCACGTGGGATAAATGCTTCCTGACCAGGAATCGAATCTGCAGCCCTTGCAGTGGAAGGTGAAGTCTTAACCACTGGATCTCCGGATGACATTTTTCTTTCCATGCTGGTATTGTTATCTGTGCTGTAAACACCAGAAGGCCTCTGGGGACAACCTAGAGGTTTCACCACGAGAGTGAGAGCCGTGCAGCGCAGGCCACATTTTCAGAAGAGAAAGAGGAACATCATTTGGCCTATTAGCATCGGGGCTTCTCGGGGGGCTCGTCGGTAAAGAACCCACCTGCCTATGCAGGAGATGTGGGAGACCCGGATTCGATCCCTGGGTCTGGAAGATCCCCTGGAGAGGGCATGGCAACCCACTCCAGGATTCTTGCCTGGAGAATCCCACGGATGGAGGAGCCCCGGTGGGCTACGGGCCACGGGGCTGCAAAGAGTCGGACGTGACTGAGCACGCCCAGGATCGGGGCCAAGCTTGATGGCTGTAACAACCAGAGTAGGTCACAAGCCAAAGACGGCTCCAAACAAGTAGGATGTGTGCGAAGTGCACGGCCAGCTGCCACTCCCAACCCCACACTCCAGCAAAGCCAGCGAACCCCTCCACATTGGAGCCATTTCAAACAAATGATCCTTAGCCCGGCCATCAGTCCAAGCAGGATGGGGGCGCCCCCCTCCCCAGCCCTCACACAATCACTGATGCTCTTTTCAAGATTATAAGCAAGTGCAGAGAACACTTACTGTAAGCAGAATGCAAAGGCCTTAAAAAAAAAAAAATGCTTTGTTAGTTAAGATAGTGGTGCAGCTGAGAGGCACGGCCTAACCACAGTCAGGATATCCTCCCCGGTATCAAATCCAGCCAGAGAAAGTTGTTGTCGTTTACTCGCTCAGTCACGTCCGGCTCTTTGCGACCCCATGGACTGTAGCCTGCCAGGGAGGCATCTGGAAAGCCCAGCCAAACTTAACCAGGTTAAACTTGTCCAAAGTGATTGAACGACCACATCCTTGATTGTAAGTCTGCACAGAATCCTCCTCGTGGCGTGTGGGAACTGTGAGCTGGCCTGACATCCATCCACAACTAGACACCGGGATCCTCCAGCAAATAATCCTGCGTGTTAGGAAGTCTGCACAGCCTTCCCTGGCTCAGAAGGTAAAGAATCTGCCTGCAATGTGGGAGATCTGGGTTCACTCCCTGGGTCGGGAAGATCCCCTCGAGGAGGAAATGGCAACCCACTCCAATATTCTTGCCTAAAGAATCCCATGGAGAGAGGAGCCTGATGGGCTACACTCCAAGGGGTTGCAAAGAGTCAGACACGAGTACAGTGACTTAGCAGGCACTCAGATCGTCTTCTCTAGTCCTCCGCTTGCCACTGCCGCCTGAGTTTGCTCATGTCATGGAAATGTTTGAGGATCCCACCAAGAGAAACCACACATGTCTGCAGAGGTGATTTGAGAGCAGTGTGGTAGCTGTTATTTTTCTGAATAAAAATACAACTCCTGAATAATGCAGAAAAATCAATCAGCAGCTCTTAAAAATGTGCCTCCTTTTCGTGAGGGAGCAGGTAGTCATTTTTAATAAAAATGTTAAGCTATGAAAATGGATTACAGGAAAAGAATATGAATTCGCTTGCCAAAGCCACGCCGATGAATTATCCTCTCTGATAACTCAATACGTCTGCGTCGTAGATCAGATAATAAGTACATTCACAACATTTTTCAGCCTAACTTTGGTTAGTTCTTCAACTTAGAATTGATATTCTACTCAACAGAGGGACACCCTTGCCTTTTCTTTAGTGCTCCTGGATTCTGTGTTTCCTTGCAGTGGAAAAGAAAAGCTTGAATGACTGATCAATGGGACAAGATGCTTTAATCACCGTATTAGGATGAAACATTTGCAATAGCCATTTTTATTCAAATGATGGACCAGCACTTCCTTGGTGCTCCAGCAGTTAAGACTCTGCCGTCCAGGGGTTTCCTGGGTGGCTCGGTGGTAAGGAATCTGACTGCCCAGGCAGGAGACACGGGCTCAATCCTTGGTCTGGGAGGATCCCGCTTGACTCGGAGCAACTAAGTCCATGAGCCACCACTACCGTAGCCAACACGCCCTATAGCCGCCGCTCAGCCCCAAGAGACGCCACGACAATGAGAAGCCCACACAATACAAGGAAGAGGAGACCCTGCTCACCAAAACTAGAGAAAGCCCACACACGGCAGTGACGACTCAATGCGGCCAAAACCAAAATCAGTTCAGTTCAGCCGCTCAGTCGTGTCTGACTCTTTGCATCCCCATGGACTGCAGCACGCCAGGCCTCCCTGTCCATCACCAACTCCCGGATTCTACTCAAACTCATGTCCATCGAGTTGGTGATGCCGTCCAACCATCTCATCCTCTGTCGTCCCCTTCTCCTCCCACCTTCACTCTTTCCCAGCATCAGGGTTTTTTTCCAATGAATCAGTTCTTCACATCAGGTGACCAAAGGATTGGAGTTTCAGCCTCAGCATCAGTCCTTCCAATGAACACCCAGGACTGATCTCCTTTAGGATGGACTGGTTGGATCTCCTTGCAGTCCAAGGGCCTCTCAAGAGCCTTCTCCAACACCACAGTTCCAAAGCATCAATTCTTCTGCGCTCAGCTTCCTTTATAGTCCAACTCTCACATCCATACATGACCACAGGAAAAACCATAGCTTTGACTAGACAGACCTTTGTGGGCAAAGTAATGTTTCTGCTTTTTAAGATGCTGTCTAGGTTGATCATAGCTTTCCTTCCAAGGAGCAAGCGTCTTTTAATTTCAAAATAAATAAAATTTTTTTAAAAGATGGGCCATCAGCAATGTCACGTGACTCAGTGGGTGTCAGGGCCTAACAGCAAATGTAAAGTTAGAAGCGAGACTCGTAACCGGCAACTTCCCTGGTGGTTCAATGGCTAAGACTCTGTGCTCCCGATGCAGGGGGACCCTGGTTCGACCCCTGGCCTGGGCACTAGAGCCCACATGAGGCAAGTAATGGTCCTGCATATTTCAGCTAAGACCCAGTGCCTGGGGGGAAAGATGCCCTGGAGGAGGAAAGGGCAACCCATTCCAGGCTTCTTGCCTAGAAAATCCCTTTGACAGAAGAACCTGGAGGGCTCCAGTCCACAGGGTCTCAAAGAGTCAGACAGTCGGAGCGACTTAAGCATGTAGCTAAACAAACAAAAAGAAAAGAAGGAAGACTAAACTGCACAGCCTCCACCATAACCACCTGCTATTCTAGACCAACATGAAGTCAGAGGTGTTAAACCCACAGAGGGATCTTTAAAAAGAAGCTATTCCATAAATGGTAAACTGGGGGGCAAGTCTGAAAGCCAAAAGAAAGTCCAGGCTCTCCACATTTTATTTTATTTGCAATGCTATGTGAGTTTCTGCCTACAATGAGGTAAATCAGCCATATGTATACACATGCCCCTTCCCTCTTGCCCCCCCCCCGCTACTATCCCCCCATCCACCCCTCGAGGTCATCACAGAGCGCCGAGCTGAGCTCCCGGTGCTGTACAGAGGCTTCCCACTAGCTGTCTATTTTACACACGGTCATGTATATACGTCACGGTCACTCTTTCCATTCATCCCACCCTCTCTTCTCCCCCGTGTCCACGAGTCCATTCGACATCCGCATCTCCATTCCTGCCCTGCAAATAGGTTCAGCTGTAGCACTGGTTTCGACTCTACACGTGTGAGTTAATATAAAAATGTTTGCTTTTCTCTTTCTTCGTTCTAATGTCTATTCGATTTTTTTAAATTTATTTATTTTAATTGGAGGCTAAGTTCTTTACAGTATTGTGGTGGGTTTTGCCATACATTGACATGAAGCAAAACCCACAAGTAACTCAGGAAACGGCATCTACTCATGATTGTAAATATACGTTTAGCTTATGCATTTGATCAACACCCCCCCACCCTGAATATCAGACTTTAGCGATAAATAAACTTGAAAGATAACTAGAAGCAATGGGCTCCCCATCCATCTGATATGAAAGATTACACAATTAAATGCACTCAGCAAAACCCGTCAGGCTCTGGAAACAAACTGCAAAAAAAAAAAAAAAAATCAAAGAACTAGAGACTAATGTATAGTTAATAAAAATTTCAAATTCTAAGAAACAACACATGTTTTAAGTTATGAAAGCGGGGGATTAGGAAAACATAAAATGAATTGGTAAATTTCCATTATGCTTTAAAATCCAGAGGGGATTTTAATAAAAATAGAGAAACAAAGCACTGTGGCAAAAAGCAATATAGAGATGCTGTTAAAGCTGATACGTAGTAATGCAGTGGTGTAGGTTAAAACAGTTTTATACCAACTGCTCATTGGCAATAGATTATATAATTGTGAGACCTGAACACTGCACTCCTAAAATTATAAAAATCTAACTACAGACATTTTATTGCTATCAAGGCCTTCCAAACTTTTATAGAGAAAAGGAAAGAATGACAGACTGTTGTATACATTATTTTCTGATTTCAAATAGGACATTTTAAACCTGAAATGGTATCGTAGACTATCTTACCATACAATTCACCTTTAAAATGCAGGCTTTAACATGCGCTTCATATGGGGAAAAAAAAATAAGCAGAACACATGTCATGCAGTACAAATAGCAGAACTGCAAGAGCTGCACCTCAATGACTGTCAGTGAAACAACTAATTAAATAGACTCAGTGAAAATGTCACAGAATTCCAGTTACTTAGTTTAAAATTGCTTCATTCTTTACAGAAAAGACAAAAAGCACTTGCTTGTGCCACGTGGCTCTGTTCCTCCCTGGAATCCCAGGCAGCCAAGTGGGAGGTAATGTTTACCAGGGATGGAGTTTCATCATATCTGGCCAACAGGAAGGTTGAGAAATCCCAGATCAGAGGTAAAGATCATTGCTTACAGTGTGTAAGTTAGAGGCCAAATCAATCAGGAAGGAAACTTTTTTTTTTTTTTAAACAAAGTAACCTTCTTAGTTGATTAAAATCCAAAGAATATCATTTAATGGCAGGATTGATATAGTGGAGAAGGAAATGGCAACCCAATCCAGTATTCTTGCCTGGAAAAATCTCATGGACGGATGAGCCTGGTAGGCTATAATCCATGGGGTCAGGAAGAGTTGGACACACCTGAGCGATTTCACTGTCTCTCACTTGATACAGCAGAGGGACCTTTTTTTTTTTTTCCATCTATGTATTTAAAAAAAAAAAAAAAACTTTATTTCTTTGACTGCACCAGATCTTCATTGCAGCACGCGTTATCTTTAGCTGTGGCATGTAGGGTCTTAGTTCCTTGACCGGGGATTGAACGCGAGACCCCTGCATTGGAAGCATGGAGTCTTAGCCACCAGGCCACCAGGGAAGTCCCAGGGTAAGGTCTTGAAGCTGGGACTCAGAGCAAGGGTTTCAACAACAATTCAATAATTACTTACTAAACGTCTACAAGGCACCCTGCATTGCTAGGACACCCTGAGTGAGCGGTGTATGTTTCCTATGCTTATGGTGGTGGTTTTAGTCGCTCAGTCGTGTCTGACTCTTTTGCGATTCTATAGACTATACAGTCTATGGGATTCTCCAGGCCAGAATACTGGAGTGAGTAGCCGTTTCCTTCTCCAGGGAATCTTCCCAACCCAGGGATTGAACCCAGGTCTCCCACATTGCAGGCGGATTCTCTATCAGCTGAGCCACCAGGGAAGCCTCCTCTGCTTATAGAGCTTGCAAAGTGAAAGCGAAAGTGTCATTCAGTCGTGTCTGACCCTTTCTGACCCCATGGACTGTAGCCCACCAGGCTCCTCTGTCCATGGGGTTCTCCAGGCGAGAATACTGGAGTGAGTAGCCGTTCCCTTCTCCAGGGGATCCTCCCGACCCAGGGATCGAACCTGGGTCTCCCGCTTTCCGAGTAGATGGTTTACAGTCCACGGGGTCACAGAGAGTCAGACACGACTGAGCGACTGAGCACAGCCTTTTCATTGCAGACAGCACGTGCTCAGCGAAAAGGACTGCAGCGGCTCCTCTCATTATGGACCTCGGGCTCTAGGGCATCTCGGCTTCAGGAGTCATGGCACGTGGGCTCCAGAGCAGACACTCAGTAGCTGTGGAGCACAGGGCTTTGTTGCTCCGAGCCACGCGGGATCTTCTCGGACCAGGGATCCAACCCACATCTCCAGAATGGGCACGTGGATTCTTTACCGCTGAGTCACCAGGGAAGCCCTATACCGGTTGTTCAGGGCCCAGATATGGAGACAGGATATGGAAGCAACCTAGATGTCCATCAGCAGACGAACGGATAAGAAAGCTGTGGTACACATGCACAATGGAATATTACTCAGCCGTTAAAAAGGACGCATTTGAATCAGTTCTAATGAGGTGGATGAAACTGGAGCCTATTATACAGAGTGAAGTAAGCCAGAGAGAAAAACAGCAATACGGTAGCAGTTCAGTTCAGTTCAGTTCAGTCGCTCAGACGTGTCCGACTCTTTGCGACCCCATGAATCACAGCACGCCAGGCCTCCCTGTCCATCACCAACTCCCGGAGTTCACTCAGATTCACGTCCATTGAGTCAGTGATGCCATCCAGCCATCTCGTCCTCTGTCATCCCCTTCTCCTGCCCCCAATCCCTCCCAGCATCAAAGTCTTTTCCAATGAGTCAACTCTTCGCATGAGGTGGCCAAAGTACTGGAGCTTTAGCTTTAACATTATTCCTTCCAAAGAAATCCCAGGGCTGAGCTCCTTCAGAATGGACTGGTTGGATCTCCTTGCAGTCCAAGGGACTCTCAACAGTCTTCTCCAACATCACAGTTCAAAAGCATCCATTCTTTGGCACTTAGCCTTCTTCACAGTCCAACTCTCACATCCATACATGACCACTGGAAAAACCATAGCCTTGACTAGACGGACCTTAGTCGGCAAAGTAATATCTCTGCTTTTGAATATGCTATCTAGGTTGGTCATAACTTTTCTTCCAAGGAGTAAGCATCTTTTAATTTCATGGCTGCAGTCACCTCTGCAGTGATTTTGGAGTCCAAAAAAATAAAGTCTGACACTGTTTCCACTGTTTCCCCATCTATTTCCCATGAAGTGATGGGACCAGAAGCCATGATCTTCGTTTTCTGAATGTTGAGCTTTAAGCCAACTTTTTCACTCTCCACTTTCATCAAGAGGCTTTTTAGTTCCTCTCCACTTTCTGCCATAAGGGTGGTGTCAGTTGCATATCTGAGATTATTGATATTTCTCCCAGCAATCTTGATTCCAGCTTGTGCTTCATCCAGCCCAGTGTTTCTCATGATGTACTCTGCAAATAAGTTAAATAAGCAGGGTGACAATATACAGTCTTGACGTACTCTTTTTCCTATTTGGAACCAGTCTGTTCCATGTTCAGTTCTAACTGTTGCTTCCTGGCCTGCATACAGATTTCTCAAGAGGCAGGTCAGGTGGTCTGGTATTCCCATCTCTCTCAGAATTTTCCACAGTTTACTAATGCATATATATGGAATTTAGAAAGATGGTAACGATGACCCTATATTCGAGACAGCAAAAGAGACAAGAGTCTTTTGGATTCTGTGGGAGAAGGCGAGGGTGGGATGATTTGAGAGAATGGCATTGAAACATGCATATTATCATATGTGAAACATTACCAGTCCAGGTTCGATGCATGAGATAGGGTGCTCGGGGCTGGTGCACTGGGATGACCCAGAGGGATGGGAGGGGAGGGAGGTGGGAGGGGGAGTTCAGGATGGGGAACACATGTACACCCGTGGCGGATTCATGTCAAGTATGGCAAAAACCACTACAATATTGTAAAGTCATTAGCCTCCAACTAAAATAACTAAGTTAAAAAAAAAAGAGGGCTGCAATAACAAAGTGTCCCACTCTTGGGGGTGTCTTGGTTAAGAGGACAGCCTCCAGATAGCTCTGTTTGATGTTCCACTGTCCTTCTTAATGAACCTTCTCCATCATTTTTTCTGAGATGCACAATTCAGGCACCGTAATTTTTTTTTCGGTTGGGATTATCTTGACACCCAAATGTGCCTATGATCATGGGTATTTGCTGCCGTCAAATATCCTCATTAAGGATTTACAGTCCACTTGAGGAACCTTTTCATCATCATCAAAGGATTAAAGAGAAAAAAGGAAAAGACGACTTGACTATCCCGCCAGATAGTTAGGCAGAGTAAGCAACAGACAGGTCGGGTCAAATAAAATGACATTGCATTAAAAGAAGATTTTTTTCCCCTTTTTTTTTTTAGTTCCTAAGAAAACTTTAATGTCTCTAATAAATCTTTTTTGGGATGGAAATAAATTAGAAAGAGGAGAGACAAGATCAAAGCATTTCCTTGATTATTATCAAAGTCTTCATCCACTTAAAGGAAAGGGACGTTTTTATATATAAGAATCCCAAACTCTGGATTTTGAAGTACATTGAAACAGGGGACTTCCTTGGTTGGGGGGGGTGTCCAATTTTTAAGACTCCTTGCTTCCCTTGCAGGGCATGCGGATTCCATCTCTGGTCAAGGATCTGAGATCCCACATACCCTGCAGCATGGCCAAAGAAAATCCCCCTCAAGGATGCCTTTATGTTGCTAACATATAATGGATAATGTTATTAGGTATTTAGTAAGAGGTATTTTAATCCCCACTGAAAGATTCTCACTTTGCATCAGAACATTCAAAAAGGAAAATGCATTGTCATATTAATTTATCATGAATTAATCATGAGTCTTTTTTCAGCTGCACATTTTTAATTAGCTACCAACTCTGTGAAATTTTTTTTCCCCAAGCTCTGCTAGCTGGGTCCAAAGAATGTCAATCTCCTTCCAGACTAAAACAATTAAAAAAAAAAATTTCTCAAAGCATTTCCTTGCAAATCATACTGCTGTTTTCCAGAGGAATAAAAATAAAACTCTTACTTAGCAGGTGCTTAAGGCTTTGAAAGCTGGGTCGGAAATCAAAGCCGGCTCCCACATTAACAACACATTGAGAAAATAAAGTATCCCTTAAAAAATCTCCCAAAAGTTGGTTTCTCAAAGGGGAAAGGAACCCAAGATCCTTTTAAAGAACAAATTACAGAAATCACAATAGAAAATGAATCTGTTAAGCTGCTCAGGATTAGCTCAGCATTAAGAAGTAATGCAAGCCCAGGGTCGAAGCCTCTGAGGATGTTTTTTCTTCGACCAGAAAACCTCTGCCTCAGGGGTTTAAATACAAAAAAAAAAAAAAGAAAGAAAGAAAAATTGCGAAAAGATCATTGTCTTTTTCTACTCTTTAATTTGGATTCTAACTCTAATCCCTCAAAGTAAAATACCAGTGACTCTTCTAGGAAGAAAACAGATTCAGTCTCCTGCTGTATTGATGGGGGTTTCTCCACTTGGTGGTCCTGACATTGGAAGCTGGGGGAACAAGTGACTGTGGGCTGTCTGTGCATTTCCAGAAAGGTGACCACATTTCTGCTTCCACCACACTGACTCCAGGAGCCGAGCCCCTCCACACTTAGAAAACCAAAATACCCCCCAGTTCAGTTCAGTTCGGTCACTCAGTCGTGTCCGACTCTTTGTGACCCCAAGGACCGCAGCACACCAGGCCTCCCTGTCCATCACCATCTCCCGGAGTTTACCCAAAGGCATGTCCATCGACTCTGTGATGCCATCCAACGACCTCATCCCCTGTTGTCCCCTTCTCCTCTTGCCCTCAATCCCTCCCAGCATCAGGGTCTTTTCCAGTGAGTCAGCTCTTTGCATCAGTTGGCCAAAGCATTGGAGTTTCAGCTTCAACATCGGTCCTTCCAATGAACACTCAGGACTGATCTCCTTTAGGATGGACTGCTTGGATCTCCTTGTAGTCCAAGGGACTCTCAAGAGTCTTCTCCAACACCACAGTTCAAAAGCATCAATTCTTCAAATATATCCCCCAGATGTTGCCAAATTCCCTCTGGAAGGCAGAATCGCCTTCAGGGAGAAGGGCTTGCCATCAGTAACCTCAGAATCCCAAGCTGCATTTGGAGGACAGTTACATCCGTCTGCGGGCTTCCCAGATGGCCCTAGTGGGAAAGAACCCAGCTGCCAACACAGGAGACATAAGAGATACAGGTTCGATCCCTGGGTCGGGAAGATCCCCGGGAGGAGGAGGGCGTGGCAACCCACTCCAGTATTCTTGCCTGGAGGCTCCCATGCACAGAGGAGCCTGGCAAGCTACAGTCCCCGGGGTCGAACAGAGTCAGACACAACCGAAGAGACTTAACATGCACGCACCTGCATCTGTCTGCAACCCACCATCTAGGCTGGCAGGACCATCCAGGTATTGACCCTACTTCTCCCAAACAAAGCACATCCTTTACACTTCATAACCGCCCTGTGCACTTCCACTGTACAGAGGAAACCCTCGGCACAGGAAGGTAAATCCACTCTCTGAGACCAGGAGGCCAGCGGGGGGCGGGGAGGCTGGCACTCAAAGCCTTGACTCTGCATGGTTCCACCTCTGGGAGCCTTCAAGTACCACTGTGAACCGTATCTTCTCTGACAGCATCACCGTGCCCGTTGCCTGGGTCTGTTGCTATGGAGGTCAGTAAATGCTCCCTAGCACCACCCTGATATCACAATATCAGAGCATCAGGAAGATGCAGCCTTTGAGACTTTCCTGGAGGTCGAGTGGTCAAGAACCCACCTGCCAAGGCAGGGTATGCGGGTTCGATTCCTCATCTGGAAAGATTCCACGTGCCTCGGAGCAACTAAGCCCAGGGTTCAGGCGCTGAGCCAGGTCTGACTCTGCAACCCCATGGAATGTAACCCAGCAGGCTCCTCTGTCTCATGGGATTCTCCAGGCAAGAATACTGGAGTGGGTTGCCATTTCCCCCTCCAGGGGAATCTTCCTGACCCAGAGATCCAAACCCTGTTGCCTGCATTGGTAGGCAGACTCTTTACCATTAGCAGCCTGGTAAGACCCGTATTATTATTATTTTTTACTTTAACTTTAAAAATTTGAGAGCTGGGGCATTGCACGTGCCACGCAGGAGCCTAGTTCCCCGACCAGGGATCGAACCTGTGTCCCGGGCAGCGGAAGTGTGGATCCTTAACCAGGGAACCACCAGGGAAGTCCCACGAAACACCACCGTAAAGGGCGCCAAATACCTACTCGACTCAGACAGCACAGCAGCAAGAGCACGGTGTGAAAAGGCGGTGACATTTTCAGACTGAAAACATCCCCACACGCGCAGCTCGTACTTACACTGGCAACACTTTCAGATGGTCTTGGGTGCTTCTCCTCCGGATGTTACCTTTCCGAGACCACCATGTGCAAGGAGGGAGAAGTAGAGTGCCTCTCTCAGCAGACAGAAGCGGGGGTGCACCGTGCTTATCCTGCGAAGCCATCCAAAAGGAGAAGAATCAGATACCGAGTGATCACATTCTGAAACAATTTCACGCAACGCGCTCTTTCTGGCCTCGCGGTAGCCTCCTGCCCCCTGCTGCTTCTTTTCACGCTCTGCCCAATGCCTACTCATCCACAGAAGTCAGCTGAGGGGCCACCTCCTCAGGAAAGCCCCCCGTGATTTACACAGTCTAAAGCAGTTTCCTCACAGCTGATGAATCCTGGCACCGCTCCCTGTCCTCCCCAGAGCAACTGTCACTATTTCCCATTGTCTATTTGTTTGGTTTTGTTTTATGTGGTTATCCTGTCCTTTGCACAGCCTCGAAGGGTCAAGAGGGTAGGAACATTTTTTTCTCATAGCAAGTTCTCTACAAATATTTTCCCAGTAGAGCTGGACTCACAGACCGAGGTAGATGGGACTATGTCCCTGTCTGGTTTTGGAGCCAACTAAGAAGGTTTTCATATTTTAAACAGTTGAAAAAAGAACTTTTTTGTGACACATTAAAAGAACATGAAATTCATATTTACAGGTCCATAAGCAAAGTCAAACAATACGGCAACACTCATTGACTTACTTATTATCTGTCTGCCCCATGCTACGAGGTCCAAGTGGAGCAGCTATGACAAAGATTGCTTGGCACGAAAACCTGAAAATATTTTACTATCTGGCTGTCTATAGGAAAAGTTTTCCAATCTCTGGTCTCGAAGCCCCACATGAAATGAAAATGAACTCAAAGAAAGCCAAATCAATGGATTTGAACATACTATAGAATATGTGTGTGTTGTGTGTGCACGCGTGTGCGTGCGTGCATGGTAAGTTCCTCCAGTCGTGTCCGACTCTTTGAGACCCCGTGGACTGTAGCCTCCTGACAGGCTCCTGTGTCCATGGGGTTCTCCAGGCAAGAATACTGGTGTGGGCTGCCATTTCCTTCTCCAGGGGGATCTTTCCGACCCAGGGGTGGAACCCATGTCTCCTGTATCTCCTGCACTGCAGGAGAATTCTTTACCCACTGAGCTATCTGGGAAGCCCACACACACACAGACACCACACACACTTGTATTACACACACACACACATGCATGTATATACATATTCCACTCTATATACATATACATTGGGCTTCCCTGGTGGCTCAGTGGGTAATGAATCTGCCTGCAATGCAGGAGACTTGGGTTCGATTCCAGGGTTGGGAACCTCCCCTGGAGAAGGAAAAGGCTACCTGCTTCAGAATTGTTGCCTGGAAAATCCCATGGACAGAGGAGCTTGGTGGGCTATAGTCCATGGGGTCACAAGAGTTGGACACAACTTAGCAACTAAAGTACCTCCATATATATGCACATACATATATATACACACATATCATATATATATGATACATTTTGATGTACAGTTGAAACTAAAGTGAAAGTCGCTCAGTCGTGTCCAACTCGTTCTGACCCCATGGACTATACAGTCCATGGAATTCTCCAGGCCAGAAACCTAGAGTGGATAGCTTTTCCCTTCTCCAGAGGATCTTCCCAACCCGGGGATTGAACCCAGGTCTCCCACATTGCAGGCGGATTCTTTACCAGCCGAGCCACTAAAACAGCATTGTAAATCAACCATGCTCCATTAAAAAAATTCAAAATAAAATGAATGTTTTCTTTCATTTGAAAAGCAAAGCATGGGAATAGTGTGATGTCAGCGTTGACCCTTCACCCCTGCCGGGCACGGTCACCTCTCCTGACCGTTCACCCTCACACTATCTCCCCAGATTAAGACCATAAGGACGTGAATTGGAACAACTGGGTGACTCCCCTTGGGAGCCAGCGAAGATCCAATTCGACACAATCCTCTCTCATGCCCACATCTGTTATTTACAGAAAGCAGATTTAGGAGATGGGCATGGAAGCCCTCTGACCACTTTATTTGCCACTTTATGGAGACGAACAAAAAAGAACAAACACGTCTAAAGGGAGTAGGTCACCAGGCCTTTATGAAGAGGAATGAACACATCTAAAGGGATTAAGTCACAATGCCTTTCACAGCAGTGTTGCCACAAGGAACCAGACCTGTAGAAGGAAAAGACAAAATGGAAGCCTAACAGCCCACGCTTAGAAGGCACTTTGCAGAATAACAATGGGATATTCTGAGCCACAGCGATTTCGCCCCACATGGGTCAGTAGACAATGCCTAGAGGCATTTCTGAAACTCAGACATGGAGCAGGGAACTACTATTGGCCCCCAGTGGGGAGGGGGCACAGATGTTGCTAAATATCTCATGAAGCTCAGGACAACCCCCCCTCCTCACCCCTGCCACAAAGAACGAGGTGTTCTCACTCATCACTAGTGCCAAGGTTGAAAACCTGCATCAGACGATTGGTCCAGTAAGCATTTAACTGGCTCTGATGCTAGAGACTGGCAGGAAAAAAAAGGGATTGGAAGAGGGTCATACCTAGTTTGTCCAAACAATGACCCACAGCCAGTGATAACTGAGACTTTCCCTGTGTGTACACACTCAGTCCTGTCCGACTCTATTGACCCCATGAACTGTAGCCCACCAGGCTCCTCTGTCCATGAGATTCTCCAGGCAAGAATACTGCAGTGGGTTGCCATTTCCTCCTCCAGGGGAATCTTCCCCACCCAGGAATTGAACCCAGGTCTTTTGCATTGGCAGCTGGCTTCTTTACCACTGAGCCGCCCGGGAAGCCCCACAGGTATGTGTACAGGTGTTTTACTTATTTTGAATTGCTACACCTCGCGTTTTCCTTAGAGATAGGAAGTACCCAGGGTGTTGACATCCTCACACAATTTAATTTACCAGTATATGAATACACTGTAACTATTACAGCACTTGTCTTCATGTAACCCATGGGGAGAGATTTTCATCCATTTTTCTGCAGGAATATTAACACCTTTGATTACCGACTGCTGCCTGCACCTGCTGGGGTGGGGGATGGGGGGTGCGTCCTATGAGATCTTGAAAAGACACATGTTGGCTTTGTAAAATATGCATAACTCAATTCCAGAGTACCACTGGCTCCAAGGACTTCAGGTGAGAAATTCTGTATCAATAGTCAGGGTGTGTTGAGAGCTTGTGTTACCCAGGACTGTGAAAATCCTGGGAGTTTAATCAGAGCCAGGGCCAAGTTGTCGGAGAAGGTAACGGCACCCCACGCCAGTACTCTTGCTTGGAAAATCCCATGGGCGGAGGAGCCTGGTAGGCTGCCGTCCATGGGGTTGCTAAGAGTTGGACACAACTGAGCGACTTCACTTTGACTTTTCACTTTCGTGCACTGGAGAAGGAAATGGCAAACCACTCCAGTGTTCTTGCCTGGAGAATCCCAGGTTCGAGGGAGCCTGGTGGGCTGCCGTCTACGGGGTCACACAGAGTCGGACAGGGCTGAAGCAACTTAGCAGCAGCAGCAGCAGGGCCAAGTTGTCATTATGTATTAACATCTGGAATTAACAAATCAAATAGCTGACCCTTCCAAAGCAAAAACCACATGATGTTTCCCCGTTTCCCACAGCCGAGACTCAGTTATGTGGCTGAGAAGTTGGGTCAATTTTCAAATCCACAATCGAAAATACTATGATTTCAGTTCATGCATGAGTGCTCAGCCGCTCAGTAGTGTCTGACTCTTTGAGATCCCATGGACTGTAACCCTAGCCAGGCTCCTCTGTCCATGGATTCTCCAGGCAACAATACTGGAGTGAGTTGCCATTCCCTTCTCCAGGGGATCTTCCCAACCCAGGGATTGAACCTGGGTCTCCTGCATTGGCAGGCGGATTCTTTTATCAATGCGCCACCTGGGAGGCCCTATCAATTTCCAATATAATCATCTGTAAATCCTTCAACTATTGAATCAATGATCATTATCTGGAAAGTCTTCAATTATTCAATGAATCATCATTTGTATACCCTTCAATTACTGAATTTATGAATACCTGTAAGCCTTCAATGATTGAGTCTATGACAATTTGTAACCCTTCAATTATTGACATCAACATCGTCTTATAAATCCTGCAATTATTAGGTGTATCATCACCTAAACCCTTCAACTGTTGAATCTATCGTCATCTGTAAACCCATCTCATCAGAGAATGAGATGGTTGGATGGCATCACCAACTCAGTGGACATGAGTTTGAGTAAATTCCCAGAGTTGGTGACTGACAGGGAGGCCTGGCGTGCTGCAGTTCACGCGGTCACAGAGTGGGACACGAATGAGTGATGAACTGAACTGAACTGTAAACCCTTCAATTATTTAATCTTTGCTCATTTGTTCAGCTCAGTTTGGTTGCTCAGTTGTATATGACTCTTTGCGACCCCATGGACTGCAGCACCCGAGGCCTCCCTGTCCATCACCAACTCCTACAGCTTGCTCAAACTTGTATCCATTGAGTCGGAGATGCCAGCCAACCATCTCATCCTCTTTCATCCCCTTCTCCTCCTGCCCTCAATCTTTCCCAGCATCAGGATCTTTTCCAATGAGTCAGCTCTTCACATCAGGTGGCCAAAGGATTGGAGCTTCAGCTTCAGCATCAGTCCTTCCAGTGAATATTCAGGACTGATTTCCTTTAGGACTGACTGGTTGGATCGCCTTGCAGTTCAAGAGACTCTCAAGAATCTTCTCCAACATCACATTTCAAAAGTATCAATTCTTCGGCACTCGGCTTTCTTCACAGTCCAACTCTCACATCCGTACATGACCACTGGAAAAAACCACAGCTTTGACTAGATGGACCTTTGTTGGCAAAGTAATGTCTCTGCTTTTCAATATGATATCTAGGTTGGTCATAGCTTTTCTTCCAAGGAGCAAGCGACTTTTAATTTCATGGCTGCAATCACCATCTGCAGGGATTTTGGGGCCCAAGAAACTAAAGTCTCTCACTGTTTCCATTGTTTACCCATCTATTTGACATGAGGTTATGGGACGGGATGCCATGAACTTTGTTTTTTGAATGTTGAGTTTTAAGCCAGCTTTTTCACTGTCCTCTCTCACTTTCATCAAGAGGTCCTTCAATTACTGAATCTATGATCGATTATGCAGGGTGTACAGATGATAATTCTTTCATATCAAATTTAAGTGCAGGGAAAATTATACTAAAAAGTTGGGTAGATCCATAGCAAACAAAATCAAAGTATAAACTATAACTTTTGGTTCAAAAGTGATTCCTACACCACCAACTCATAGGACAAAAGTACTTCATCTCAGCCATAAGGACATTTCTGAAACTTCCCTGGACTTATAAGGCCAGCAGTAACTCACTAAACAGCCTGGGTCTGCCATGATGCTGGAGTGTGCTCGCATTTTGCCACGTGTCTGATGGTGATAGTCAGGCGGCAGGGTGGGGATTCACCACGGCCGATGGCCAGTGGTCAGAGACCTGCATCCTTGCACAGCGGTGGAGTCTACAGACTCCCTTCCTTGTTCAGGACACGCCCTCGGGGTGTTTGCATCCACACTTCATGGAAGGTCACCTTCAGAGATGGCTCTGCAAAACAGAGCCTCTTATATTTGTCCCCCCCTTAACTGTCCTTGGCCTGACCTCTCCTACTGACTGGTGTTTTCACCACCAGTGATGAACCTCAGCTGCCTCTTGTGACTTGGCAGTTGGCCAACCAGTCTTCAGAGTCACTATTTTATGCTAAACAGGAAAATTAATTGAGCTCCTGAATATGTACAGAATCTTCCAAGCTGTATCAGACAAACAGCACTTTTGTTTCCATCTAGCCAAAGCTATAGTTTTTCCAGCAGCCATGTATGGATGTGAGAGTTGGACTATAAGGAAAGCTGAGCGCTGAAGAATGGATGCTTTTGAACTGTGGTGTTGGAGGAGACTCTTGAGAGTCCCTCGGACTGCAAGGAGATCAAACTAGTCCATCCTAAAGGAAATCAGTCCTGAATGTTCATTGGAAGGACTGATGCTGAAGCTGAAACTCCAATATGTGATGCGAAGAGCTGACTCCTTGGAAAAGACCCCAATGATGAGAAAGACTGAAGGCAGGAGGAGAAGGGGATGATAGAGGATGAGATGGTTGGATGGCACCACCAACTAGATGGACATGAGTTTGAGTGAACTCCTGGAGTTGGTGATGGACAGGGAGGCCTGGCATGCTGCAGTCCACGGGGTCGCTAAGAGTCGGACACGACTGAGCAACTGACCTGACTGACAGTCCCAGATGTCGCTAGGAGTAAAGAACCCGCCTGTCAGTGAAGGAGGTGTAGAGATACCCGGTTGGAACCCTGGGTCGGGAAGATCCCCTGGAGGAGAGAATGGCAGTCAATCCAGTAGTCTTGCCTGGAGAATCCCATGCACAGAGGAGTCTGGCCGGCTACAGTCCATGGGGTTGCAAAGAGTCGGACACGACTGAGTGAGCAGGCACATCACATCAGGCTCCGTCAGTTACCAGGGAAACCAGGCTCCTCAGCTGAACAACCATCGTCCTTTAATAAACTAGCAGGTGGAGGCATTCTGGCTGATGGGGCGGGGGTGGGGCACGTCCGATCATGTGAGTAACATGTACAGGAAGCAGTGACTGGTCCAGCAGGGGACACTCAGACAGCAAGAAAGCAGCCATGCTGAGGGGCCTGCCGGTGCACGCAGGGAAGCGGCACCCAACTCGAGAGAAGAATCTGTCAACCTTGGAATGTCGATTTAAAAATGTGATTTAGAGGCAGACTCATAATTACTCGGTTTCAGTGTAAAAGTATTAATCTAGGAGAGTGGGGGAATTTATGGAGTGTGCCAGCTACCCTAGATTAATAATTTTACATTGAAAGCAACTGAAAAATGACCTAATACTCCATCAGGAAAGACTGAGGGCAGGAGCGGAAGGGGACGACAGAGGATGAGATGGTTGGATGGCATCACTGCCTCGACAGACCTGAGTTTGAGCAAGCTCCGGGAGTTGGTGATGGACAGGGAGGCCTGGTGCGCTGCAGTCCGTGGACTCGTAAAGGGTCGGACACGACTGAGCGACTGAACTGAACTGATGACTTAAAATCCAAAGAGCTCAGTTTATCGGTGAGAGCATGGATGCCCATGAAGGGTGAGTGCCTGACCCAGCGTCACCCAGGAAGCCAGCTGACACCGTGTAAAATCTGAGGTCTCCAGACCCTAGTTCTGGGTCATCCGTGGGGCATTATTTGCCTCTCTACAGGGGAAACATTCCTAACTGTTGACAAGAGGTCAACCTTGGCCGCCAAGGGCAACTTTTGTCAGGGGCCTGTGTTTGCCAGGAGGTGAGTTTAACAAGACTGCAAGATAACCTTTCTGGGTGTTTCATCTAGGGCACGTCTAAGCATTAAAGGGTGAGAGTTGAGTCAAATCTGTCAACATCCATTGGTTGGCCAATTGGTTTGCTTGTTTGGGTAGAGTTTTCACAGGCCAAGTTTCCTGCTAGAATCTCATGAACAGAGGAGCCTGGCAGGCTACAGTCCATGGGGTCCCAAAGAGTTGGACTGAAGTGACCTAGCTAGCATGCACACATGCTCACAGGCATGAGATGAGCAGCTGTGAATCTACGGATTTGATGGGGGTGGGTGGTGGTGGGTGGATCTGTAATGGTGGGAACCACAGAGGAGTCTTAGTTTGTGCTAGCAAATCTCTTGCGACCCCATGGACCCACCAGGCTCCACTGCCCATGGGATTTCCCCAAGCAAGAATACGGGAGTGGGTTGCCATTTCCTCCTCCAGGGGGTCTTCCTGACCCCGAGTCTCTTGTGTCTCCTGCACGGGCAGGTGGATTCTATACCACTATCGCCACCTGGGGTTCCCTTGTTAGTAAATCAAACAACACGCACTGCCAAAGACAGCTCAGGATGTGAGGCAATCCTTTGCCATGGATCAAGCGAGCATGTCCAAGGGATGGTCTCAAAGAAAGTCATCACCACCGTCTGAAATTAGGTGCCTAAAGTGCAGATACATGAATCCAGGTGGGGCAGCCAAAGCATCCGCTGTTATAAGCTTTGGAACTTTGAAAAGACAGATGCTGTTTTCCTGGATTTTTACCTTCCTAAGGACTAGGTCTGAGGCAGTGGGTCTGCTATCCTGTCAAAGTGCATAGAAAATATCCTGGGTAGACTTGGAAACTAGAGCACCATGCTTTTTTTTTTTTTTTTGGCTGTACCAAATGGCATCTACTTGCAATGCGGGAGACCCGGGTTCGATCCCTGGGTTGGGACAATCCCCTGGAGAATGGAATGGCAATCCACTCCAGTACCCTTGCCTAGAAAATCCCACGGATGGAGAAGCCTGGTGGGTTACAGTCCACGGGGTCCCAAAGAGTCGGACACGACTTAACGACCTCACTTTCATCTTAAGTGTTTCGATGAGTTTGTTTGGACTTTTTGGTCTTCCTGACATGACATTTCTCTGCCACTTGCCCAGCCTCCCAACATTCCCTTTCAAAGTTTGGCGTCATTTTTTCTCTACACCGACTTCCTACTCTCTCCCTTCCCCACTGGGATCTTTAAGGATTTGTGATTGCCATGGCAGACATTCATGTCTGAGTCAATTCTAATGCTTGAGTCATTTCTTTCTCACAGTCCCTGGCCAGGAGATAAAATCTATCTTTATCTGAACGACTCTCAACCTGGGGGCACGTGTTGACCATTCACTACTTTACATGTTTAAAAGAGTTGGGTCACTTCCTCCCGAGAATGTCTATCCACTTCGCTTCACCAAACAATTCTTCCTAGTTTATCACAGTCAATTTCCAGAGTAATATTTTTATCTGCTCAATGAAGTCTCCAGAAAGAAGAGATGCTTATCAGATACTAAGCTTTCAGCTGGGCAAGACCTCCAGCAGATGTCTATGAGCTAAATTTTCAGATCACCAAAGTTCCAGATACATCGGGCTTCTGTGCCAATTTTTATCACCTGGAGGTAAGAACTCATTATTCATAGTCTGGACCCGGCCTGGGTGTCTACTGTATATTTCCAAATTACATCACTTCACCTTTTCTCTCTTTCGAAAACCCTTACCAAATAACGACTTCCCTGGTGGCTCAGATGGTAAAGAACATGCCTGCAATGCAGGAGACTTGGGTTCGATCCCTGGGCTGGGAAGATCCCCTGGAGAAGGAAATGGCAACCCACTCCAGGATTCCTGCCTGCAGACTCCCATGGACAGAGGAGCCTGGCAGGCTACAGTTCCTTGGGGTCGCAAAGAGTCAGATACAACTGAGCAACTAACACTTCCAGTTTGATCAAATAATACCCAAGCATGCTTCTATGTGCAGATTTAAAGTTTCAGTCTTTATTAAGAACCACACAAAGTGAAAGTGAAGTCGCTCAGTCGTGTCCGACTCTTTGTGACCCCATGGACTATAGCCTACCAGGCTTCTCCATCCATGGGATTCTCCAGGCAAGAATACTGGAGTGGGTTACCATTTCCTTCTCCAGGGGATCTTCCCGACCCAGGGATTGAACCCGGGTCTCCTGCATT
>NW_024070207.1:127194516-127252185 GCF_014754425.2 Oryx dammah
CCAGGGGATCTTCCCGACCCAGGGATTGAACCCGGGTCTCCTGCATTAGAGGCAGACGCTTTAACCTCTGAGCCACAAGGGAAGCCCAAGAACCGCACAAGCTGCCCATATTAATGCAGCTCCCTTAATCCTATTATTATCTGTGCCTGTTGAAATAATTATACACATATTCAAACAGACACTGAAAGTGAAAGTCGCTTGGTTGTGTCCGACTCTTTGCGACCCCATGGACTGTAGCCCACCAGGCTCCTCTGTGCATGGGATTCTCCAGGCAAGAATACTGGAGTGGGTAGACGTTCCCTCCTCCAGGGGATCTTCCCAACTCTGGGGGACAACCCAGGTCTACCACACTGCAGGCAGATTCTTTACCATCTGAGCCACCAGGGAAATTCCAATGACAACACCCTGACAATACCAGCCACGATCATCTCGTTGACAAAGAATGGTTTCCCTGGTGGCTCAGATGGCTTGTATACCTCTCACTTGTTTATATGGGAAATGGGTCTTGAGGACCTAAGTCCAGGAAAGCGTTCTATACACCTTTCCTTTGGAAATGAGCATAACTAGAAGTAGCAATTTGGAGAAGAAGACGTTGAAAATGGCAGAAGAGGGGTCAGATGATTTAGCGTGAAGGCAGGCATTGCAAACAGTGAGGGGCAAGAGGGTTGACAGGACTCAAACGTTTTCTTTCCTCACGCCCGAGCAATTAGTTCTGGGACCTCGTAACCCAAGGATTCTAAGGTCATGTCGTAGAGTGATATAATCTGATGACTGCCAACATGTGATGACCGTCATCGTGGAGGATGACAAGAAATACGATGAAATGGAGAAAAATACGACTTTTTAAAAACAAACTCAGGCAAAGGGTGGCAGCGGGGATTTAAAGAAATGGGCATTAAAGGATCTCGCTGGGGTGATGAAAAGGTTCTAAAACTGATTGATGTGATAAATAGAATGTGATCATAGCATGGCTTGGTAATTTAATACAAACCACTGAATGGTACAAGTGGTTGAATTTCACAATACGTAAAGTGAAAAGTAAGTCATTCAGTCGTGTGTGACTCTTTGCGACCCCATGGACTGTAGCCCACCAGACTCCTCCATCCATGGGATTCTCCAGGCAACAGTACTGGAGTGGGGTGCCATGCCCTCCTCCAGGGGATCTTTGCTGACCCACGGATAGAACCCGGAACTGCAGGCAGATCCTCTACCATCTGAGCCATCAGGGAAGCCCTCATAATATGTTAAATGTCCCTTGAAAAAGTTGTAAACACATATTACATCATATAAAGAAAAATGATACAAAGGAAAAAGCACATTTTCAAGATTGAATTAAAATATATATAAATATATATATATATATATGTAAACTTAGAACAGAGTGTCCTCATGTGCTAGTGTAAACTGAATAAGGGGGTTGCACTTTCACACATTTTATCATTTTTCTCTTTTTCGTGCATGCGTGCGTGCTAAGTCGCTTCTGTCGTATCCAACTCTGGGTGACCGCATGGACTGTAGCCCGCCAGACTCTTCTGTCCATGGGAGTCTCCAGGCAAGAATCCCGGAGTGGGTTGCCATTTCCTCCTCCAAGGGATCTTCCCCACCCAGGGATCGAACCTGCGTCCTTATGGTTCCTGCATTGACAGGCGGCTTCTTTACCACTAGTGCCCCCTGGGAAGCCCCTCTCTCTTTCTGCTAAACACGTGGGTGTGAGTCGGGTGTGTCCTGATGTTCCCCTTGGGACACGGCCACTCGGGTGGACCTTCCACAGCGTCTCTCTGAGGCAGCCCCGTCAGGATGGGGAATGAACGTGCTTGAGAGAAGCCAAGGTCTCCGGAAAGGTAAATAATGCATGGGCAGAAACGTTCAGAGAGAAAAGCAAACGGGCTTTGACTCGCGGAGGAAACTAACAGGATAGAGTGCAGGGGAATGTCCCAGCTCAGGGGCTCAGGGCCGTGTTCACCAATGACTGGACCCCTGGAGGCCTTGGAGAGTTGGCACACGGTGTGGGCACGGTGGCTCAATGGCACATGGATTTCCGAAGGGCAAGTACAGGGCTTTTCACTGCCCCTGTCTTAAACGAGTCCCCGATACTCTCTTTATGGACAGTCCAAAGTCATGATTTTTAGTAAGCTCTCCAAAGACAGCAGTATCTTAAAGATTGAAAGTGGAAGCGGCTCGGTCCTGTCTGATTCTATTCGACCCCACGGACAATACAGTCCATGGGATTCTCTAGGCCAGAATCCTGGAGTGGGTAGCCTTTCCCTTCTCCAGGGCACCTTCCCAACCCAGGGACTGAACCCACGTCTCCCGCATTGCAGGTGGATTCTTTACCATTTGAGGCACCAGGGAAGCCCATGCTCAAGATTATTTCCAGGGAATCATGCAAGTCTTTAAATCAAAGCAGGTTTTTATTACTGAAACTCTGCCCAGGGTAGATGCTAATTCTCTCCAGTCGAATTTACTTAAATTCAATGATTAGGAAAGCCCCAGGACTGCAAGGAGATCCAACCAGTCCGTCCTAAAGGAGATCAGTCCTGGGTGTTCATTGGAAGGACTGATGCTGAAGCTGAAACTCTAATACTTTGGCCACCTGATGTAAAGAGTTGACTCACTGGAAAAGACCCTGATGCTGGGAGGGATTGGGGGCAGAAGGAGAAGAGGACGACAGCAGATGAGATGGCTGGATGGCATCACTGACTCGATGGACATGAGTTTGAGTGAACTTCAGGAGTTGGTGATGGACAGGGAGGCCTGGCGTGCTGTGATTCATGGGTCGCAAAGAGTCAGACAGGACTGAGCGACTGAACTGAACTGAACTGAACTGAATGACTCAATAGGTAAAGAATCCAAGTGCAATGCAGGAGATGTAAGTTCGATCCCTGGGGTGGGAAGATCCCCAGGAGAAGGAAATGGCAATCCACTCCAGTATTCTGGCCTGGAGAATGCTATGGACAGAGGAGCCTGGCGGGCGATACTTCATGGGGTCACAAAGAGTCGGACACGACTGAGTACACACACCATATGGTTTGTGGAAGGTGGATGGAGAGTCGTATTGGTAAACATGTTTTCATGAATGCCACAGTGGCATATCTGCTTTGGTTTCCAACTGCATGGAAAGAAATTCATTTCCAGAATGTTTATTCTTCCAACAGCCTAGGAAGAAGCCACAGCGCGCATCTTTTGCAAGAAAACCAGAAGTGTCTTCTACAAGAGATGATGGTGAAGCTGAAAATGCAATGAATTTCGTGCTTCAGGCAACATTCTCCTGGGACGGCACTGATGCCTTAGGGGACGACAGGTTTGGTGAAGAGGGAAATCCTAAGTCTTACTGAAAAATATAGGGAAGTCTGTGAATACACGTAACTGTGGGCAGCATCCTGAGCAAACTGATAAATAATCAACTGTCACATTCGTGCATGTGTGCGCACTCATTTAAGTCGTGTCCCCGTCTTTGCGACCCCGTGGATTGTAGCCCGCCAGGCTCCTCTCTCCATGGGATTCTCCAGGCAAGAATACTGGAGGGGGTTGCCATGCCCTCCTCCAGAGGATCTTCCCGACCCAGGGATCGAACCCGCATCTCCTGCATTGCAGGCCGATTCTTTTCCACTGAGCCACCTGGGAAGCCCTGTCGCGATCAAAGGAAAATGTAAAAGGACCGCAGACACGGTTCAGAATATCTCTGACAACGTAGTTTATCACAGGTCTCAGTGGACTTGCCCCTCCAATTTAGCTCACCAGCTGAACCAAGAAAAAATAATCAAAGTATAATGTCATGCACAAGGTTCATCCAGCTTAAAAGGTGCAAAAGCAAAGAAATCACAGGAAGAGCCCTCCCATTTGAAAACTCTGGTGGCAGCTATGTTCAGTGGTGGATGGGCATGTTCGCAATTTTTGACTTATTTTTTAAATTGGAGTAAAGTTGCTTTACAGTGCTGTTTTAGTTTGTGCTGTTTAACAGCATGTATCACCTACGTGAATACATATATGCCTCCCTCTTGAGCCTCCATCCCCAGCCGCCACTGAAATTCCTCAATTTTTAAAAGAAGGCCGCCCAAAGTCCCCATATTGATTCTTCCAATGGCTATAATGCTATATGGAATTACGTATTACCATGTATATTCTACACACACCATTGTACCTGGGAGACTTCTTTTCCTTAGCTAGAAGCCCTCCTTTGGCTGAAAATCGTTATGTAAGTAGTCACCCAGCCTCTTTCACGCTGTTCTGTTTGATAAAATCTGTAACCTGGTAATGGGCCTACTGGACAGAAGTGTATTTATTGAGGGTGGAAATGAGAGTTGGAAGAGAGGTGGGGATTACTGCAGTCAACCCAAAGATAAAGGGTCCTCACATAACCGGAATTTGAATATTTACTGCCTTTGTTGACAGAGATCCATCTAATCAAAGCTATGACCAATCTAGACAGCGGATTATAAAGCGGAGACATTACTTTACTGACAAAGGTCCGTGTAGTCAAAGCTATGGTTGTTCCAGGAGTCATGTACGGATGGGAGAGTTGGACCATAAAGAAGGCTGAGCGCCAAAGAACTGATGCTTTTGAACTGTGGTGTTGGAGAAGACTCTTGAGAGTCCCTTGGACTGCAAGGAGATCCTTAAGGAAATCAAGACTGAATGCCCATTGGAAGGACTGATACTGAAACTCCAATACTTTGGCCATGTGATGCAAAGAGCCGACTCATTGAAAAAGAACCTGATGCTGGGAAAGATTGAAGGTGGGAAGAAGAAGGGATGACAGAGGATGAGATGGTTGGATGGCATCACCGACTCAATGGACAAGAGCTGGAACAACCTCCAGGAGACGGTGAAGGACAGGGAAGCCTGGCGTGCTTTGGTCCATGGGGTCGCAAAGAGTTACACACGACTGAGCGACTGAACCCCAGCAACAGAAGTGATGGGCCACTGGTTCCACCTTCTGGACTTCAAGACCTTCAACTGTGTCCCTAGACCGAGGCCGGCTGGGCTGGGAGCCACACAGTGTGGCGCGGAGGGCAGAGAGAGGCCCGTGACCTGTGCTGGAGATCAGACAGGTGGCGGGAGGGCCCCAGGAGACCTTGTCTGCTCCTGGCTCCAGGTCGCATTTTAAGGTCAGCAGCAGAATCTGCTCGACCACTCACAGAGTCCTGGGATCGCCGCCCCCACCCAGAACAGGAGCAGCCCCGCCCACGACGACACCCAACCAGGAATCACCCCGAGGGCTTTTTTCAGGCCTGTCTGCAGCCGGCAGGACAGGCCTGATGGCCTGTCTGGACCCAGGGGCCTGCCCGAGGAGCAGGCATCATTCCATAACCTTGCCCTGCATCTCAGGGGCACCAGTTTCTGGGGTCCTTACACCCGAGCCTTGGCAGTTCCGCCTTTCCCAACAGGCTGCAGGGAAGACAGTCTTCCAGAGTCTCCCGGTCCAAACAGAGGCTTGGCCAAGCCCCATCTCCTGGTGAAAAGGCATCTCCCTGAATGCAAGTTCTGACCAGAGATGCTGTCTCAGGGGTGCTCAGCTGAATCAGTGAGAACCCTTCAACAGGAAGACCTCAACAATAAAAACTGAAACTCGGAGTGGAGGGGCCTCCCTGGTGGTCCAGGGGTGAAGATTTTGCCTTCCGGTATGACTCAGGGGCTCTGGGACAACCTAGAGGGATGGGATGGGGAGGGAGGCAGGAGGGGGGGTTCAAGAGGGAGGAGACATTCTGTATAGGTCTCACTGATTCATGCTGATGTTTGGCAGAAAGCAACAAAAGTCTCTAAAGCAATTATCCTTCCATTAAAAAAATACATGCATTTAAAATTAAAAAAAATAATAAAAAGATGTTGCCTTTCAATGGGTGTGGGTTCTCCAGGATGGAGAGCTAAGATCCCACCTGTTTCACAGACCAAAAAAAAAAAATAATAATAAAGCAGAAAGAGTGTTGTAACAAACCCCATAAAGACTTAAAGACAACAATAGGAACTTGAGACGGGAAACGGCACAGCAGTTGCTCAGAAAGTGAAACACGGAATGGCCGGGTGAGCTGGCCACACCCCTCAAATGACTCGCCCCGCTCTCTCAAAGACATCCGTATGCCCTGGGTTCAGGGCGGCAGGCTCCCCAAGAGGCAAAATGTGAAAGCCATGTGCACGCTCATCGACGGGGAAAGGGGTGAACGGAATGCAGTCCAGCCGTGAGACGCAGTAGCATTCAGCCACAAAAAGGAACGGAGTCGTGCAATGCACTACTGCTGCTGCTGCTGCTGCTAAGTCGTATCAGTCGTGTCCAACTCTGTTGAGGCCCCATAGACGGCAGCCCACCAGGCTCTTCTGTCCCTGGGATTCTCCAGGCAAGAATACTGGAGTGGGTTGCCATTTCCTTCGGGAAGACCTTTTAAAAAGCAAGGAACGCGGGGAGAGAAGGCAGACGCAAAAGGCCACCTACTGCGTGCGACTTCCTCGTATAGAAAACATCCAAAATGAGGATGGGGCATACATGTACACCCATGGCTGATTCATGTCAATGCATGACAAAAAACCACTAGAGTACCGTAAAGTCATTATCCTCCAATTAAAATAAATTATTTTTTTTAAAAAGAAAATATGTCCAAAATGAGTGAATCCCTGGACCCAGAAAGGAGACAAGGGGTACAGGCTAAAAAAGGCTCAACCAGGGTTCTGTGACCACCTAGAAGCGTGGGCAAGAGTTGGAGGTGGGAGAAAAGGGACACATGTATACCGATGACAGATTCGGGTTGATGTATGGCAGAGACCAACACAACATTGTCAAGCAGTTATCCTTCGATTAAAAAATAGATACGTTTAGAACAAAGGGAAAGCAGACTGAGTGGGGATGACTCCTGGAGGGCACGGGGTTTCAGGAGGGGATAATGAAAGCATTCTAGAACTAGATGGAGGCAGCAGTGCAACAAGGTTCACAATTGAGATGCTCTAGACTGGTTCACACCCACTCCAGTGTCCTTGCCTGGAGAATCCCAGGGACAGGGGAGCCTCATGGGCTGCCGTCTATGGGGTCGCACAGAGTCGGACACGACTGAAGCTACTTAGCAGCAGCAGCAACAGCAGAATGGTTCACTGCTTCAGTCCCTGGTTGGGGAACTGAGATTCCCTCAAACTGTGCCTTGTGGCCAAAAAAAAAAAAAAAATTTCTTAAATCAGTTTATTTATTTTAATTGGAGGCTAATTACTTTACAATATTGTAGCGGTTTTTGCCATACATTGACATGAATCAGCCATGGGTGTACATGTGTTCCCCATCCTGAACCCCTTTCCCACTTCCCTCCCCATCCCATTTTTTTTAAAAAAAATAAAAACTTCATTGTATGTTAGGTGAGTCTCACCCCAGGCTTTTGATACAAAGAATTTAACAAAGAAACGCATGGGGCTTCCCCGGTGGCTCCTGGTAAAGAATCCGCCTCCCAGTGCAGGAGACACAGGTTCAAGTCCTGGTCCAGGAGGATCCCACATGCCGTGGAGCAACTGAGTCCACACGCCACAGCTGTTGAAGACCACACACCCTCAAGCCTTCACTCCACAACAAGAGAAGCTACTGCACTGAGAAGCCTGAGCTCCAAAACTAGAGAGGAGCCCTGGGTCTCTGCAACAAAAGAAAGCCCGTGAAACAACGAAGACGCAGCACAGCCGGAAATTATAATTAAACAAATGAAGAAGTAAAAGAAACATCAAACTGAAGTTTAAAGGAAAAAAAATACCACCAAGCTTCCTAATAACACGAGCCTGATATTACATCCTCAAATGGAGATTTGGGCCAATGGCAAACCCCCACTGGGAGTGCACACAGGACAGAAGGTCACAGCTGGTGACAATCTGAACCCACCAGCTTAGCCCATGGACCACAGACTCGGGTGCAGGGAATCTTCTGATAAGCACAGAAGGATCGGAACACTCAGAGGACAGTGCAGTGAGAATTTCTGATCAATAAGAGAACAGTTTCAGCTGTAAGACCTGGCTGGACTGAAATTGATGTGGGGGGTGGGTGGGCCAGGCCTGACCAGGTAGCCAGGCTCATAGTGGAAGGAGACTGCTGGGTTTTGGGAGGCAGGGTCCTTTTGTCCACAGAGACCTCATCAAGCCTGCCTGTTGTTCAGTCGCTCAGTTGTGTCCAACTCTTTGCGACCCCGTGGACTGCAGCATGCCAGGCCTCCCTGTCCATCACCAACTCCCAGAGTTTACTCAAACTCATGTCCATTGAGTCGGTGATGCCGCCCAACCATCTATCCTCTGTCGTCCCCTTCTCCTCTCGCCTTCAATCCTTCCCAGTATCGGGGTGTTTTCAAATGAGTCAGTTCTTCATATCAGGTGGCTGAGTATTGGAGTTTCAGCTTCAGCATCAGTCCTTCCAATGAACACCCAGGACTGATCTCCTTTAGAATGGACTGGTGGGATCTGCTTGCAGTCCAAGGGACTCTCAAGAGTCTCCTCCAACACCACACCTTGAAAGCATCTGGTCTTTCCTGCTCATCTCCTCTCTCTCCAGAGTGGCCACCCCAGCACCACACGTGTTTATGAATAAGATGAAGACAGAGCTTCCATGAGTAAGAGGCGATTCTGGTGTAACATTATGGAATCTTCAATTATTTATTGGATTTCTCATTCCGTTATCAATATCAAATATAAGTAAACAATGCTAAAATGAGTTAGTTGATTCTGAAGCTGAAGCTCCAATACTTCCGCCACCTGATGCGAAGAGCGGACTCACTGGAAAAGACCCTGATGCTGGGAAAGATTGAGGGCAGGAGGAGAAGGGGACGACAGAGGATGAGGTGGTTGGATGGCATCCCTGACTCGATGGACATGAGTTTGAGTAAACTCTGGGAGATGGTGATGGACAGGGAAGCCTGGTGTGCTGCAGTCCATGGGGTCGCAAAGAGTCGGACGTGACCGAGCAACTGAACAATGACAACATTATTCATTTTTGCTTATACGTCCCTTTCTCCAAAAGATGGTGTGTAACTAGGCTCTTGGGTTCTCAGCATGCATCTTGTAAATCCTATTGAGGTTTCCCATGTCCTCCCAGAAAAAGGAAATCCTTTGTAGGCAGGATTCTAAGATGACCTCTCTGGCTTCCACCTCCTGGTACCCACATCTTTGTATGATTCTCTCCTGTTGAGTATGTGCACGTGAGCGGGGGCATCTAAGATGTGCTTCTCACCAGTAGGGCATGGAAAAAGTGAAGGGGTGTGACTGAGGTCCCCTAGTCAATTGTCTTTGTATGACTCAAAGAGGACATTGGTGGCAGTGGGCCTGGCCTCATCAGTGGAGCCCTTGGAAACAGACTCCAAGCCTCAGAAGAGGTGCTGGCATTCATGGGATAGTCATGGTGTGAAATGCCTGCAGGGACGGTTGATCCCTGGGAGTGAGGAGCCCACAGCCACAGGGAACTAGATTCTGCCAACATGCTGAGAGGGCTCGGAAGTGAATCTCAAGCTTCAGATGGACACAAATCACAGCCACTATTTTGCAGACTTGTAAAGGACTGTGAGCAGAGAAGCCAGCTAAGTCATGTACCAATACCTGACCTGCAGACTTGGAGATAGTTAGTGGATATTGTTCTAAGCCATTAAATTTAAAGTGGTCACTGGATAGATAATTACCAAAACACCCACTCCCAAGTATACATAAAATGGTAATAACACGATTCCATTTAACCAGGATGCAAAACCAGCAATTCACAGACATAGCAACCATAGCTGTTGTTTTAGTCACCAAGTTGTGTCTGACTCTTTGTGACCCCGTGGGCTGTAACCTGCCAGGCTCCTCTATCCATGGGATTCTCCAGGCAAGAGTACCGGAGTGGGTTGCCATTCCCTTCTCTGAGGGACCTTCCCGACCTAGGGATCGAAACTTCGTCTCCTGCATTGCAGGCAGTAGCGATGAGTCAAGTCAATTGGACTTACAAAGAATTCTCCACTTGTATTTCAAGCAAGCATGCCTGCCCCCGCCACCCCTAGACTCCTCCTTTGACTCTGTAACCCTCCCTCCGACCCCCTGGAAATGAAAAAAAATCCCTTTCTGGGTTTGAGCGAGGGAGACCATGGAGTTTTGGTCACTTGCAACCAAAAACTGTCTCTGTGTGCAGCCACAGCAGCTCTCGACATGCGTGACTTCCACCTCCTTGATCACTGAACTCATCACCTGCACTCACTGGCAGTCAGACGTTGCTGGAATCCCGTGCGTGTTGCCAAGCATACTGAGTCTGCCTTGGGATATGTACATTACGTGATGTGACCCAGAACGCCCAGGAAGACGAGTGGTTTTCGACACCCCTTTGGATGAGTCAACCATGGGACATGTGTCAAGACAGTGGAGTGGAAAAACTCTTGGCCCCAACACTCTCTATAGAATATACTTGTGGGTTTTTTGGTATTGTTGTTCCCAGCTCAGTGGCTCAGTGGTAAAGAATCCACCTGTCAGTGCAGGAGGATTCAATCCTGGGGTTGGGATGATCCCCTGGAGGAGGAAATGGCAACCCACCCCAGTCTTCTTGCCTGGAGAATCCCATGGACAGAGGAGCCTGGCGGGCTACCGTCCACGGGGTCGCAAAGAACCAGACCCGACTGAGTGACCGAAAACACCACCAGGTATAGGGTTGAACACAAAGGACAACGCCCCACCTAGAACAAGAACTGTCAAGCCCCGGTAACTTTGTTTTCCAGGGGACCCGGGGTGCGGTGTGGACATGTTTCTGGTTGTCACAGCTGTGGGCATTGCTCCTGGCATCCAGTGCGTAGACGCCAGGGATGCAAATGAATATCCCACAATGCACTGCGCGCAAAGAATGATACGGCCCCAGGCGTCATCTGTGCCAAGGTTGGAGAATGCTACTCTCGGGCAGACCCTTGGTCTTACTAATTCTCAAAGGCTTTTTCTTGACTAGCAGTTGTCAATAAGGGGTGACTCTGCAGCCCTTTCCCAACGCCCCACCCACGGAGACAGTGGTGATATCCAGAGTCATTGTGGTTGTCACAAGCGGGCTTATGCCCTCAGCACCTCCTGGATGGTGTCCAAGGATGAGACGAAACATCGGACAATGCGCAAGGCCCATTGGACGACAAAGAATTCTCCAGCAACACACGTCAACTGCACTCAGGCTGGTAAATCCTGACCCAGAGGCAGACAAGCTCGCCAAAGGACAACCGTCCTTTCTTCTTAATGAGCCAAAAATGGCACTGTTTCTTATGGAATCACATAGCCGGCCTTTCTAAGGTCGGGACAGGCCTTTCGGTTTGAATATCAGCTTGGGCCCTCAGTCTATTTGAGTAAAGAATGCTTTGCCTTTCAGGCGCACACGCTGGGGGCAGGGGTCAGAAGCTGTTCACGTCTGGGCCCAGGGTCCAAGGGGCACAGCTGTTCTCCCCAGCTTTTCTGGCCACATGTAGATTTCTGAGCGTTTTCACAGTATCGCAAAGCTATAGACTATAGAAAAGTCATGAGGTTGCAAGTAGTAAAAGTGGCTTCTAAGTGTATATGGGAGCATAGGATAGCACAGTAAATGGGAAGAAACCCACCCAGCACAAACACCATCTGATGTTCACAGTCACCACGGGCTAAAAGGGACCTGCTGGCAATTGCAATTCCTGGTCCACAGTCCCAAAATGCCCAGGGGGATTTCAGAATTCAGAAGTGTTTGGATTTGACAAGGTCACGGCTTTTACGAAAAAAAAAAAAAAAAGTAATATATTAAAATGATCCAAAGAACCCTCCCCCGCTTCAGAGCTGAACTGTCTTCAGGACAGTTTATGGCAATCATAACACAGAGAGTAGTTTGCTACAATGAAGCATTCATCTTCACACCATTAACACCATTTAACAACAAGCAAAGGCTGTAACTGGGTGAGATCTTCACCGAACATTATGGTGATCGTTTCAGAATAGATAACGGTATATCAAATCGTTACGCTGTACATCAGAACCGCATACAATGTTAGAGGTCAACGATACGTGAGTCAAACTGAAATTATCTATTCACTTGTCATTTAATAAAGAGGGAATACATATGTAAATATAGACATACATTTATTCACCATTACCTTCATATAACCTGGAGAAAGGAAATGGCAACCCACTCCAGCAGTCTTGCCTGGAGAATTCCATGGACAGAGGAGCCTGGCAGGCTACAGTCCATGGGGTTGCCAAGAGTCAGGCATGACTGAGCAACTATCACTCACTCACCTTCATATATAGAGATATATTAAATCTATATATGTATATATCCACCATTCAGTTCAGTTCAGTTCCGTCGCTCAGTCGTGTCCGACTCTTTGCGACCCCATGAATCGCAGCATGCCAGGCCTCCGTGTCCATCACTAACTCCCGGAGTTCACTCAGATTCACCATTACCATCGCATATATTGATTAAAAATATCCATATATGTATAAATTGACTGTCAACTGCACATATACAGATACAATATATCTTCAAATATATCACATAATGCACATACTTTTTTATTTTTTGGCCACACCACACAGCTTGTGGGATCTTTGATCCCCAACCAGGGAACTGGGGGGAACACTTGGCCCCTACAGTTGAAGTGGGCAGTCTTAACCACCGGCCTGCCAGGGAAGTCTCAGCATATACTTTTAGTGAAGTTTTGGACCACACCCCGCCATCACACATATTAATAGTTCTGCAGTCATAAACACAAGAGATCTTGGCATTCTCTCAGATAAAGAAAGAGTATTCAACACTACGTCAGTTTCACATTCCTGGATTCAGAATTAGCGTTGCTGCCAAACAAGCTGTCGAAACACTGGGCTTCCTAGTCTTTGCCTTTTCCTGGTTACAGACAAAGGGCTGGGAGTGGGAGGCCAGGGCTTGGAGAGAAGAAGGTGAGAAAGGCAGGTGCTGGCCAGGCCCGTCTATGCTGAAGAGCATCCTGGCCAACCCGAGAACTGATGCAACCCTAGGCTTTCCTCCTCTGTGACGGAGGTGGCAGGCAGGGACCCAGGAAACCCTGGCCCAGTGACTCAGCTCGGGCAAGCCGGGGCAGCCTCCAGCAGAAACAACCAGCTGCCAGGAAACGTGGAGACCTGCGAACAACGCGCCAGGGCCGTCTTCCCGCTTTTACCGTATACCTCGGGTGCGACTTCTTGTCTCCAGTTCAGAAGGTCTAAAGAGGGGGTGCTGTGCCTCCCCGAGAAGCCTTCAGCAGTGTCTGGAGATAATTATCGGACCGGGGCGGAGGTATGCAATGCTGTGTCTAAGTGGGAGGTTCTAAGTTTCCTACAGTGCACAGGACGCCCCCGTATCAAAGGGACATGTGGCCCCAAACATCATCAGTGTTCAGACTGACGACCCCTGCCCTCCTCTGAAGCTCTGCCTGACGCATTTCATTGTTTTATGAAGAAGAGTTGACGTACAACATTGTGTTAATTTCAGGAGTATTGCATAGCGATCCAGGGTTCTTGCAGATTACTTTCTGCTATAGGTTATGACGATGGTCCATATAATAACCTATAATAGGGTATTATAATGGCCATAATTCCCTGTGCTATACAGTAAATCCTTGTTGCTTATCTATTTCATATATAGTAATGTGTCTCCACGAATTCTATACCCCTAATGTGTCCCTGCCTGTGTCTCTCTCCCCTTTATTTGCTAACTCGCTTCAGTCGTGTCCAACCCTTTTCTACCCTATGGACAGTAGGCTGCCAGTCTCCCCTGTCCACAGGGATTCTCCAGTCAAGAATCCTGGAGTAGGCTGCCGTGCCCTGCTCCAGGGGGTTTTCCCAACCCATGTCTCTTACGTCTCCGGCATCGGCAGGCGGGTCCTTTACCACTAACTTCCTTGGTGGTTCAGCTGGTAAAGAATCTGCCTGCAATGCGGGAGACCCAGGTTCGATCCCTGGGTTGGGAAGATCTGGAGAAGGAAATAGCCACCCACTCCAGTGATCTTCCTTGGAGAATTCCATGAACAGGGGAGCCTGGTGGGCTACAGTCCACGGGGTCACAAAGAGTCGGACACGACTGAGAGATTCACACAACAACACGTCTCTCTCTCCTTGAGTAAAAGTTTGTTGTGTGTCTATTTTTGTTTTGTATACGTATTCATTTGTATTATTTTCACGATTTCACATACAAGTGATATACAGTACATGTCTTTCTCTGTCTGACTGGTCACTAAAGAGGAAGACCCTCTAGATCCATCCATGCTTTTGCAAATGGCAACATTTTGTTCTCTATTTATGGCTGAGTAATATTCTGTTGTGTATATGGACCACATATTCTTAATTCAAATGTCTGTTGGTGGGCACTGGGGTTGCTTCCACGTTTTGGGTATTGTAAATAGTGCCTGATGAAGCTGAACCTCCAATCCTTTGGCCACCTGATGCGAAGAACTGACTCACTGGAAAAGACCCTGATGCTGGGAAAGATTGAAGGCGTGAGGAGAAGGGGACAACAGAGGATGAGATCGCTGGATGGCATCACCGACTCAACGCACACGAGTCTGAGTAAACTGTAAAGGAGAGCCCCCAGCCCCCGGCCAAACTCTCCATCCGTCTGTAGGCAAGACAACCCCTCTCCTGGAAACACAAAGAGGAAGACTAACTCTGGGACCCATCTGGTGTGACCTGGGGGCTCTCGACCAGAGTTGAAAGTCAATGGGACTTCCCTGGTGGTCCAGCAGCTAAGACTCCGCGCTCCCAATGCAGGGGACCCGGGTTCCATCCCTGGTCAAGGGAACTAGATTCCACGTGCCACGACTAAAGATCCTACATGCTGCAACTGAGATCCAGCGAAGCCAAATATGTAAATAAGAATGTTCAGTTAAAAAAAAAAAAAAGGAAAACAGCAAATCCAGCTGCTGCTGCTCCAGCTGAGCCCAGCGCTGTGTACTTCCCGCTCTCGACGAGTATTTCACGACTGCTGACGTCAGCTCTTGCGTCTTTCACCAGGTTTTTTTGTTTTCCGTCTTGGACAGCCTCGGAGGTGACGCTGCACCTGTGTTTCATCATCAATCCCTCTTTTATTACCTGGATCCCAGGGTGCTGGGTGAGAGCTTGCTGAGCAGTGACCGAGTTTTTCAGGGCTAACATCCAAACAAGGCGGGGAGTTTAAGCAGAAGCCAGGAGCCCAACAAGACAGCGGAGGTGGTGATGGGGTCTGGAGAACACGGCTTGGAGATTTTACCCAGAAACTATTTTTTATTATTTTATTTTTAAGACTTTTTTTTTGATGTGGACCATTTTAAAGTCTTATTTAAATTTGTTATTTTTGTTGTTGTTGTTGTTGTTTTGCTGAGAGGCCTGTGGAAACTTAGTTCCCTGACCAGGGATCTAACCTTCATCCCCCTGCACTGGAAGGTGAAGTCTTAACCATTGGATCACCAGGGAAGTCCCTACCCACCATCTTAAAAAAAATTTTTTTTAATTTATTTTTTATTAAAAAAAAATTATACCAGTTTATTGCTTCCAACCCATCTCCCTCCACCCTCCTGCATCCACGCTCGGGCATGTAACCCCAAGGACTGCAGCCCGCCAGGCTCCTCCGTCCATGGACTTTTCCAGGCAAGAATACTGGAGTGGGCTTGCAATTTCCTTCTCCGATTTATTTTTCATCGGAAGATAACTGGTTTACGATGTTGTGTTGGTTTCTGCCACATATCAACTCGAATCCGTTCCGGGTATACACGTGTCCCCTCCCTCTGGAGCCTCCCTCCCACCTCTCACCCCATTCCCTGAAGGTCATCCCGGAGCACCAGGCTTGAGTTCCCAGCACCATACAGCCACTTCCCACCGGGTACCTATTTTGCTCATGGTAGTGTACGAGTTTCAGCACAACTCTCTCCATCTGTCCGACCTACTCCGTTCCAGAGACCACAGTCTGTTCTCCACGTCTGCGTCTCCATTCCTCCTCTGCAAATACGTTCCTCTTTCTAGGTTCCGTATATGTGTGCTGATATCTGCTTTTTCTCTTTCTGACTCACCTCACTCTGTATAACAGGCTCTAGGTTCACCTACGTCATCTCAATTGACTCAAACGTATTCCTTTTCATGGCCGAGTAATAGTCCACCGTGTACGTGTACCACAATTTGTTTATCCATCCACCTGTCGATGGGCACCTAGGTTGCTTCTATGTCATACCTACTGGGACTTCCCTGCTAGCTCAGACGGTAAAGCGTCTGCCTACAATGCGGGAGACCCAGGTTTGATCCCTGGGTGGGGAAGATCCCCTGGAGAAGGAAATAGCAACCCACCCCAGTACTCTTGCCTGGAAAATTCCATGGGCAGAGGAGCCTGGTAGGCTACAGTCCATGGGGTCGCAAACAGTCAGACACGACTGAGCAACTTCACTTCTTCTTCCTAGCTGCTGTAAATAGTGTTTCGAGGAACACTGCCTACCCACAATCTTTTAAAGACAGTTTCTGGAGAAGGAAATGGCAACCCACTCCAGTACTCTTGCCTGGAAAATTCCATGGACAGAGGAGCCTGGTAGGCTGCAGTCCATGGGGTGGCAAAGAGTAGGACACGACTGAGTGACTTAAACAAAAGAAAAGAAAGGGGGAAAAAAAAGAGAGAGGGAAAAAAATATAAAGACAGTTTCATTCAACCTTTTAAGGCATACCTGACAGACACTGTTTACCCTTTAAATACAAATAGAGGGACACATTTTTTTCTCTCTCTTCTTTTATCTCTGAAAGCTTTTACACTTCTGAGTTCTGATAGCATCAGTTGTTACGATTACAATCTCATTATAAATGAATATGGGGCAATATCTCAGTTGGCAAATAGGAATGTCCCTGCAAACAGCAATTCACAGGAATAATCTCTCGGGTATCCTCACGTGGTTCGTGAACACACAGAGTGCCGTTGGCAAATAACCGTGACACAGAGGACTCTTTCGAGAAAACAGCCTCACCATTTTTAGTGACATCATCGTAGATGACCATGATTTCTATCAGTCCCTCTCATTCAGTGTGCAAGGGACAGCAGAAAGGAAAAAAACTGAGGTAGACAGGAAATATGTCCACCCTCAGATAAGAAGAAAAGCAAGCAAGAGGTGGACATCTTAATTCATTCTGATGATTTGTTCATAAGAGAAACAGGAAGCCTCAGGCTGAATGGGGTTTACACGCATTTCTTAGCCTCTATCGCTGGGAGAAAAATCACATCTTTGGTTGGTTCATAATAAGCAGGTTATGGTGGGGCATTCACTGCAAAGGATACATTGTCCCAAATGCTGATTTTCTGTAACTGATAGACAAGCACAGAATAAAACGGTTGAACTGCAAATGCGTTCCCTGTTTAACCCAGCTCCTCTATAAAGACACGAGACAGCCAAACCCTGGAATAATAAACAGCACATCCAAAAACACAGCCGTTGCAGCCACAAAGAACCCGAGACGCAACTGTCCTGAGGACGAACTGTTCGATGTGCAAGCCTCTTGGTCAGGAAACGTGGTTGTTTGCCGTTTTTTAGGACACAGATTCAAGTGGTTCATGACAGAGTTATTCATATATTTAAGAAAGAAAACAAAGGTGCAAAGTGAAAAAAGAAAAGAAAAAGGAAGAAAATAGTGGACCTGCTATTCATTCTGGCTCCAAATTGTTTTGGAAAAAGCAAGCAGTTGCTTTTCCAAAGCAAGCTGAGAAGGACATCAGTCTTTCACAGAATCCGTTTCAGGGCACATGCGTCTTATTTATATTTCTTGTATTGAACTAAGAAGCAATGGTTCTGATACCATGGTTGGCAAGGTAATTGCTTACATTTCTCTCTTGAGACAAGCTATAGCACAAAATGCATCTCTCTGCTCACTTCCTCTTAAGAGTTCTTCCTCCTGAAATCTCCATTACTTTTTTTTCCTTTTTTAACTTTTAAAAATTATTTATTTGTCCATACCAAGAGACATGTGGACTATTAGTTCCCAGACCAGGGATTGAACTCACTCCCCTTGCCTTGGAAGCACGGAATCTCAACCAGTAAACCGCCAGGACGTCCCACCACTATTCTTTTTACCAAACTCGTGTTTAGGGCTTTCATCCAGAAAGAAAGACAAAAAGACTATCTAGCAATTGATTCCCTCTCCCAGGAGACCTCCTTGTTTCAGAGCAAACAAACAAATGACTGCTTATCAGATAAACCGCTGCGGGTGGCTCTGCAGGTTTCTCCAAAAGGTAACAGTCTTTTCTTTGCAAGGTAAGCTTTCATTACTTCCACTCTAGATGGTTCAGAAATCTGTCTCATCCTTCAGCCACCTGATGCAAAGAACCGACTCATTGAAAAAGACCCTGATGCTGGGAAAGACTGAGGGCAAAAGGAGAAGGGGGCGGCAGAGGACGAGACGGTTAGAGAGCATCACCGACTCGGCGGACAAGAGCTTGAGCAAACTCCGGGAGAGACTAGAAGGCAGAGGAGCCTGGTGTGCTGCTGTCCACAGGGTCACAAAGAGTCAGAGACAACTTAGCAACTGAACAACAAAAAGCCCTTCGAAAAATTTAATCAAGTCGTGACCTGTAGGCTATTTCACTATCCTATAAAAGGAACAAAACAGGAAGCTGTAGACGAGGCCCTTAGCCAGGAGCCGTTTTCTATCTGAATCGCTTGGCAATTGAGAAGCGGGGGGGGGGGTGGGGGCGGCGGCGGGGGGAATGAATGCAACTCACCAAGCTATTCACTGTGAAACAGACAAGGTGCTCCGACTTGATCACAGGACCTCATACAGCTTCTCCGACTGACCACACGGGAGGACACCCTGGGCCCCCTGCCTGCCTGGCTTCTGAAGAGTCACTGCACGGCCCCGGGGAAGTTATAAGGAACCATCACCTGGCCGTAAAGTCATCCCTGAATCTCTCATAAAAAAGTTATCTAGGCCCCACGCCTGCATCTCTCCACGTGTCTGTCCCTGACAGCCGAGTGCCTCATGCATAAATCAGAAAGGGAGCTGGGCTTGCTGACCTCAGTCGTCACGCCATGGGGGAGGAAGGAATCAAAGGGACATGATGGTCATCTCGGAGGACGTTTATGCAGAGCACTTCGGAGGTGCGCTAGGGCTGGCCCACGGCCGACAGGCACGCCCCAGGTGTGAGTGGAGAGGGGGCGTGCTGAAAGGCAGGGGGTGGGGGCACGTGCGGGGGCCACTGATCACCTGGTGGTCCCCAGTGGGGGGGCGGCGGCGGGTGAGGTCTGGCACACAGCATGCTCCGTGCACAGTGAGCAGGAAACCATTCCCGCCTCCCTGCCCATCGCCCCCACATGCTGCACACGGAGCCCCGAGGAATGCATTCCTCACCACCACCCTGGGCGAGGATGCTCAGCCAGGTCACCCACCCACCCACCCCCCAGTCTCGTGGGCGGGGTGCAAAACAGCAGAGAGGAAGTGAGCCCGGGATGCCCCTGCCCACACGTCTGGGGGACATCTCTACCCATCAAAAGATAACTCGCCCCTGTGTCTCTCTGGGGGCTTCCCTGGCGGCTCAGGGGTAAAGAATCCGCCTGCAGTGTGTGAGACCTGGGTTTGATCTCTGGGTCGGGAAGATTCCCTGGAGAAGGAAATGGCAACCCACTCCAGTATTCTTGCCTGGAGAATCCGTGGACAGAGGAGCCTGGCGGGCCGCAGCCCACAGGGGTCGCAAAGAGTCAGACGTGACTGAAGCGACTCAGCACACACATCTCTTTTCTTTCTTTATCTGGCCGTGCCAGGTCTTCTTGCGACACACGGAAGCATCTACCTTAGTGTTATGAGGGATGGATGTAGGTCCCTGACCAGGGATTGAACCCAGGCCTCCCGCATTAGGAGCGTGGAGTCTTAGCCACTGGACCACCAGGGAAGTTCACACCCTGTCTCTTTGACCAAGTCCCCTCCTGTCATCATTTTCTTTTGTTTAGGTTTAAAAAAAACCAGACTAACTGCGTCTTTGTTTTCATGATTCCCCATGAACAAATAAAACATTAGTTTTAATTGTTTTGTGTGCCCCGGGCATTTGGCAGGTTTTCCTATAATTAATACATCACGCAGTGGCTGCTGACAGATTTCCCCGTTCTTTAAGGAAACCCTAAGGTGAAACCTGCAAAAAAAGAGTTGAGCCTGAGTAAGCATGGCAACCCACTCCAGTACTCTTGCCTGGAAAATCTCATGGGCCGAGGGGCCTGGTAGACTACAGTCCACGGGGTCGCAAAGAGTCGGACACGACTGAGCAACTTAAAGAAGAGAAGCATGACCTGAGGGGAGTTTCTCCAATGGCTCAGTGGGCAAGAATCCGCCTGCAATGCAGGAGATGTGGGTCCCATCTGTGGGTGGGGAAGATCCCCTGGAGGAGGGCATGGCAACCCACTCCAGTATTTCTTGCCTGGAGAATCCCATGGATAGAGGAGCCTGGCGGGCTACTGTCCACGGAGTCGCAGAGTCAGACAGGACTGAATTGACTTAGCATGCATGCATGCGTGACCCAGACATCATCCAAAGGTGACATCTGGTCTTGGGGTTGGTGGGGGGATGCGTCTACAAAACTTACTTGTCGGAGAGATGGTTCAAAGCGTGGCTTGGAGGTCACGATTCCAGCACACCCTGGGATGTTTGTGGTCGCAGACCGCTGTAAAGGGTCAGACCACAATGGCTTTAGATTCTAAAACTCTTGGCTTACTTCCAGGGTAAGTCAGTTAGCCGTCCATTAAGGTGTGGTCTTAGTGGGCCCGGGCCCTGGAAAGAATGAGGAAGGAGCCTCTGGTGTCCTTATGGATCATTCCCTACCCTTCTAGCTGCTCTTGGGTCTCTCCCAGCAAGGAATATGTAGGGACTGGCAAGGTCAAAGGGCAGACCACACCCCTACGACCTCATACTGCCCAGAGATGGCTCCGGGCCTCTGGAAGCCGACCTGCCCTCAGAAGCGCCTTGGAACAAGTTCTCGGGACCTGTCCCAGCAGATTTCATCCCCAGGGGCAACTCCAGAGCCTGAGGGGTGGTTTCCTCTCAGCTGGAGTCTCTCCCACCCCCAGGAGCAGAAATCCCAATGGCTGCAAGATCTTGGCTCTGCCCGTCACCATGAGTCACCGAGGTCAGCATTTCCAAGCACCCAGGCCAATCCAGCTTTTACCGGCATAGCACCCTTGCCTGGTCCCTCAGGCAGGGATCAGCTCCTCGGGGCCCCAGATCTTCAGCCTGAGGTCTCACCCTCTCTAAGGGGCCTCTCTGAGTCCTCACAGGGCAGGGGTGAAGCAAGAAGACTCACCTCCACTCTCATACACACTGGGAGAGTAAGTTCAGTTCAGTCACTCGGTTGTGTCCAACTCTTTGCGACCTCATAGACTTCAGGATACCAGGCCTCCCCGTCCATCACCAACTCCCAGAGCTTTCTCAAATATTATGTTCATTGAGTCGGTGATGCCATTCAACCATCTCATCCTCTGTCATCCCCTTCTCCTCCTGCCTTCAATCTTTCTCAGCATCAGGGGCTTTTCCAGTGAGTCAGTTCTTCACATCTGGTGACCAAAATATTGGAGTTTCAGCTTCAACATCAGTCCTGCCAATGAATACTCAGAACTGATTTCCTTTAGGATGGACTGGTTGGATCTCCTTGCAGTCCAAGGGACTCTCAAGAGTCGTCTCCAACACCACAGCTCAAAAGCATCAATGCTTTGGCGCTCAGCTTTCTTTATAGTTCAACTCTCACATCCAGACATGACTACTGGAAAAACGCTCTGGGAGAGCCAGGATTCTAATCCCAGAGAAAGCTGTTGTCTTCCTTTTTTAAAAAAAAAAATTAATTATTTTCAGTGGAGGCTAATTACTTTACAACATTGTGGTGTTCTTTGCCGTACGTTGACATGAATCAGCCATGGGTGTGCGACCCAGCAATGCCACTGCTGGGCGTACACAGCGAGGAGAGCAGAAATGAAAGAGACAGTGTTCAACGCAGCCCTGTTCACAATAGCCAGGTTGTTCTTTTCTGTTCCTGCTGCTAGAACACAGAGCCCACGGTGGTTTCTGCTGCCTGCATTAACTATTCCTCCAAGACTTTTTTTTTTTTTTTTTTTGCCCCTGAGCCAGCCCTTACTACCCTGCTATCATAAACATTCCCTTCCCACCCCAAGGATTTATCTTACTGAATGGAAGGCAAATTTAAAGTCAGGCCCCAGGCTAACTATGTGAGCAGCCCGGAGCAGTGGTTGGCTCTTGTCCTGCATTCAAGGCAAGGTTCCTCACCAGATAAAGAACCAGGGTGCAGTGCATGGAACGTCAATGGAGGCTCCTTCGGGGCCAGTTTTGGGGGGAGGGGGGCTTCCCTGGTGGCTCAGACAATAAAGAATCTGCCTGCTGATGGAGGAGACCTGGGTACAATCCCGGGGTTCGGAAGATCCCCTGGAGGAGGAAATGGCAACCCACGCCAGGATTCTTGCCTGGAGAATTCCCATGGACAGAGGAGCCTGGTGGGCTACAGTCCGTGGGATCCCAGAGAGTCAGACACGACTGAGCAACTGACCCTTGGGCCAGTTTTAGACACTCAAGTGAAAAGACTGTACCTGAGCCATTTAAGCCACTGGGCTCTGAGGTCAGGAAGAACAGAGGCTTTGTGTTATTTACCCTTGCAGGGAATTCCCTGGTGGTCCAGGAGTCCACTCCGTGTCCCAAAGGCAAGGGATGCAAGTTCGATCCCCAGTTGGGGAACTAAGATCCCACATGCCAGGCACCCTCCAACCGCCCGCCCCTCCAACTCCCCGCCCGCCGACCCCTGCAGAACAGAAACCTTGTAGAGGCCTAGAAATGGAATTGTTCGAGGTGGAACCTCGGGGATGTTCAACACCTGTCTCACTACACGGATCACCAAGGGAATCCTCAAGCTAAAACCGGACACGCCTTCCCGCTTGGGACTCTGCAGAAGACTCCAGTGGACAAACAGCTGGTAGAGAATCCCAGCAGAGGGCAGTCAGTCCAAGACTGGCAAGTGGAGACTCATTCTCCAAGACCGATGTGAGGCTTGGCCCTGAGGATGTTGAGTGGGGGGACTGACATCTCAGGGCAAATCAGGCAGCTGGGACCAGGGCGACCGGACCTCGTGGGAGGCTCCCCTCTTGAGCAAGACGGGGGCCTGGAAGCTCAGGATCCACTGGGCGGCTGCCTTATGATTGTCTGCAATCAGCTTCTATTCTCTCTGTACGTATGGGACCAAGTGGGCACACTCCCAGCGTACCAGTTCTGCTGTGAATTTCAGGATGGGCTCAGCTACTCTCTAGCAAGCCACCGCCACCTCCAAAAGCCCAGGAATGTTCACTAGTACATACAGAAGGGATAAACAACAAGGTCCTGTGATACGAGAGAATAGGAGAAGAATACACGTGGCTAACTGAGTTGTTTTGCTGTACAGCAGAGATTAACACAACACTGCAAATCAAGGATACTTCCGTAAAATGTGCAAAAGTAAAGCCCAGGAATGTCAAAGAGTATATACAGAATGGATAAACAACAAGGTCCTGTGATAAAACAGAATGGAAGAGAATACACGTGGCTAACTGAGTCACCTTGCTGTGCAGCAGAGATTAACACAACGCTGCAAATCAAGGATACTTCATTGACGTGTATAAAAGTAAGGTCCAGAAACCTGAACGAGTATATATATAGAAGGGATAAACCACAAGCTCCTACTACAGTGGGACCTCTACAGAGCACGGGGAGCTCTATTCAATACCCTGTGAGAAAAGAGAAAGGAAAATTACAGGGCAGCAAAAGAGAAAACAAGACCTGGATGCTGGGAAAGACTGAAGGTGGGAGGAGAAAGGGGCAACAGAGGATGAGCTGGTTGGATGGCATCCCCAACTCGATGGACATGAGTTTGAGTAAGCTCTGGGAGTTAGTGATGGACAGGGAGGCCTGGCGTGCTGCAGTCCATGGGGTCGCAAAGAGTCGGACACGACTGAACGACTGAACGACTGAACTGAATTGAATGGAGAAACAGATATAGACAAAGACTTGTGGACACAGGGAGAAGGGAGGAGAGGGTGAGATGTATGGAGAGAGTAACATGGAAACTTACATTACCATATGTAAAACAGATAGCCAACGGGAATTTGCTGAATGTCTCAGGAAACTCAAACAGGGGCTCTGTATCAACCTGGGGGTGAGGAGGGAGATGGGAGGGAGGTTCAAAAGGGAGGGGACACACGTATACCTATGGCTGATTCATGTTGAGGTTTGACAGAAAACAGCAAAATTCTGTAGAACAATTATCCTTCAATTAAAAAATAAATTAAATCTAAAAAAAAGAGAGAATGGAAAAGTGTATATATATATATATATGTTTATCTGAGTCACTTTGCTGTACAGCAGAGATTAACACCACACTGTACATCAAATAAACTTCAGTAAAAGGTATAAAAGTAAAGCCCAGAAATGTGAACTATTATATACAGGAGGAATAAACAGCAAGATGCTACTGTATAGACCAGGGCACGCTATTTGATATCCTGTGATAAGGCATAGTGGAAAAAGAATACGAAAAAGAATATATATGTATAACTGCATCACTTCGTCATACAGCAGAAATTAACACAACACTGGAAATCAGCTCTACTTCATTAAAAAAATATATTAAAAAAAATAAAGCCCAGAAATGGTAACGATTATACACAGGTTGAGTACACAAGATCCCATTGTATAGCACAGGGAACTGTATTTGATATCTTGTGATAAATCATAACGGAAAAGAATATTAAAAAACAACAACAACAATGGACCACCACCTTGGTGGCTCAGACAGTACAGAATCCACCTGCAATGCAGGAGATGGGGGTTCGATCCCTGGGTCGGGAAGATCCCCTGGAGAAGGAAATGGCAACCCACTCCAGTATTCTTGTCTGGAGAATGCCACAGACAGAGGAATCTGTGTCCGTGGGGTCTCAAAGAGTCAGACACGACTAACACTTTCACTTTTTTTTCCATACATATTTGTAACTGAATTGCTGTGCCGTATGGCAGAAATTGACACCACCCTGTAAATCGACTCTAACACGTAAAAAATATGAAAATAAAAATGAAGCCCAGAAATGCTAGAACACGACAAAAGCTGTTATATCTCTAAGTCCTGTCCAACTCTTTGCAGCCCCATGGACCGTAGCCCGCCAGGCTCCTCTGTCCGTGGGATTCTATAGGCAAGAATACTGGAGTGGGTTGCCATTTCCTTCTCCAGGGGATCTTCCTGACCCAGGGATTGAACCCGGGTCTCCTGCATTGCAGGCAGTTTCCTTACCAACTGAGCTACATGTTGAGACCCTCCATGGAGGCTAAAGGGAGGTTCGCGGGCAGCAAAGAGCAGAACACACGTGGACCCCACTCACTGACTCAGTCCTCTGGGGCTACACGTAACATGAACCGGAGCTGAGCAACAGAGGGAGATGTAAAAAATCTGAGTCATTTCAAGGCTGCCGTTTTCGGTTATTTATGGTTTTTAATTATCAAGCACGACCCATTTCTTCACGAGCTGGGCTAATCACAGTCTTGTCTTTGATATACTGCTTTCGGGGACTTGAAGGTATTATGGCTTTATTATCAAACCCCAAATCGAGACCCAGTAAATTACCTTCCTCTAGGTGGCATTCCAGTGACTCCAAGAGGCGAGGGGGTCACCGGGATTGATTGCCACGGAGGTTCTTTCAGGGGAGACGGGGCTGGAATAGATGCATTTTTAAACGTTCTTCCTTATCCATTCCTATACTGGCTGGCTGCCCACAAACATATTTGACTGAAATGTGTCCGTAAAGGAACAAAATACATGTAGTATATCGGTTTGCTCCATCCCGTCCACTGAACCTATTACACAACTCTGAAGCTTGAATGATTCTCTTTACCCTTTCTTTGCATTACACAAACACCAGACTATACAGAAGGAATCTTCATCTACGTTTCTTGTCCTTTTCTTTTTTTGGCTGTGCTGGGTCTTGCTACTCTGGCTTTTCTCTGGTTGTGTTGAGCGGGGTCTGCTCTCTAGTTGCGGGGTGTGGGCTGCTCACTGAGGTGGCTTCCCTTGTTGTAAAGCACAGACTCTAGTGTTCACGGGTTTCCGAAGCTGTGGCTCCCAGGATCTAGAACACAGGTTCAGTGGCGCATGGGCTGAGTTACCTACCCAGGGGCATGTGGGATCTTCCCGAACCAGGGCTGGAACCCATGTCTCTTGCGTTGGCCCATGGATTCTTTACCACGGAGCCACCGGGGAAGCCTAAGTTTCTTAAGGCAACACACACGTCTGTTTATCAATAATATGATGTTTGCACATTCAGTATGTGTATGTGATATGCCTGTCCTTTCCCCTTGCTTTAATTATACTCACATCCATGCATAATTATTCATTGGAAGGGCTGATGCTGAAGCTGAAGCTCCAATACTTTGGCCACCTGATGCGAAGAAGTGACTCACTGGAAAAGACCCTGATGCTGGGAAAGATTGACAGCAGGAGGAGAAGGGGACGACAGAGGATGAGATGGTTGGATGACATCACTGACTCTATGGACATGAGTTTGAGTGAACTCCGGGAGTTGGTGATGGATAAGGAGAACTGGCGTGCATTGGGTTGCAAAGAGTCAGACACAACTGAGTGACTCAAGTTAACTGATAACACAGAAGAATGTGTGTCTTTGTAAGTTTAAATTTTATGTAAACGCAATGCCTCAAGTTTCTTAAAGTCACACACATAACTCAATTCCTTACATATATCACATAAATGTGTGTGCATGTCTATATATACACACACATCCCATTTTCATGATTCTTAAACTCTTTACCCTTTGAGCTACTTCAGGTTCTCGGTCTGTACAATTTACTAGGCAAATTTATGCTTCCTTTAATGCTCTCCATACCACAATGACTTGCCAGGATGCTGGGTTCATTCGCAATGATTGCTTTAGGACAATATGGTCAAGAGAGCTGGAAGGTCCCAGTGGACCCAAAGCATACCAGTCGTCTGGCACTTCTAAAAGCACGTTCTTGGTGCAAGGTGGGGGAGGCAAGAGAGATCCAACTCAATGGGAAGTTAATAGAGGTTACTTTCTTGTTAAAGGGAGTGATGTGTTTGGGAAATGCTAGGCTTAAAGAAAAAAAAACGAGAGAAGTATATCCTGGACCTGAATCATTCTGAATGGACAAGGGGCTTGTGGGTTTCGGAGGGACCGTACAAGCTGCACTACTTTTTCCAGGTTTGTTTTATCTTAGGGAAGGAGAGGAGGCGACCAGCAGCCTGCTTTCCACTCCTGTCTTTCTGCTGTCTGCTTCACTGTGGTTTCCTTGGTTAGGCTAAACAGGACAAAACCTGCGTCTCTGGGCAAGGCTCAGCTAAGAGTTGCTTAGTCGGACACTGTGCTGCTGCTATTATGGGTTAACATTCAAATGGCAGATGGAAAAAAACAAATGTTTCTTCATTTGGTTGATTTTTGGAAATTTCGTTTTCTGTTTTTTCATATAGTAGTGTTTTTGTTTTTGTTTTTGTTTTGCTGGTGGTCTCCAGGATAGATAGATAGAGGGATGGGTGGATGGATAAACAGACATAGATGGATGGATGGATAGACAGACATGGATGGATGGATGGATGGATGGATAGATAAGACAGAGCAATAGACAGATGGATAGATAGATTGGACAGATAGGGATAAAGGGATGGATGGATACAGAGTTAGATAGACAGACAGACACAGGTGGATGGATGCATGGATGACAGGTAGATAGATATCATAGAATTGACAGATGGATAGATACACAGACAGGCATAGATGGATGGATGGATAGATCAATGGATGTGGAGAAAGAGATAGACAGGACAGATAGATGGGATTGATGGATGGATGATGGATGGACATGTGGATGGATGGATGGATAGATGGATGGATGGATGGATGGACATATGGATGGATGGATAGATGTATGTATGTATGTAGGTATGTATGGATGGATAAATGGATGGTTGTATGGATGGGTGGACATATGGATGGATGGATAGATGGATGTATGAATGAATGGATGGATGGATGGACAGACAGACGGATGGATGGATGGATAGATGGACATATGGATGGAGAATAGATGGATGGAGGATAGATAGACATATGGACGTATGGATGGATGGATTAGAGAGATGGATGGATGGATGATAGACGTATGAATGGATGTATGGATGGATGGATAGATGGATGGATGGATGGATGGATAGATGGATGGATGGACGGATGCATGGATGGATAGAGAGATGGGTGGATGGATGGATGATAGATGTGATAGAGGAATAGACAGATGGACAGATAGGTAGATAGACAGATATGATAGAGGGGTAGATGGATGGATAGAGAGATGGAGAGATGGATACACACATAGACAGGATCATGAATGCATCTGATTTCCTCATCAGTCATCTATGAGGGATGTGGTTTTGATGATCCACAGCAGAAGAAACCTCAAAAACACAGACAATATAAAAATAGATAGTTCTGCCTGTTGGTTCCTTGAGAAGAAGCAAGACACCACTCTCCCTGGACTCAGCTGATTGCCTGTTTTCTTCATTAAGTCATCACAAGCCAAGATTCTCATACAGCTGCTCACCACATGTACCACGGGGTTTGACCCCATGGGACAAAGACCCCCCCAAGGCCCCCTGGGAAACCTGGGTGACATGCAGATACTGGTTCAGGTGGGCTGGGTGAGGCCGGGGGGGTCTGCATTTTTTGGCAAGGTCCCAGATGGTGCTGATGCTGCTGGCCTGTGGACATTTCCGCTGTCTACCACTGTGAGGAGTAAACAGAGCCCTCTCTGGCAGGCAGGTCATCTGAGTGGTAGTCTGATAGCCAAGACAGTCAGGACAAATGACCTTCCTGCAAAAATACCAACTGCACCCAGCAGGAAAATACCACAAGCAGAACATGCAGCCATCCACACCAGGCGTCCCTCCCAGAGCTTCCTGGGCTGGGGACAAATAGGTGGGTGGAGGGGAGCGGTGGATGGTCCCTACTGCCACGCCAGCTCTGTATGGAAGCCAGAGCTTGCTTCTTTTTCCTTTGTAGTAAAGGACTGTATTTACTAACATAGCATCTTTAGTTGAGTGGGGGCTTCAAAGCAGGTCAGTGGTCAAGAATCCGCCTGCCAGTGCCAGAGATGCAAGAGATGTGGGTTCAGTCCCTGGGTCGGGAAGATCCCCTGGAGGAGAAAATGGCAATGCAATTCCAATATTCTTGCCGGGAGAGTCCCATGGACAGAGGAGCCTGGTGGGGCTACAGTCCACGGGGTCACCTAGAGTCAGACACGACTGAGCATGCATGCATGTTTAGTTGAGCACCTACTATCTACCAGGCGTCACTAGGATGTGCTGGCAGAGGGGGTCTTTCTCCTGAGCTTGCTGATGGTAGGTACAGGGCTCAGAGATAGCCGTAGCAAACTGCCCATGTAGACAATGGAGAATCACAGCTCTGAAGTGTTAAGGTAGGCTCAGAGATCACATGGAGTATGTAAATAAGGAGCTCTTGCCTTCAGGTAGACGAGAAAGGCATTCTTTTTTGTTAAAAAATTTCTATTTATTTACTTGGCTGCTCTGAGTCTTAGTTGAAGCACGCAGGATCCTCACTATGGCATGCGAACTCTTAGCTGCAGCCCGTGGGATCTAGTTCCCTGACCAGGGGTGGAACTCGGGCCCGCCTACATTGCGAGCGTGGACTCTTAGCCACTGGACCACCAGGGAAGTCCTAAAACCAGAGCTCTTAGTTTCCCCGCCTTGTCACAGGTGAATCCCCACGTGGGCCCATCCGAACGCTGACCGTGATGTGGAAGCCCTTCTCCACAGGCTGGAGGAAGCGGGGGGCAAGGCTTGTGAGCCCCCCATGGCTAGAGCAGAGCAGACTCTACAGGCTCCCACCCGCCAGGAGCCGCAGGGACCACTGGGCTCCAGTCTGCCCTGCCACCAATCTCTGCTGAGTGATACCCACGCCTCGCAGACGCGCAAAGACAACAATGGGGCAGAGGGAGGTGACGAATGGCGAGACAGACGGCTCCAGCAAGCCGGCAACCGGATGGACGGACCCTAGCTCTCCAGGAGCTGCGCGACCTCGGCCAGTTCCCATCAGCTTCCTTATCTGGCGTCTCGAAGGAAAGGGTTAATTAGCAGGACACTTAACTGGGTTTTACAAGCGTGGAAGGACACGTTGTCTAAGCCGCAAAATGAGCGTGTTGTTGTCAGGAAGGTGTTGTAAAAATGAATCAGTGAAATGTTTCAGCTCTACGGGGAGCACATTCTTTTTTTTTTTTTCCCCTCTAATGCCTCTTGCATCCCAGACTGAGTGCTCTTTGAATCAGGTCAAGGATTCTTGGAGTCAAGGGACATGAAGAAGCTGACTGCATACGCAAGGCAGAACCTCTGAGCTGCAGCTCCGCCTTCTTGCTTCAGTGGGCTCCTGGGATTCCGTGCACATATGACTCCATACATGTGTGTGCCTGTGCGTATGCATAGAGAGATAGAAATACAGATAGATGCATAGAGAGATAAATGGATGGATAACTATCCATCTGGATAGTTAGAATATAGATGGATGGATAGATAGATGGAGGCATGGATAGAGGTGGATGGATAGATAGAAGCATGGACAGATGGAAGTATGGATGGACAGATAGACAGGAGGAGGAGACCCGACTTCAATCCCTGGGTCGGGAGGAAATGGCAGCCCACTCCAGTCTTCTGGCCTGGAGAGTCCCCTGCACAGAGGAGCCTGCCGGGCTACCGTCCACGGGGTCGCAAAGAGTCGGACACGACTGAGCAACTGACACACACACAGACGGTTGGATGGACAGATAAACGGACTAACAGAAGATGGATGGATGAGTAGATGGATGAAGGATGGACAGAGAGATAGGATGGCTGGATGAACAGGTAAATGCACGGATGGATACATCGACAGAAGACAGATGGATCGATACATGGACGGCTACATTTAGGGATGGATACACAGACGTATGGGTGGGTACATAGGACGATGGATGCATGGCTAGATAAATGGGTAGACAGAAGATGTATGGATGGACGAACAGATAGAAGGATAGGTGGATAGAGAGAAGGATGGATGGACGGATAGATGGGTGGACAGACAGAAGCGTGGATGGATGGATGGATGGATAGGTGGATAGATAGTAGCTGGATCTATAGGATTGATGGATGGATGGATTGATAACCAGACATACAGGCGGTGTTTGCTACTGGCATTTAGTGGGTAGAGACAAGCAAGGCTGCTACATACCCTACAACACCCAGAAACAATCCTCCTGCAGCTAAAAATTATCCTATTATTTTGCCAGGGCGGCCATAACAAAGTACCATAGGCTGGACAGCTTTTAAGTAACAGACTTGAGTGTGTTCTCGCCCCATCCTGGAGGCTGGAAGTTCAAGATCCAGCTGCACGCAGGCCGGGTTCCTCCCGAGGCCTCTCTCCTGGGCATGTCGACGGCTGTCTGCTCCCTGTGCCCCCACATGGCTGTCCCCCCACCCCCGTGTGTGTCTGTGTGCTGACCTCCTCTTCTTATAAGGACCCCGGTCCTGCAGGATCAGGGCCCACCCTAGTGACTTCCTTTTATCTTCATCGCCCCCTGTTTAAAGATCTCCAAACACAGCCACATTCAGAGGTCCCGGATGTGCAGCCAGGACATCCGCGTTGAATTTGGGGGCACACAATTCAGTGCGTAATGTCTTGCCTGCCCTAAATATGTACAGTGCTGAGGTGGCGGTGGTGGTGGTGGGGGAACCATGAACTCGGGGTACATAGGCGAGTGGTCTCTGCAGCGTTCCCAAACCTCAACTCACCACTTCTTTCTCTGCGTCCCTTACCAGCGTGCTCCAGGCCGTGGGGCCACCTGCCCCAAAGGCCACCCCTGGTGTCACATCAGCCCACGTGGCCCCTGAGGCCAGAGGTCTGCAGCAAAACCTGCATTTCCAGTCGTCAGGGTCAGCGACCTTAGCTTCAGGCACCTGCCCCTAATGACACACTCCCTGCTTGAAACGTCTGCAGAGGCGGTCTCATGCCTGTCACGCTTTCTCTGCCTTGTTCACTCTCCTGGGCTGGATGGTCTCCTAACTCTGCACAATTGGGTGGTAGCTCAAGGAAGGCTGGCGGTGGGTCCCCGTAAAAACCTGTGGGGGAAACGCTCCCTGCCTGCAGGGCTGTCAGTGTGAAACCGGGTAACCAACCTGCAGTCACTCTACGTAGGACAGAAGTAAGCAGACAACCTGGGTTACCGATTTTTTTAAAGAACAGAAGACGATATTCTCTGATGGACAGAACGTTCCAGTCCCCCTAAAGCTCCTAGCCGGAAGCGGTAACCCCCACTGAGCTAGGATTTGGAAGTGGGATCTTTTGAGTGTTTACTTGAAGTATTTGAATTTTATTTGAAGTTTACTTGAAGTGTTTAATTGAACTATGTGTCTCTGCTCAGTTGCTCAGACCCCCATGGACCGTAGCCCGCCAGGCTCCTCTGTCCATGGAATTTTCCAGGCAAGAATACTGGGGTGGGTTACGGTTAGTATAGTTGAATTAAAATGCTGTGTTAATTTCTACTGTACAGCAAACTGACTCACTTATACACATGTATGAATACATTCTTTTTTCATATTCTCTTCCATGAAGGTTTATCACAGGATATTGAATATAGGTCATTGGGCTATACATTTGGGCCTTGCTGTTTATCCACAGGAGTTTAGTTCTGATATCAGCTCTGACTGCAGGGTTCTCAAGGGGAAAACCAGTCCCCACAATTAGCTGCTTTGCAAAAGTCACTTTATTAACATAACAAAAGACACTTTGGAGAAGCAATTCTCCAACACCTCTGGGGTGTCTGTTGTATCCAAAACTCAACTCAATTCTGATCTGTCTACTGGGAAACAGCATCAGATCCCACAGCCTAAGGGCTCCATCCCACCAGACTGGCCCCCACCCAACCACACCTCCTTCAGACATCAATCAAAAGTCCACGCAGTCACCTGTCCTTCCGACTGACCAGCTTTAGGCCCCAAGTTCCTCCAACCACCTCCTTGAGTTTCATTTCCTACAGTGCCTCACAGAACTCAGGAAAACAGGTTACTTTCGGATTCACTGGTTTATTATAAGTGGATACGACTGTGGAACGGCCAGAGACGCACCGCGAAAGGACATGGAGGTACGGGGAAAGGACATGGAGCTCCCACACCCTCTCCAGGGAATCACCGTCCCATCACCTCCACGGGTTCACTGCGTGTTTTTATGGAGGCTTTATTATGTGGGCGTACTGATTATACCATTGGCCATGGGTGGCTGGTTCAACCTCCAGCCCTCACCCTTCCAAGGACTCTGGGGGTGAATCTGAACCTCTGAGGCTCGCATGAGAAAATCTATTTGGGGCTTCCCTGGTGGCTCGGTGGTAAAGGATCTGCCTGATCTGCACTGGCAGGGCACACCGGTTAGATCTCCGGCTCGGAAAGATCCCACATGCTGAGAAGACCCTGAGCCTGTGTTCCAGTGACCCGGAGCTGCAGTGACTGAAACCCAGGTACCCGAGGGCCCGTGCTCCGCAACGAAAGAAGCCGCTGCATTGAGAAGCCTGGGCCCCAGAACTAGAGAGTAGCTCCTGCTTGTCTCAACTAGAGAAAAGCCCACACAGCAAGAAAGACCCAGCACAGCCAAAAATAATTAATTAAATTAAAAAAAAAAAAAAGAAAGCAAATTGGTTCCCCTGGCAACCAGTCCCCACAATTAGCTGCTTTGCAAGGGTCACCTTATTAACACAACAAAAGACACTTTTATCTCTTTCCTCACTTAAGAAATTGCAAGGGCTCCAGGAGCTGCCTGAAATGGAATGAAGACCAAACATGTATTTCTTATAACTCCCAGGGAAGTAATTAGACTTAGATGAGGTCATGGGGTGGTTCAGTTCAGTTCAGTCACTCAGTTGTGTCCGACTCTTTGCGACCCCATGGACTGCAGCACGCCAGGCCTCCCTGTCCATCACCAACTCCCAGAGTCCACACAAACCCATGTCCATTGAGTCGGTGATGCCATCCAACCATCTCATCCTCTGTCGTCCCCTTCTCCACCTGCCTTCAATCTTTCCCAGCATCAGGGTCTTTCCCAAATAATATATATTTATGTAGATCCACACTTTACACGTATGTATGTACACATCTATGTACACATGGATATACTTTATGTATATTTCTATCCATCCATACATAAGGACTTTCCCTGATGGCTCACAGACTGCAGTGCAGGAAATGTAGGACCGGCCAGCTGGATTCCTGGGTAGGGAAGACTCCCAGGAGGAGGAAAATGGCAACTCACTCTAGTATTCTTGCCTGAAAAATCCCATGGATAACGGAGCCTGGCAGGCTACAGTCCAAAGGGTCACAAAAGGTTAGACACGACTGAGCGACTGAGCATGGTGCACATATAAAATACATATTATATATATATAACAGATATGCTATTATATACATATATACAGAGACACCAAAGTTCCACTCAAGACATCGGTACTTTAGGACTTCCCTGGCAGTCCACTGGTTAAGACTTTGCCTTCCAAAGCAGGCAGGTGCGGGTCTGATCCCTGGTCAGGAAGCTAAGATCCCCCGTGCCTTGGGGCCAAAACACCAGAACGTAAACAACAGAAGCGAGATTGTAAGAAATTCAATAAAGACTTTAAAAAAATGGTCCACATAAAAAAACAGGGTTCGGGGTGGGGGACGCATGTATACCCATGGCTGATTTATGTCGATGTATGGCAAAACCCACCACAATTAGCCTCCAAATTAAAATAAATAAATTTAAAATTATTCTCCAAAAAAAAAGATATCAGTACTCTGTCTTCCATCTCCTATACCTTAAACTTTCAAGCTGCTCCCCTGTGAGTTCTCCAGCTAAAGGATTGTTGGGCATGGAACCCTTGTACCTGGAGGGGGCATGCTGGCATCTCCCAAACTCGCCACAAAGTCCGTCTGCTCCTGCCAGTAGCAGCCCCCGATGTTTCCTGCGTCTTGAATCAACAAAGCCCTTTCGAACTCGGCTCAGCCGCTGTGATGGTTGCGCTGTGATGCTCTGTTGTGTAACCTGCAGGTCGGGCCTCAACCATCAGCCTCACACTTGCTAGTACCAGGGCACACAGAGCTACGGAGGGAAACTGGAAGCCGCTGAGGGTCACCTGCAGGGCTGGAACTGCTTCCAAAGAAAACCTGGCTTCTACGCAGCTCTCCAAATACCACACACAAAGGAAATGCACAGCCGGAAGAACCAAGACAGCAAAATAAGGAAGCTGATGTAACGTGGGACTGTGGGCTTCCCTGCTGGTCCACTGGTGAAGAGCCTGCCTTGCAACGCAGGGGACACCGTTCAATCTCCGGTCTGGGAAGATCCCACATGCAACAAAGATCCCACATGCAACTAAGCTCGTGTGCCACAACTTCTGAGCCCTTGTACTGCAACGACTGAAGCCGGCATGCCTAGAGCCCTCGCTGTGCGACAAGAGCAGCCAGCGCAAGCACAAGCCTGTGCATTGCCACGAGAGAGTAGCTCTTGCGAAGCAACGAAGACCCGGCACAGCCAGTAAACAAATAATATTTTAAAAAAGAAACAAGGTGATACTGTATGTAGAGTGGACTTCCCTGGTGGCTCAGACGGTAAAGTGTCTGCCTACAGTGAAGGAAACCTGGGTTCGATCCCTGGGGTGGGAAGATCTCCTGGAGAAGGAAATGGCAACCCACTCCAGTCTTCTTGCTTGGAAACTTCCATGGACGGAGGAGCCTGGTGGGCTACAGTCCATGGGGGTCACAAAGAGTTGGACACGACTGAACGACTTCACTCACATACATATATGTATACATTTTGGGGGGATCCCAGGTGGCGCAGTGGCAAAGAATCCACCTGTCAATGCAGGAGATGTGGGTTCAATCCGTGGGTGGGAGACTCCCCTGGAGGAAAATGGCGACCCACTCTAGAATTCTTGCCTGGAGAATTCCAAGGACAGAGGAGCCTGGCAGTCCTTGGGGTCGGAAAGAGTCGGACACAACTCAGTGACTAAACTGCAACAACAAGTAACACCTAATGATGTGTGTAGCAACCACTTGAATAGAACACATTTTCCTGTTTTGTTTTGTTTTTTTCTAGTCCAGCTTCAGTTAGTCAGTTTTCTTGTGGTTGTTGATATTTTGAGGTGTCTTCCATTGTGGGCAAGAGACATTTCTAAAGGGTGTGGAAAAGAAGACTTTAAAAAAATTTAAAAAATGACTCGAGCCATGTTTTCAAGCCTTGTGGGAGAAGTTTCCCAATGTATCTTATCTGCAACTGCACTGCCCTGAGATTTTTCTGGCTTAGCCTCAGTGAAAGGGGAACTCCCCTCTGCCAGCGCATTTGTTTCCTGTAAGTGAACAAACTGGATGGTCTGCCCAGACGTGCCCAGGGTGGCAGTGGCTGAAACACGGCAAGGGGGACCCTCCAAGTACCTCTGTGCCAGGGTATCTCATACCTTCATCGCCTGCATCTGTTTGCTCATTTTTGCAGCACATTATCACAAAGCGTCAAAACCCAGGCAACTCCATAAGCACCTTCTAAGGAGCCCCCTTTCCCTAACACAGAGCTTTCCTATAGCTCCGGCCTTACCCTTGCTGTTTCCAATTCTTAACCCTGGCATTGGAGCTTTTTTTTTTCTTTCTTTCTTTCCCTTTTGAAAACACTCCTTTTGTCTAAGGAATCAACAAAGTCCTTACAACCAGAGAAGAGTAACTTTCTCCTTTGTGTGTCCATTTACGTTTCCAGAAACAGAAAGAAGTTGAGCAAGAATTCTAAAGGGTCCAACAGGTGAGCCTGGGCAGACAGGAGGCCCCCAATATTTATGGAATAACTGTGTTCCAGGCTGAATCGTGTCCCTCTCAAAAAAAAAAAAAAAAACCAACCCTACATAGGAGGGACTTTGCTGGCTAAGACTCCCTGCCTCAATGCATGGGACCTGGGTTTGATCCCTAGGTGGGGAGGATCCCCTGGAAGAAGGAAATGGCAACCCGCTCCAGTGTTCTTGCCTGGAGAATGCCAAGGACAGAGGTCAATCACAGAGTCAGACACGACTGAAGCGACTGAGCATGCATGCACACAGGAAACTAGATTCTGTCTGCTGGAAACTCACATGCTACACCTAAAAAAAGAAGATGCCACAACAAAGATTGAAGATCCCACAGGCTGCAACTAAGACCCAGAAGAGCTAAATAAATAAATATAATAAATATTAAAAAAAATAATAGTGTGGGAATCCTGACCACCAGTACCTCAGTGTGACCTTACCTGATGAGAAGGTCTTGACATAGGTAATTAAATTAGAATGCGGTCATGAGTCTGGGTGGCAATCCTGGATGACTGGTGTCCTTATAAAAAGGGGAATGTGGACATGGAAACAGATGCATGGACAGAAGATAAGATGACGAGATAAAGAGATAAGATGGCTGTGTCGGAGCCAAGGAGAGAGGCCTGGAACCAACTCTTTGCTCAGAAAGCGTTAACCCTGGCCACCCTCTGATCCCGGACTTTTGGCCTCCAGAACTAACTTCATGTTGTTGCGTCTACCCACTCGGTGGTCCCTCCATACAGCAGCCTAGCACATTTGGAGGAGAAGGAAATGGCAACCCACTCCAGTATTCTTGCCTAGAGGATCCTGTGGACAGAGGAGCCTGGTGGGCTGCCGTCTATGGGGTCACACAGAGTCGGACACGACTGAAGCGACTTAGCAGCAGCAGCACCTGTGGGGCAGAGTCTGCTCACTAGCTGGCTGATGAACTGCCCTCTCTGAGGTCCAGCATCCTCAACAGGAAATCATGACTGGATGAAACCAGGGAATGTCTGTCACAGCCACAGCTTGAAAAAGACATAAGTTAACTGAGCATATTCTATTTGCCACTTCCAACTGCCTGCCCAGTCCATGGGGTCACAAAGAGTCGGACACGACAGTGACTGAACTGAACAGCTTGCCTGGGCTTGCATCATGTAACGTTTTCGTTTCATGCACGTGGAAAGGCAGGCACAGAGGTTTAATGCTGGTACGTGCTAAACCAAGCCGTCTTGAGTGCCCAGTCTCTGCAGCTTTCTTATTTCTGCCTCTTGAAAGATCCTATCTTTATGTTTAAACACGCATTTGAAAATGAAAATCGCTCAGTCCTCTCCTGACTCCTTGCAACCCCAGGCACTGTAGCCTGCCAGGCTCCTCTGTCTGTGGACTTCTCTAGACCTGAATACTGGAGTGGGTAGCCATTCCCTTCTCCAGGGGAATCTTCCCAACCCAGGGATCGAACCCAGGTCTCCCCCATTGCAGGCGGATTCTTTAACATCTGAGTCACTCTGGAAGCCCATTTGCCAATATGCATTTACAACACCAGCTAACAATAATAGAAATGGGTTGCTGCTGCTGCTAAGTCGATTCAGTCGTGTCCGACTCTGTGCGACCCCACAGACGGCAGCCCACCAGGCTCCGCTGTCCCTGGGATTCTCCAGGCAAGAATACTGGAGTGGGCTACCATTTCCTTCTTCAATGCATGAAAGTGAAAAGTGAATGTGAAGTTGCTCACTTGTGTCGGACTCTTAGCGGCCCCATGGACTGCAGCCTACCAGGCTCCTCAGTCCAATTTTCCAGGCAAGAGTACTGGAGTAGGGTGCCATTGCCTTCTCCGAGAAATGGGTTGGGAGAAGGTATTTCTGAGTGGGAAGAAAAAAAAAGAAATGCTGCTTTTCAGCTTGCCTTCAGAAAGTCTGGGGCGGGGAGGGGAAGAAAACTCAGTAATCAAAGCAGATGAGATATACATGGCAAAAACAGGCAAGGCATTTAATCCGTCTTATTGTGGCTCTTTACCAACTGAGCTATCAGGGAAGCCCCAGAGTCCCTTGGACGGCAAGGAGCTCCAACCAGTCCATCCTAAAGGAAATCAGTCCTATATATTCATTGGAAGGACAGATGCTGAAGCTGAAGCTACAATCCTTTGGCCATCCGATTCGAAAAACTGACTCACTGGAAAAGACCCTGATGTAGGGAAGATTGAAGGCGGGAGAAGGGGACGACTGAGGATGAGATGGTTGGATGGCATCACCCACTCCATGGACATGAGTTTGAGTAAGGGCTTCCCTCGGAGCTCAGTCGGTAAAGAATCTGCCTGAGGTGCCGGAGACCGGGGTTCAATCCCTGGGTTGGGACGATCCCCTGGAGAAGGAAATGGTAACCCAATCCAGTACCCTTGCCTGGAAAATCCCATGGACCAAGGAGCCTGGTGGGCTGCAGTCCATGGGGTCGCCAAGGGTCGGGCACGACTGAGCGACTAACACTTTGACAACACACTTTTGGAGTAAGCTCCGGGAGTTGGTGATGGACAGGGAAGCCTGGTTGTGCTGCAGGCCACGGGGGTCGCAGAGAGTCGGGACACGACTGAGCGACTGAACTGAACCGAACCAATTCCGGCTCTCTGTTATCAGACTTCGGCAGCGGAATCGCTCTGGGAGATGTAACCAGCCAGGGTTGCTCGGCGATACAGGCGCTCGAGGGGGACCCGCGCGCCATTGCTCACGCTCCCCGCCAAGCCCGAGGTGGGGGGGGCTATAAACTGCAAGGGAGACTTGCCGAGAGTTTGAGGACAGGCGCTCCGGGGCCCAGGCCGAAGTCCCCCGGGGGGGGACCCCATGACTAAGGCCACCCTGCTGCCTTTGTACTTGATGGCTCTGAAGAGAGAAGCACCTCAGGCGCGGTCGAACCTCCGCGCCCTCCCTCCCTCCCTCTTCAGGCGCGTTCCAAACTCGAGCTGTACGCGCTGGCCCCTGAAGGGACGCGGCTCTGCTCGGGCCCGTGACCGAACCTCCTGGCCTGTTTTCACGGGTGAGAAGTGAGCCGGGTGGGTGGACGCGGACGCGAGGCCCGGGGCGCTCACGAGGACGCCGGCCGCACGCATGCGCCGAGCGGCTGTGGGGCTCAGAGCGCGCGCTCTCCGAGGGGGCGAGGCGCGCGTGCGCAGAGCGGCTCCCGGCTCTAGGGGGCTGGCCGCAGCGCGCGTGCGCGGGAGCAGCTGCGGGGGCGCGGGGGCGCGGGCGCGAGAAGGAGGCGGCCCGGGACTGCGCGTGCGCAGAACGGCTCGGGTCGCGCGCGCGCTGCGGTAGCGGGAAGACCAGAGCGCGCGTGCGTGTGCAGAAGCAGCCCGTGGCGGGCGGCCGCGCGTGCGCAGAACGGCTCGGGGCGCGCGGGGCGGGCCGGGAGCGCGCCTGCTGGCACCTCCTCCCCGCCCTCCCCCTCCCCCCGCCCACCCCGCGAGTCGGCAGAGAAACGGCGGCACAATGGCGGCGCCCGTACCCCTTCTGCGTCCCGTCACCCACCTGCTTTTTGACATGGACGGCCTCCTTCTGGGTGGGTAGCCTGCGGCCGCCTCCCGCCAGAACTGTCTGGGGATTGGCGGGAGGGGAAACGCAGGCCCTCAGCGCCGGGGTCGGGGGCCACGACGGAGCGGTGTGAGGAGACCCCTGGGTCACCTCCGGCGGGTCGCTCGCCCGGGGCTGCCGCGTAGCCGGCTCCCGGGGCACTTCCGGCGGCCGCGCCGCGCTTGGGGGGCCGGCGCGCTCAGGGACCCCCGTGCTGGCTGTGGAGTTTCTTGGTGAGGCCCCCACCCCCCACCCCAGAGGCCGCGAGCGCTGCGCGCAGACACCCAGCCTCAGTTGCCCCATCCGCGCCCCGACCTCCAGGGGGCCCTGCCGGGGCTCTGCCCTCTGAGGTGCACGCACCTGGTTGGTAGCATCCTGCAGGCAGGGCATCGTCCTCCATCCGCCGATTTGGGGGTGTGGGGGGGGGGGGCGGGAGCCTCTGGCGACGTCTGCAGGCGTTTGGGGGTGACCTAGCCGGAAGGCGGGAGTGCCATGCCAGCGGGCTTGCTGCTGAAGCTCGCTCTCCGCAGTGCACGGGACCGCTCCACGGCCACTGCGAACTGCAGATGCTCCTGACCCCCACTGTCTTGTGCTGAGGAGGAGGTGATGGTGGTGGAGCCCTGCTCAGAGGTCCGGCTGGGCCGAGAGACTCCCAGCACGGACATCCGAGCGGGCAGCCGCTTTGCAGTGCGGTGCCCGGGTCCCCACCCCGCCGCTGGCCCAATCAGAATGTGCACTTTTTTAACCCAAGTGCCGGAAAGTTGGAGATGCATACAGCGCCCAGGGTTTGGAGTGGTTTAGAGAAGGAAATGGCAACCCACTCCAGTGTTCTTGCCTGGAGAATCCCAGGGACTGGGGAGCCTGGTGGGAGGCCGTCTGTGGGGTCGCACAGTCAGACATGACTAAAGCGTCTTAGCAGCAGCAGCAATCCCGCGCACCCCCTTGGAACTTGTCCTGCGGTGGCGTGGTGGTAGGTGTGAACACCAACTGAAACGGAATTCAAGCAGGATTCATAGAAAGCACTCACTTTTTGTAACTCACGAGCCAGCTAACTGCCCTGAGCGCAGCCTATGGCTTGGGCCATTTTTTTCCATAACGGTGCCAAGTGTTACACAACGTTAGGGCTGGCGTGTTCCTGACCTCAGTCTCCCGAATGTTTTACAGAACTGTAAAAATGTGTCCATACTTTATGTAGACTACTGACTTGGTGGAGGGAGATGTGTGTACTTTTAATGTGTGCGTGTGTGTGTGTGTGTGATACTCATTCAGCCATCTCACACTCTGCAACTCCACGGACTGTAGCCCGCCAGGCTCCCTCTGTCTATGGGGATTCTCCAGGCAAGAACACTGGAGTGGGTTGCCATTTCCTTCTCCAGGGGAATCTTCCCTGCCCAGGGGTCAAACCCCAGTCTCCTGCATTGCAAGCAGATTCTTTAGCGTCTGAGCCACCAGGTAAGACTTTCATGTACTTTAATGCTTCCTCTCATAAAATCCTGCAATATGGAAGAAAATATTTGTGTTGACTAACTGAAAGCAAAAGATTGCACTGCTCAGAGAGGTAAAGTGATTTGCCCAAGGTCACATAGCTAATAAGGAACAGAGCTGAGAAATGTCTAGTTCTAAATAAAAGTGCTGTGCTCGTCCTAATGAGAGTGAGTGTGACCTTGCCCCCGTGAAAGTGCTGTGCTCATCTTAATGAGAGTGAGTGTGACCTTGCCCCCGTGATCACGTAACTCGGTCCAATAATGGGGCTGTTTTTTTAAAGGCACACAAAAACCAGTCTCATTTCTTTTCACGGACCCAGGGCTTCCCAGGTGGCTCAGCAATAAAGAGTCCGCTTGCAGTGCAGGGGACTCGTGAGATGTGGGTTGGGTCCCGGGGTGGGGAAGATCCCCTGGAGGAAGGTGTGGCATCCCCACTCTGAGAAATCCCATGGAGAGAGGAGCCTGGCATGGGGTTGCAAACAGTCAGACGTGACTGAGCAACTTGGCACATAGCATAGCACAGAACTGTAAACCACTGAATTCCTAAGAGAGAAAAATAAGTTCCCATCGAGGTCACTGACTGGGTAGAACAGTGTATGCAGCTTCTAAACCTGATATGACTCAGTTTCAAAGAGGCCTCTGGGATTCATAAGTATAGTTTGTGGACATGAGTTTTCCTGCCCAGGTGGTCAAGCTAAATTGTCAAATAAATGCTTTACCCTCTAATGAAAGGTCTAGAGAACATGTTTTGGGAGTCTCGTGAACTTTAATGCAGACTGAGGTGTCTCATTAAAGTTAAATTTATTAAACTTGTAAATGAGCTTGGTGCTTCATCCCCACTCGAGACACACATACGTGCTCCCTGGAGCCATGGATGTGACTTCTGTGGTGGTAATTGCAGGGGTTATCAACCGGGCTTCCCTGGTGGCTCAGCTGGTAAAGAATCCACCTGCAGTGTGGGAGATCTGGGGTCAGTCCCTGGGTGGGGAAGAGCCCCTGGAGAAGGGAAAGGCCATCCACTCCAGTATTGTGGCCTGGAGAATCCCATGGACTGTATACTCCCTGGGTTCGCAAAGAGTCAGACACGACTGAGCAACTTTCAGTTATCAAACAGTATCCACTTCGCTAGTTAAGGCAAGGTGAGTGGTTTGTCAAGCATTGGACTGGCAGTTGTGTTACCCAATCCTCTGAACAAGTCAGAGAAGCAAGGATTAAGTGGCCTTTGGGAACATAAGACCCAACTCTTTTCCTCCCTTTTAGGTCATACTGCCCTGACTCTTCCTAGAGGTGGTAAGGTCTTGCAGAACTTTCTCAGAAATGCGCCTTTGGTTATTCTGTTACTTTTTACAAAACGTCTGTAATAAAACACTAGTTTTCAGAATGCAGTACCTTTCTTCCTTTAATCTGCTTGATTATACCTGTTCTAGGGCACCCCACTCCAGTACTCTTGCCTGGAAAATCCCATGGACGGAGGAGCCTGGAAGGCTGCAGTCTGTGGGGTCGCTGAGGGTTGGACACAACTGAGCGACTTCACTTTCGTGCATTGGAGAAGGAAATGGCAACCCACTCCATTATTCTTGCCTGGAGAATCCCAGGGACAGGGAGCCTGGTGAGCTGCCGTCAATGGGGTCGCACAGAGATCCCTGAGTTGGGAAGGTCCCTTAGAAGAGGGCATAGCAACCCACTCCAGTGTTCTTGTGTGAGGAATCCCCATGGACAGAGGAGCCTGGTGGGCTACAGTCCATGGGGTTGCAAAGAGTCGGGCACGACTGACCAGCGAAGCACATACCTGTGCTACTTTTCAAGGGCCTGACTTCAGTTCGTCTGTTGTTTGTCTAACAGTGCATCATCAGTTAATAATAAGTTCTTTTCCGGTCTGCCTGCTTTTCAGAATTCCAAATGCATTTCCCCAGGAAGTTCTGTTTACTTGTGTCAGCCCCAGTACTTGAATTCTCCAAGAAGTGAATCAGAAAACAGTGAGTTGGGTGAGGAATTCTTAGACAAGGGCGAAGCTTGTGGGCAATGAGGAAGTCTGGAGATGGTTGCAGGAATGCTGACAAGAACACCAGGGTTACTTTCTAGTGCTTTTGAAGTGTTTGCTGCTGTTGCCTTTTCAGTCTTTGGAATTCGATTTTTGTTGACACAGGTAACAATTATCTGTGAGCTAGGTAGTAATTTTGGCCCTCAGATGCTATTTAGACCCAGAGACAGAGGGGACTGAGATTATTTATGATCAAGGATAAGATTTTGAAGGAAGAAGATACAAGTATTAAACACTCAGCTCCTGAACAGGAAGGGTTTTCTTGTTGCTTAAATAACTGAAGTTGTTTAATGACTTTAGGAGCACAGAGGCTCTCTTTAAGAGAGGGGGAAATTGGTGGTCCAGAGTCCTGCAATCTGATAGGCTTAGGACCATGTAAGATTTTCTTAGAGCAACGTTAAAAAAGGAAAAAGACACAGGAAATGAGCTTGAATGGAAACTTTTTCTGTCCTAACACATCCGAAATATTGTTACTCAAGGGAAAAGGGGAAGGAGAAGGGAAGTTGCTCAGTCGTGTCCGACTCTTTGCGACCCCATGGACTCTAGCCTACCAAGCTCCTGCATCCATGGGATTTTCCAGGCAATAGTACTGGAGTGGGTTGCCATTTCCTTCTCCAGGGGATCTAACCGACCCAGGGATTGAACCCTGGTCTCTTATCAACACATAATCAATTGAAAAAAAATCATTGAGATAGTTTTCCTTCCTTTTTGTTACCTAGCCTTTGAAATCTGTGTGTGTTGGACGCTCAGAACGCATCTCCACACAAACTAGCCAGGTTTCCAGGCTTCACTGGCCCCATTTGGCCAGGGCCTCCCTTGTTGGATGACCCAGGTGCAGGGTTTTAGGAAGCAATTCATTGATGATTGCTGTTGATAATAGGGCCATGTGAAGGGTGGATGTTAATCATATTGAGAATTAGGAATTCTGCGGATGTGTAAAATGTGATATACGTAAAATGTGCTTTCCAGGAGTCTGATGCAGTAGTTATAATCCTTAAAAAGTCAGCCTTAGGAAAATAACTTATTTTCAAATTCTTAAAATCAGAAATATAATAATGTGATAGATGGGTGAGGGAAAATATGATTATTTGCCGTGTTGACTATAACTGACCATGTCTCCATAAACACGCAGATATTGCAGGATTTTTTGTGTATTTATTTTTAATCCCACAACATGTGAGATCCTTGGCTCAGTGGTAAAGAACCCACCTGCCAGTAGAGCAGATGTAGAAGACGGAGGTTCAGTCCCTGAGTTAGGAAGATTCCCCTGGAGGAGAAACTGGCAACCCACTCCAGTATTCTGGAGAATCCCCTGGACAGAGGAGCCTGGTGGGCTGCGGTCCATCGGGGTCACAGAGTTGGTCGCAAGTGAGCACCGCATGTGGGATCCTCGATTCCCATCCGGGGGCTGAACCTGCACACCCCGCATGGAAAATACCGCTCTTAACCACTGGACCACCAGCAACGTCCCAAGACTGCAGGACTTCAAGGGGGACACCTGGCTTCTAATTCACCGTCACGTCGCGGAGCGGACCCCGTTGTGTACCTGTTTGCACTCCCATAGCTTCGTCCCTGCCCAGCAGTGGCCCTTTTGAGATGGTGTAGGAGTGCCCGGTTCTCTGTCTGGGTGCCTCTGGGTGAAGGCAGGGCCTCTTTGGAGCTAAGCAGCTCACAGCTGTGCCCACACGGGGTCGGGGTCCCCTGTCACCCGTCATCCTTTGATTCACGTCCCCTACGCCAGATTGTCTAGACCCCGGAACCTCCACACAGCAGATGACAAACAGAGAATCTCCTTAGCTGGCTTTAGCACTTTCATAGGTTACTTCCCTGGGGGCTCCGAAGGTCAAGAATCTGCCTGCAGTGCAGGAGACGTGGGTTTGATCCCTGGGTCGGGAAGATCCCCTGGAGAAGGGCATGGCAACCCACTCCAGTATTCGTCCCTGGAGACTCCCAGGGACAGAGGAGCCTGGCGGGCTACAGTCCCTGGGGTCGCCAAGAGTCGGACACAACTGAGCAACCAAGGGGCAGGTGAAGGTACCAACGGACCGTGTTGCTTGTCAGAGAAAATCCATCAGGAATAAGAAAGGACTCTAGAGGGGACTAAGGTGGGTAAACTCAGGCCTGTTAAACTGTGCTTCCTAACAGTCCCAAACCTTGTCAGCCTTCAGTGTGTGCCTGCCATTAGCAGTTGCTATCCACCACAGCGGCTGTCGTTTCTAGAATAACTGGGAAGAAGGTGAGATCAAAATTGCAGAATTCTGCAGGTCGACGGGAGTTGGGTCCACCTGGCAAGACGGCTGACATACTCAGCGGGTTTCTGCCAGTGCAGCTGCAGAGCGTCCTAGCCTTGCTTTCTGCCAGCTTCCTTCTCCTCCTCGTGGTGTGCTTTCCTCTGGAATCTCAGCAGCAAAAACCAGGTACAATCTCAGGAGAGGCGTCATCGTTTTTTCTCTCCGTCTGTTTTTCCCTCCTCCTCCTGGGAAAAAGCTGCGTGTTGGGGATTCTTTGCTCCCTTTTGTCTTTATGATGATTCTCTCTTTTCTCTGTTTCACTTTCTTCTCTTTTTTTCCTTTCATTTTGTAAGCTGCTATAATTTATCAGGTACGCCGTGTCATTCTTCAGGGGTAGACCGAGATTTAACGTAACAGAAAAGAGCAAGGGAAATAATGCCCCCAAGAAACGTCTGCCGAGAGCTCTCATTACACAGAGGTGCCCAAGTGACTTTTTAAACCTGTGTTTGCAGTGTTTGAAAAGTGATGGATACATAGCCTGAGGTCAGAAGGTGCCATGGTGTTTGGATTACATTCAAAAATAAAGATCTCACTGTCAGCTGTACGTGAATACTAGCTTCCCGGGTGGCGCTAATGGTAGAGAACACGCCTGCCGGTGCAGGAGACGTAAGAGAGGCGGGTTCCGTCCCTGGATCAGGAAGGTCCCCTGGAGGAGGGCATGGCCACCCGCTCCTGTATTCTCGCCTGGAGAATACCACTGACAGAGGAGCCTGGAGGGCTGCCATAGACTTGTAAAGACTCGGGGTATTCAGAGCTTCCTAGAACTGTGTTGAAATGGGAGGCGAGGGCAGTGCTGGGTTAGAGAACACACTTCTGAGGTTTAAAATGGCCTTCTGGGTGTCTGAGGAGAATTTTCTTGAACACATGATGATCGTGACAGCCTCACATTTCTGTTTCTTGAGCAGAAATGCTTAGGAAGTGTTCTCCCGCTTTTGGTCTTTGCAGAGGTGGACGACCATCCCAGCAGCTCTCGGGTTACCTTCTAAGCGTTTGTCGGATCCATCCCCATTTTCCTTTAGGGTCTGCTCCCTCACGGCCTTCGCTGTGATGCCTGCGGTCAGTAGCTTAGCATCTGCACAGAGTATGTGCAGACGTGGGCCCGCGCCTGCGCTGAGGGCCGTCTGCTCCACTCCCTGGCCTGGCAGGCAGCAACGTCAGCCTGCCTCCTGCCCCTGGGCAGGGCAGTCGATGGCCCTTAACTCGCCTCCTGAGGCCTGGAGGCCAGGAGTGGATCTGGAGGCACACTAGAGTCTGCTCGACGCCCACTAGCCCGTCCAGGCTACGTGAGATGCGGACCCGTGATCACAGATTGCATGTGTGTCTGTGCGCAGTCGGTTCAGGCGTGCCTGACTCTTGGCGACCCCGTGGACTGTAGCCGCCAGGCTCCTCCGTCCATGGGATTCTCCAGGCAAAAATCCTGCCGTGGGTTGCCATTTCCTCCTCCAGGGGATCTTCCTGACCCAGGGATTGAACCCAGGTCTCTCAGGTCTCCTGCTTTGGCATGTGGCTTAAAAATCCATGAAGGACTATTTGGGAGGATGGGCTCTGGGTAGGTTGGTTTGCATATGAAAGGCACCCTCGTTTACATGCAAAACAGCTTCTTACCGTCTCTGGGAATTAACTAGCCTTGGGAGGGGCAGGCTCTTCCCCTGCCTCAGCAAGTCAGAGTATCAAAAGTACTTCGTTGTCTTCCTCCTGCGTCCCCTTCCTTGTCTTTTTCCCTCTTGAGCACTTGGAGCTGGGCCCAGGGATCTCTGAAAACATTTGGGCACCAAATTTTCTTTGGGTGGAATCTTTTTATTTTTTTAAATTTATGTTTATTTGGCAGATGATTGCTTTACATTGTTGTATTTGTTTCTGCCATACATCAGTATGAATCAGCCCTCAGTTCAATTCAGTCGCTCAGTCGTGTACGACTCTTCTCGACCCCATGGACCGCAGCGCACCAGGCTTCCTTGTCCATCACCAACTCCCGGAGTCCACCGAAACTCACGTCCGTGCAGTCGGCGACACCATCCAACCGACTCATCTTCTGTCGTCCCCTTCTCCTCCCACTCCCAGTGCCTCCCAGCATCAGGATCTTTTCCAAGGAGTCAGCATCAGGTGGCCAAAGACTGGAGCCTCAGCTTGAGCCATATGTATACGGACATCCCCTCCCTCTGGAGCCCTGCGCCCCGTCCCGGCCTCCAGGTCATCGCAGAGCGCGGAGCTGAGCTCCCTGCGCTGTAGACAGGCTTGCACCATTTTACGCCTGATAGTGTGTGTGTGTCCGGAGGCTTGCACGGTTTTAGGCCTGATTGTGTGTGTCCTGAGGCTTGCACGGTTTTACGCCTGATAGTGTGTGTGTGTCCGCGCTGCTCTCTTCATTTGCCCCACTCCTCCCTCCTACTAGGCTCCACAGGTCTGTTCCCTGCCTCGCATCTCTATTCCTGCCCTGCAAGTAGGCTCGTCAGTACAGTTTTTCTAGATTCCCTAGTTATATGTTAATATAGGATGTTTGTTTTTCTGACTTACTTCACCTTGTCTGACAGGCTTTCGGTTCACCCATATCACCACAAATGACTCAGCTTTGTTTCTTTTTATGGCTAAGTAGTATTTGATTGTTGGAGAAGGTGATGGCAGCCCACTCCAGTACTCTTGCCTGGAAAATCCCATGGACGGAGGAGCCTGGAAGGCTGCAGTCCATGGGGTCGCTACGAGTCAGACACAACTGAGCGACTTCTTTCACTTTTCACTTTCATGCATTGGAGAAGGAAATGGCAACCCATTCCGGTGTTCTTCCCTGGAAAATCCCAGGGACAGGGGAGCCTGGTGGGCTGCTGTCCATGAGGTCGCACAGTTGGATACAACTGAAGTGACTTAGCAGCAGCAGCAGCAGCAGCAGTATTTGATTGTATATATATTTATATGTGTGTGTGTGTGTGTGTGTATCACGTCTTCTTTATCTGTTCACGTATCAGTGAACGTCTAGGTGGCTTCCATGTCCTAGCTGCTGTAAATAGTGCTGCAGTGAACACTCGGGTACCACGCCTCTTTGAATTACGGTTTGCTCAGAGGGATATGCTCAGTACTGGACTTGCTGGGTCATACGGTAGTTTTTAGTCCTAGCTGTTTAAGGAGCCTCTGTACTGTTTTCCATACTGGTTGTATCAATCTTTATTCCCATCTTTTGGTGGAATCTTGAACAGCAGCTGGTATTTAGTTAAGAGGTCACATTCAAAAAAGAGAGAGAGAAGCTTCCTGCATGTCCTCCTGAAGTAGCCACTCACCGGTACCTGCGGCTCACAAGGTGTGCCCGTCAGACCTGGTGACAGCCGTGTCCCTCTGGAACCCGGCCGCCCGGGGCCGACGCCTCTCCGCGGACGTCTGCCGCTGCAGGCCTGGCGTGTTCTCATCCATCACTCCCGGGGCTGGCGCTCGAGCTGGAGTGAAGAATGACGTGGATTTAAAAGCAGTTCTGGCAGTGCTGGGCCAGTGCTGTCCTTGGCATGAGGGCCCTGCGGCTGCATTTTCACAGGTCCACAGGGTTCTCTGTCCGTGTTCACCACGGTTTCATCGTCTTGGAAACCTTTCTGCTCCTGCTTTAAGAAAAGGGGATCACTTGGTTATCGAAGAAATGTTTTGTGCCAGCAAGGTGTTACTTGGTGTTTTCTTCTGGCTGCAAACAGTTGATTTCAGTCGGTCCCTGGTACATTGCAGTTTCCTCTCTGCGTCTGCTATTTCCCTGATTTCTCTTAGAAGCATTTCCTTTGGTTGCACTGACAGTGTGTGTTTTCTGCCTGGTAGCTGTATAATCAGGGCAGACTCAGAGTCCAGCTAAGATAACTGCCTTTTGCCACCATGTACTTTGAGTTTGGCACTGACAGCTGGATGGCCATGCATCAGCCTTGAAAGTGCTATGTGGCGGGGACTGGCTTTGCAGCGGGGGACTTCTGGTCGAATTTGAGATGGGTTTGGAGAAACTATCCAGCTGCCTGGAGAACCCAGAGAAAACGGAGCCAGTTTCCTACTGGGTCCTTTCAACAAGCATCTCGGTGGGTGGCTTTGGGCCGACTTAGAATGCCTGCCAGGCAACCCTCACTGGGACAGGCACAATGGGACATCCTTACTGGGCTTCCCAGGGGGCGCTAGTGGTAAAGAACCCACCTGCCAGTGCAGGAGATGGAACAGATGCAGGTTCCATCCCTGGGTCAGCAAGATCCGCTGGAGAAGGGAATGGCAACCCACTCCAGTATCCTTGCCTGGAGAATCCCACGGACGCAGGAGCCTGGCGGGCTGCAGCCCGTGGGGTCACAGAGGGTTGGACCGGACCGAGTGACTGAGCACACACGCGTCCACCTCAGAGACCACATAGCTGACACCTCGTGTTCTAGGCTTTGTCTCACTCCGAGGGTCGATGTGGGGGTCCCACTCAGGCCCACCTGTGATCATGGAACACGATAGCTGCCACGTGGAGGAAGCCTGCTTCCTCACTTCACCCTGGGTACCCGCTCTCCCTGCCACCTTGGTGCCATTCCCCGTCCTCGGGCGTTCTCCCAGCAGCGGAGCCTGCCCCCACCTTGGGTGTCTCGGGCGTGTCTCACTCGGGCCGGGACCGTCCTGGGCCTTCAGAGGCTCGTCAAGACACAGGAACAGTCAGGCCCAAGACAGCCTGCTGGCCGACACAAGGCCTTCAGCATACTGTTTTCTGTTGTTGTTGCTATTGCTGCTGATGTTTTTTTAAATTAATCAATTTTATTTTTGGCTGTGCTGGGTCTTCATTGCTGTGAGAACTATTGTCTATCTGTGACAGGCAGCTATTATCTAGTTGTGACAGTGTGACAGGCGGGGCTGTTCTCTGGCTGTGACAGGCGGGGCTCTTCTCTAGCTGTGACAGGCGGGGGCTGTTCTCTGGTTGTGACAGGTGGGGGCTGTTCTCTGGCTGACAGGCGGGGCTGTTCTCTGGTTGTGACGGGGGTGCTCTTCTCTGACTGTGACAAGTGGGACTTTCTTTAGTTGTGAGAAGCGCAGTATATTCTCTAGCTGTGGCAGGCAGGACTGTTCTCTAGTTGTGGTGTTTGTGCTTCTCTTTGCATTGCTTTCTCTTGTTGCAGAGCATGGGATCTGGGACAGGTGGGCTCAGTAGTTGTGGCTCCCAGGCTCAGCTATTACACAGCATGTGGGAATCCTCTGGGTCCAGGTATCAAACCCACGTGCCCTGCATTGCAAGCTGGCCTCTCTTCCACTGGACCACCTGGGAAACCCTTGTGCAGTGTTTAATGCAAAAGAGATTTAGTTGTCTGAATATGATACAGCCCTTCTTCATAGCATTTGTGTCTGTTATTAGATCAGGTAAAGGCATGTCCTCCCTGGGTGAGCAGATGGCACGCGTGTGAACTTAACAGCTTCGTATAACCGCACCTGTGATGCTGAATAACCAGGGGAGGGTACCTGTCTTGACATTTATAATATCGTATTGAGTGCTGGGCTGGAGAGAGAGTCAGGCCCTGAACTGGAGGGGTCCTTTCACACCAGCGTCTTCCTCGGTGCCCGGGCTTGGGGTGAGTGTGCAGGACTCTGCGGGCGTCAGCTGTCCTTCCCATCCGGGAGGGAGGTGGTCTTCTTGTTCAAACTGATGCCCCACATGGGCTGGCCCTGGCCCTTCCTTCCTCAAGGGAGGGGAGGTTTGCCTTTTCTTCGGAATGTCACAGCTCCTCTTTGTCCCGCTGCTTCTGCTTCTTCTGTTGTTCAGTCGTTCAGCCGTGCCCAACTCTGCCACCCCATGGACTGCAGCCCGCCAGGCTCCTCTGCCCATGGGATTCTCCAGGCAAGAATCCTGCAGTGGGTTGCCATTCCCTTCTCCCGGGGATCTTTGCACCCCAGGGATTGAACCCGCGTCTCCCGCACTGGCAGGCAGATTCTTTCCCGTGGATCCACCAGGGAAGCCCAGTGCTTTAGTACCTGAGCACAGCGTATTCTAGATTATCACTGAAACACAACCTCCCTGCTCTCCACGCTCCATTCTGCCTGCAAGCTTTCCACCCACAACCCAGGAACGCTGTTGGGATGAAGGGCGCAGTGACTTCCGAGTTCGGCTTGCTGTTGTTCAGTCGCTCAGCCGTGCCTGACTCTCTGTGAGCCCACGGGCTGCAGCACAGGCTTCCCTGTCCATCACAGTGTCCCAGAGTTTGCTCAGACTCACATCCAGTGAGTCCATGTGTGGCCGGCATCTTTTCTTCTGTTTCCAGAACTTTGGGCTTCATGAGCTGCTGCTACCCCGCTCTGCCCTGCGCGTCTCATCTGTCCATCCTCTCTGTCTGCGTTCAGGGCCCTGGCCTTGGCCGTGGACCCCTTCCCCGTGGTCTCTCAGGGACACATGTCCTCGAGGAGCCTTCTGCTCTACCGTCTCTGGGTCCCTGTGGGCACCCTCGCCTCCCCTTTAGCTGCGTCCACACTTCCCAGTGCCCATGGGCACTCCACCCAGAGGCCACCCCCAAGACCCAGGTTTGAAGCCGAGGCCCGACCAGTCTGCCTGCTACGCTCCCCGTGAGCCACTTGTGGCCTTTCTGTCTGCTGGTCCTTCGCTGTCTCTTCCCAACATCAAGTCCTTCCTGCTGGCTGAAGACTCACGGCCACGCTGGTGTCTTCGGGCCCCCCGTCTCCCTCCTCGGGTGACAGTGTTTCCTGGGAGCCTTCCCCGCGGACCCTGCCTGCCTCAGCCGGTCCCCTGGCAGGGAGCCAGGCACCCTGTTCCTGCCCATCTTCCTGCATTTCGCGGCTCCATGGACCTCACCTCGGAGACAGAGCCTGACCGGCGTTGCCTCCGCCTCTTCCCGCAGCCTGAGAGAAGAGACGCAGCTATTTAGACTCTTGGGTGCCAGGGGTAGGTGTGTCCCTCCCAGACACGCTGATGGCGGCGTTTGCTTACGTGGGGGAGACAGCAGACAGCGCCCGGTGCCCAGCACGTACAGGTAAAGGAGGCTTTGCTGAGAGGATCCACCCCAGCAAGCGTTTTTCCCCCAGGTGCCCCTGCTTTGCTTGCTCAGAGGAGTCTGCACAGAAGCGGACCCCTGAGTACTCTCTGGGAGGAAGGGCGTCCGGGCCTGTAAAAATAGCCCTCGACTCTACCTGTTGGCGGTACATCTGACTTGCCCTCCCGTGTGCCGGCTTTGTGTGCGTGATTATGACACAAACATGTAAGTGATCTCCGAGTTGGCCAGGTGCAGCCGGAAGAGCGTGTTCCTCCCCAGAAGCCCGAGCCGTATCGCAGCTCTCATCTCGTTCAGCCAGGCTGAGAGCCGCCTGATAAAAGCATGCAAAGTCTGACACTGAGTGATTTCGGGCCAGCCCCTCCCAAGGAGGAAATGTGACCTGAAGCCGGCAGCCTGGAGCCAACCCGCCCAGTTGGGGAGCCTGCTTGGGGACAGGGTTTTTGGTTCAGAAGGCATTTAAGGTCAGTGTGACAGCAGGGGTTCGCCAGGGCGGTCAGGGGAGAGGTGGTCAGGGCCTCTCCTCGTTTCCTGAGCCTCACGATTTTCCAGAGGTCCTGAGTCCAGTTCAGGGAAGGACATGCTGCTCGGCTAACCCAGTTTTCCTGGGAGCCGGGGGCAGGAAGCGAGTCGCAGTTCAGCGCGCCTCTCGGGACACTGGATTCGTCCTGAGCAGGCCCATGGGAGGGCTTTCCTGGTGGCTCAGCTGGTAAGGAATCTGCCTGCAAAGCGGGAGACCTGGGTTCCATCCCTGGGTTGGGAAGATCCCCTGGAGAAGGGAAAGGCTGCCCACGCCAGTATCCTTGCCTGGAGAATCCCATGGACGGAGGAGCCTGACGGGTGACAGTCCATGGGTCGCAGAGTCACACACGACTCGAGTGACTGAGCACAGCACCCGGGGCTGTGGGAGCCGGCTGGGTGGCAGTCAGGAAGGGGGGCCCCACGTGCGAATCTGCAGGCAACGAGGGTGGGGGACAGCCGTGGCCCCAGTGCAAGGTGAGCGCAGAGGCCTCAGGAAGGGCACCCGGGGTGCAGTCCGCCTCGCACCAGACCCAGGAACGTAGACCTCACCTCCCGCCTGTCGCCTGGCCCCACAGGCTCAGGGTGCCATGCAGGGCAGTGACCTCAGTGGGGGTGACCAAGTCCACGAGGCTGGGACCTGCCTAGGGGCTGTCGCAACCGTCCAGGAGAATGAGGCAACGTACACGCATGCTTGTGACTCCCCAGGGATCCCCGCGGGCCCTGCTGTCTTATCCAGCGGGTTCCTGACCTCTGCTCGTGTCATCCTGCCTTGGCGTGCACACTGGCGTGTTCAGGAAGGGCCTCAAATAATCCAGGCGGCCAGCTCTCGCATACCGCGAACGTGTTTTCCCCAGGCGTGAGCGTCACAGGCCGAAGCTAGATGCCCAGCCTCTTGTTCAGCAAACCCGCCCCGCACCTGCCTGTCTGTCGTCTGTCCACCCCCGCCCGCCCTCTGCCTCCTGGTCACGGGGAGCTCGGTCCTGGGAGTGCCAGGGGCATTCCTCCGCCCTGGGCAGCAGTGCTCCACTCCAGTGCCCACGGGTCCCCCTTCCCACTCCCTGCTCTCCTCACCTCGCCCCCACACACACAGGCAGCATGTCACGGGGCTGTCACATTACTGAGGAGGCTTCTTGTGTGTCCAGTTGGCTCCTGGACACTGGGTTTTAACGTATTTCCTAGTAGCTCAGTTGGTAAAGAATCCGCCTGGAATGCATGAAAGCCCAGTTTGATTCCTGGGTTGGGAAGATCCCCTGGAGAAGGGATAGGCTACCTACTCCAGTATTCTTGGGCTTCCCTCGTAGCTCAGCTGGTAAAGAGTCCGCCTGGAATTGTGAGAGGCCTGGGTTTGATTCCTGGGCTGGGAAGATCCCCTGGAGAAGAGAACGGCTACCCACTCCCGTATTCTGGCCTGGAGAATCCCATGGACTGTATGGTTCACGGGCTCGGATAGGGAGGCTCTAGAGAGGGGATATATGTATGCACATGGCTGATTCACATTGTTGCAGGCAGAAACTAACACATAGTGTAAAGCAGTTATACTCCAGTAAAAAAAGCATTATCGGCTCTTAAAGTTTCAAAATCATACGTGTCCCTTAAACACTTCTGCTTATTCTGTTAATAAATCTGGTAGACATTAACCCTCACTATTAAGAGGACACAATGGTATTTGACTCTGCTTAAGTGTCTTTTTTCATCAACATAAATACCCTGATGCTTGTGACCCTCTGTTTATCTAAGGTCTTCTTGAAACATTTTTCTTTATCTGTCGTTTTTGCTCCGGTGGTTCTTCACTGCCGTGGGCTTTTCTTTGGTTGCGGTCGGAGGGCTTCTCGTCGTGGAGGCTTCTCTCCTCGCGGAGCAGAGACTCTAGGTGAGCAGGCTTCAGTAGTTGCAGTGCGCTGGGTCAATTGCCCTCAGCATGTGGAGTCTTCCTAGACCAGGCCTCGAACCCTGTCGCCTGTGTTGGGAGGCAGATTCTTCAGCTCCGAACCCCTCAGGAAGCCCCACACACTTAACTTGTGCTTGTTCTGTTCACAGCTCTGACAGATGTTAACCCTTGCTGTTAAGAGGCCATGATAGTGTTTGACTGTTTGCACATTTTTTAATCCACTTGAACACCTTTCTGCTTGTGAAGCTCCCTTTATACTGTGTTTTATTTCCTGGTTCAGTACTTCCCTTGTCTGAATTAACACACAAAGCCTTTCTGAATAGCCAACAATCACTTTAAGGCCTAATACATGAGGTTTATAAAACAGATGAGCATCAAGTTCACTTGACTTTTCCAGTAGAGTTCCAGTAATGTCATCTTTGTGGAAATTATTTGACTGTGCGCGGTCTTGGTTGTGATGTGGTGGAGTCTTTAGTCGAAGCCTGTGGGATCTTAGTTCCCCAACCAGGGATCAAACCTGGGCTCCCTGCTTTGGGAGCACAGAGTCTTAGCCACTGGACAATGAGGGAAGTCCCTTGATAATATTGTCTTAAAGGGCAGGTGAAAATTAGTAATCTCAGTGTGTATTTCAAAGTTTATTTATAGCATTGTTGCCCCAGTAGGCCAAATTCCATTAAAGAATACATATACCAAAATGACAGATGACTTGCAAAAACTCATTCCCCTTTTACATGTCTGTGAGTGTTTTGGGAGTCCAGAGGTGCCTGCCTGTTCATTGTGGAAACCGTTTTTCCACCCACCTGATTAGATTTGTGCATTTCTTGGCATATATGAATGTTTCCCACCTAAATCCCATAATCTTTAAACCTGATGAGAATTCTGCATTTGTTCAGTAGATTTCCCGGGTCCGTGCAGGTCCCGGGGGCAGGGCCCTGCAAACAGTATGTGAATGGCTGAAGGATTTCTGCATGTCCTGTGTCTGACTTGGAGTAACAGCGGCGTAAGGCTGTATCCCCAGGGGAGTCAGAAAATGAGCGTTGATTGTGCATCTGAGGAGCCTCTGCCTGTCCCTGGAGGACACTTGTGGGTCCTCGGAGTTGCAGGCTGCAAGGCACTGGCGTTTGGAACAGGGTGGGCGCTTGTGTCTCCTCGTCTCTCAGCGCTGCTGAGGTGAGGGGACTAGGACAGGTGCGTTTCCACCTGTGCCGACCGCGCTCCGCCTCCTGTGGCCACAAAAGGTGCACTCTGCCTGGGAAGGGAAGGATGCCTGCCGGCTTTTTCATCTTTGCAGAAATGCCGGGGTAGAGGTAAATGAAGTCTGAGATGTGCGAACCACTTTCCATTGTGTGAGCAGATGTTCTTTAAAAGAATACTGACTCTCATTTCCTGGGGTCCGTCTTTAGTCCCTTCCCATAAAAAAAATAAGACACAGAAGGATATTTTTTAATCAGTTGCCCTTGCTTTGATGAGGAGGGCACGGCAACCCTCTGCAGTCTTCTTGCCCGGAGAATGCCATGGGCAGAGGAGCCTGGCGGGCCATGGTCCACGGGGGCGCAAAGGGTCAGATACGACCAACGTGCCTTAGCACGCACACCTCATAAACACGCACACCTTGCCTTTGGCAGAAATGCTGCGTAGATGAAGATCAGTAACTCAGAGTTGTGGGCTGATGTGTGCACCACCAAAGCTCATATTTTGAAGCCCTAACCCCCAGGGCCTCAGAATGGGGCTGTACTTGGAGTCAAGGTCTTTAAAGAGGGAAGTAGGTAAAATAAGGGCATTAGGCTGGATCCTGACCCCTTAGGTGGAGAAGGGCCTGGCCACCCTCTCCAGTGTTCTTGCCTGGAGAATCCCATGGACAGAGGAGCCTGGTGCGCCACGATCCACGGGGTTGCAGGAGTCAGACATGACTGAGCGACTCACACACACCCTTTGACCCCTTAGGACTGGTCCTTCTAAGAAAAGAAGATTAGCACAGAGGCACACACAGGGACCACCACGGGCGGACACCGGGACGAGACGGCCGTCTGCGCACCCGGGAGAGAGGCCTCGGGAGGAGCCAGCGCTCTCCACGCCTGGATCTCCGCTTTCCAGCCTCCAGGGCTGGGGGAGAG
>NW_024070207.1:127252285-127263900 GCF_014754425.2 Oryx dammah
GCAAGCGAATCCCCGCCCCGGAAATGTAGGGTGTTTGATGCTGGGAAGGGGTCAAGGGAGCTGCCCCGGCGTCTGACAGATCTCCCAGGCAGACTGCGGCCAGGGAGGTACCCCGTGGCCGCCCAGAACCGTGCTGTGAGTAGCTGAGACGCCAGGATGGCAGTAGGATTTCCCCCGGTCTTACTCCTGTCATCGCTTTCCACTTGAGTTCTCTGACAGTCTTGTACCCCACCCACACCAAAAAAACAAGTTATCGGAAGCGCACAGAGCAGCTAAAGAAAGAACGCTGGTCAAGTGGCTTGTGTGTGTTCAAAGGAGAAGAATTGCGTCCTTTTTTTTTTTTACCTCTTTCCAATCTGTTCCTAGATCCACAGCACTTTGCATTGTTCTAAATTAAAAGTGTTTTGGCGCTGCCTCTGTACCAATGCATACACCACGGGTGATACAGTCCCTGGGGAATTCAATCCACTGTACCCACAGGAAGGATAAAAATGTCAGGGTAACATGAGCAGCCACTGAAGGAAGGTCTTGAAGTGGAAGCTGTTGATCTGGGTGGGAAAGGAGGGCTTTAAAAAACTGCATGTCTCTGGGTTTCAGGGTGACTCGCGAGCTAGCAGGGGTTGATGGATAGACCCCACTCAACACATGAACTCAGCGCGACACCTTGAAAGAACTCCTGTTCGCTGTCAGTCTTTTATGCAACTTTTCCTTTTCCAGACCCCCTTTCGTGACAGCCTCCACGTTCTTCTTTTCTTTTTGGCTCCACCGGATCTTTGTTGTTCTGCAGACTTCTCCACTTGCGGCGAGCAGGGGCTACTCTCTAGTTGCGGTGTGCAGGCTTCTCATCGTGGTAGCTCCTCTTATTGCAGAGCATATCGGCTCCAGGACATGCGGCCTTCTGTAGTTCACAGCTACGTGCCCAGCAGTGGTGGGTCCCAGGCCCTAGAGTGCAGGCTCAGTAGCTGTGGCTCTTGCTGTGTTTCTGCTCATCTGTCCCTTATAAGGACCCTGGCATTGGATTCAGGGCTTCCCTCATCCAGGAGGACCTCATCTCAGACCCTTCACTTCCTCGCATCTGCAAAGACTGTGACGTTTCCAGAGAAAAACCAATCTCCTTGTGAGTTTCCAGAATGGCGTTCAGTGCTCTTCACATGTCAGTTCATTCCATGCTCATGAGAATCCTCCAGGTGAGGGCAGTGATGAAGGTGAGCTTGCCGAGGAAGAATCAGAGGGTCGAGGCGGGTGACGCAGGGCTGTGGTCCCCGAGGAGACATCAGTGACATGGCAAGTGATAGAGGTTTCCCCTTAAAACAGGGTGTCTTTCCTAGTATTACTGTTCATAACAGGCAGGAAGCAGAAACCACCCAAGTGTCCATGGATGGGTGGCGGAATGGATCAGTGGGTGGATGCATGAATGGATTAGTGAGTGGATGGGTGGGTGGATGCCTGGATGGATGGATAATGAGTAGATGAATGGCTGAATGGATCAGTGGGTGGATGGATAGATTAGTGGATGAGTGGGTGGGTGGGTGGATGGGTGAATAGATGTATTGATGGATTGATGAATGGGTGGTTGAATGGCTGAATGGATTAGTGGGTAGATGGGTGGACAAGTGGGTGGATGTATTGATGGATTGATAAGTGTGTGGTTGCATGGCTGAATGGATTAGTGGGTGGATGGATGGATTAGTGGATTTTAGTGTGTGTTAGTTGCCTGGGTCTGCTGTAACAAAATGCCGCAAACTCACTGGTTTAAAAAACAACCCAGATGCCCTTTCTCATGGTTGTGGGGGTCAGAAGTCCAAGACCAGTCTCCCTGGGCTGAAGTCGAGGGCTGGTTCCCTCTGTAGCAGGCTCCAGGGCAGAGTCTTGCCTTTGCCAGCTTCTAGAGGCGCTCTGCCTTCCTTCCTTATCTTCAGGCCCTTCAGTGCCTCCCCTCTAACCATCCTTTTTCTATTCCAGGTGTTTACAGCCATCCACTCCCCTCCAAGCACTTCTTTGGTTATATGCCATACCTGTTGGTGTGTTGCCTTTGTATTTTCCTTCCTCCCAACCTATCTTATAAATCCCTTGTAATTTTACCTTTTCACCACTCACCATTTAGGTGTGTATTTGTTTAAGTTCCACAGAGTTGTGAATTTCCCAGGCTCTCCTTCTGTGAGTGATTTCTCATTCCGTTCCATTGTTGACCAGGGAAATACTTGGCATGATTTTGATCCTTTGTGAATGTATTGAGCCTTGTTTAATGGCCTAGCTTATCGTCTTTCCTTGTGAGTGTGAGAAGAATACAGTTTTTTGTCATGTTTGGGTGGAGCGTTTCCACAGTATCATAAAATTCAGTTGGTTGATGGTGTTTACGTAGTGAAGTTGTATGGAGCAGTAGTTCTCTACAGTATTTAGCTACAGAGTTTTACCTGTAGAGGTTTAAGTCCAGTCTTGCGTTCCTGGTGAATTTTCAGTCCAGCTGTTGTGTCCATCATTGAAAATGTGTCATTAAAAGTTTCCAGCTACTGTGGTCAGCACCTGCTTCTTCCCTCAGTTGGGTCAGTTTTTGTTTTAGGTGTTGGTGACTTTGTTGTAAGTTTCTTACATGATTATAGTTGTTGCATCTTCTTCATTAAATTACCCCCTTTTTCCTTATAAAATGCTTCTATCAAGTTTTTGTTTGTTTCTAGTAGAAACATTTGTCTTAAGTCTGCTTTGTTTAAGGTGGTCCATGTGGCTTTCTTTGGTTACCTTGTGCATTTAATATCTTCATCCTCTTACTTCTTCAAGCTTTTTGCACCTTAGCTGGTAAAGTGTATCTTGTAGACAGTATATAATTGGATCATGTGGTTTTTTGTTTTTAATCCATTCTGCCAGTCTTTACATTAATTTACATTTAACCTTTTACATATAATGCCATTATTGATAAAGGATTTACCTATATGGTTATCTTACTTGTTTTCTCTCTCTTTTTTTTTTGTCACACCATCAATCTGTATTTATTAACTATCATTCTGCTGTAGAGAAGACTTTCCTCTGTCCACATTTATTTTTTTATTGCAGTGTTAGTTCACTGGCAGTATTGTTTCAGGTGTACAGCATAGTGATTTGATAATTTTATATATTGCACTCTATGTAAAGTTATAAAATGTTATTTCCTGTCTGCACTTTACATTCTTGTAACTTATTTATTTTACGGCTAGCAGTGAACACCTCTCAGTCCCCTCCTTCATCTATCTTGTGTCTCCCCCACCCCTCTCCCCTGGGATAGAAATAGTTCTTTGAACAATGGGTCTGTTCCTGCTTTATATTAGTTTGAAATTTGGCCATTTGCAACAACAGCGGTGGGCGTGGAAGGTAAATCAGAGAAAGACAAATCCTGTATGTTTCCATGTATCTGTGGAATCCAAAAAAGAAACGGATCTATGTCTTTTCCTTTCCTTCTCCTTTCTCCATCACTGCCTTCTTTTATGGTAACTAGGTATTTTCTTGTGTACATTTTAACTGTTTTATTTCTCTGACCTTTTTTTTATTTTTTAATTATTTCCTTAGTGGTTGCTCTGTGTATTACAGTTACCATCTTATACTATCTAGTTTGCATTAATACCAGTGTAATCTAAATAGTATACAAAAACTTGGCTCCTATGTATCTCCTTTCCTTCCCTCCTTTGTGGTGTTATTGTCCTAAAGGTTACATCTTTATACATGTTGTGTATTACATCTTTAGACATGTTATGTGCCCGTCAACAGAGATTTTTAATTATAATTTTATGCAGTTGTCTTTTAAATCATATTTAAAAAATGATCCACAAACAAACAACACATTTATCTTGTCTTTTAAGTCCCCTAAGGGCAAAGTCAACCTGATTATAAACCATCACTTTAAGGATTTGGGGGGGGGGGTTGTTATCACATCACCATCTATCAGCTCATTTTAAAGTAGTTTTGCATAATTTAGAAAGATTGCCAAGGAAATAGTTGAATTGGTGATTGGGTAATGAATCAAGTGTGTAAAACACACTGCATACTTAACTGTTTGCAAGTCTTGCTTGATGATCTTTTCCAAAACAAAAGATAAAGTAAAAATTTACTATGATTCTTGGGTTAAATGCCACCTTCAGGTTACAATTTTTGGTCTGATAAGTTCTATTCAAGTATAGAAAATACTGTTGACTGAGCTTCACCAACTCAATGGCCATGAGTTTGAGTAGACTCCGGGAGTTGGTGATGGACAGGGAGGCCTGGCGTGCTGCAGCCCATGGGGTCACAGAGAGTTGGACACGACTGAGCGACTGGACTGAACTGAGCAGAGAAATAGATACAAAATCTGTAAGCTGACTCTAGTAGTAGTTTCTTGACCTTCTGAGGAGCCTTTCTGGAGAAATCACTGACTGTCCGTTCAGTGACTATCGCTGTTTTTTGTGGGCTGCATGGTTGGGGGGGGTCACATACTCTGAACATGTTCTTCCATTGTACCTTCTGAATATGCTTTGGTGTGTAAGTTGGTGATCAGAGCCCACACCTGAGCCTGCCACGGGGGCCCAGTCCTTTTCAGGCGCCCCAAGTTTAAGGATGGCACCGTTCTTGAGTCCTCCACCCTCGTGCCCAGCCACTGTCCTTGGACCCGGTGTGGCCCCCTACGAAATGACGTGCTGATGGACTTTCTTAAACTTTATTAATGGATTATGAGGGAAAAATAATTCTTGACTCATACCCACATCTGTTAGAGGAAGTGGTGGATAGTGCCACTGAACCATACTAAAGGCTAATCAAAACTTTCACTTGAGAAAAGATGACTCGGTTAAATCCTTACCAGTCTTCGTTTAAAAGAGCTGCGTTTATTGTTACTCCTTCGCAGTTGGAACTGGCTAGCTTTCAGCCACAAGAAACAGTCCCTCAGACTCTGAAATACTTGTTCTCAAAGCCTCCGAGAGCAAGCATGCTCCTAATTTGAAGCAAATATTACCGGGACTCATCATTTCACGCTTGTTAACTACTCATTTTGGTCTCTTACATTCCTAAACACAAAGAAGTTGCTGGCTCTTGCAGGCAAGTGCATCAGTAAAGGTTAAACTGCACCGACTAGACACGCTTCTCCTGTCTCTTCCGTGTGCGCGGATGACACGCGGAGCCGGCGGCCCCGGGAGGGAGCACCAGAGTGTCCCCGGGCGTGGCCGTGAGCCCTGTCTGGTGGAGGCAGCCTCCGTGACCTCCCCTTCCTCTTTCCTCTCTCTGCTCCCCAGAACACCAGGCTCCTCTCTCTGTGGCGTCTAACACACCATCTGCCACCATTCCAAGATCTGAGAGGACTTTCCTGAACTCCCAGGGCCTTGGGATCAGCAAAGGGCCACGTATCATTGGGTCTCAGTGGAGAAAAATACTCTGATGTACATATTGCCTTTTCAGTCACTCATTCTGCAGAGCTTCCTCTGGTGACTGTTCCCTTTTTTTTTTTTTGGTCAACAAACATTAGTGAGCTTTTCAGTTGCAGTCACCGTTGTTGTTGAGTTAGTTGCTCAGTTGTGTCCAACTCTATGCGACCCCATGGAGTGCAGCACGCCAGGCTTCCATGTCCTTCACCATCTCCCAGAGTTTGCTTAGACTCATGTCGATTGAGTCATTGAACCCATTCGGATGTAGAAGCTGGATTTAGAAAAGGCAGAGGAACCAGAGATCAAATCGGCAACATCCATTGGGTCATAGAGAAAGCAAGAGAATTCCAGAAACACATCTACTTCTTCCTTCACTGAATACATTAAAGCCTTTGACTGCAGTCTCTGAGTTACGTATTTAACCTCACAAGGATGTTTGTGTCTCATTTATGTTTCCGTGGGTGTCACAGAACAGGTGCCTGATACAGCTCTGTGTGTGTATTACCTGGCGGGGAGAGGTGAACGGAGCTAGCTAGGGAGTGGGGTCCTACCACCGAGTGGGAACATGCGAGGGTTGGCCTGTGGAGGGTCAGGTCACTGCAGGGAGACATGGATTATGGGGATGGGCACACAGGATTCTGTGCCGGTACTGGGTCGGGCAGTTTGTTAACAAATATTTGTGGAGCTAGTCTGATATGCTGGGAACATGGGATAGATACTTTTGTGAATGGATTCCCCATGGGTCCTGCTTTTTTTTTTTTTTTTAATGGAACATTTGTAACAAGGAACTCTCTTAACTTCTCCGATCATACAGCCCTTGCCATTGCAGGAGCTGTGTGTGAGCTGTGGTAGACAGGGAGGAAGCAGAGCTAGTAACTGCCCCTTAACACACAGAGGACCCCTAACGCTCTCCTCTCAATTCACAGAGGACCCCTAACTACCCTCCTGTTAATTCACAGAGGACCCCTAACGGCCCTCCTGTTAACTCACAGAGGACCCCTAACTACCCTCCTGTTAATTCACAGAGGCCCCTAACGGCCCTCCTCTTAATTCATAGATGGCCCCTAACTACCCTGCTGTTAACTCACAGAGGACCCCTAACTACCCTCCTGTTAACTCACAGAGGACCCCTAACGGCCCTCCTCTCAATTCACAGAGGATCCCTAACTACCTTCCTCTTAACTCATAGATGACCCCTAACTGCCTTTTTAATTCATAGATGACCCCTAACTGCCTTCCTCTTAACTCATAGATGACCCCTAACCTCCCTCTTGTTAACTCACAGATGATCCCTCACCACCTTTCTGGTAAGTCACAGAGGATCCCTAACATGGAGAAGGCAGTGGCACCCCACTCCAGTCCTCTTGCCTGGAAAACCCCATGGACGGAGGAGCCTGGTGGGCTGCAGTCTGTGGGATCCTGAGGGTCGGACACGACTGAGCGACTGCCCTTTCACTTTTCACTTTCGTGGTGATGGCCAGCATTGGAAAAGGAAATGGCAACCCACTCCAGTGTCCTTGCCTGGAGAATCCCAGGAATGGGGGAGCCTGGTGGGCTGCCGTCTATGGGGTCGCACAGAGTCAGACACGACTGAAGCAGCTTAGCAGCAGGGAGGCCTGGCGTGCTGCAGTCCATGGGGTTGAAAAGAGTTGGACACGACTGAGCGACAGAACACGACCACCACCAGAGAAGCCCATGCTTCCTTTCTATTTTACCTTGTGGGAGAACTTTCCCCTTCAAAGCACTGTCCCTTTCATGGATTGTATGCTGTCATCTGCTGGTGCACTCTTTGCCGGATCTGAGGACTTTGAACAATGTGTTGAGATCCTTGCTTATCTCACCGAAGGTTTGGCGTGATTTTCATCTAAATTGTGAAGACGAGTTAAATGACTGCAGAGTCTTCTGCAGGTATATAATCCCCCTGTTCTAGGTCTTTTAAGTGAAAAGCTTTAAAGGAAGAGCGTGTAACACGTTTTAAAAGAATACAGCTCTTTTCCATCTTTAGACTTTGTCTTTTCTCTTGCTCGTTTCTTCTTCCTCCTGCGCTTGGCTCATTGCGAGTCCCGAGTGGTGCTCCTCGCCCAACCTCTATTTCTCCTGGCACCCTGTGTGCTTTCCAAACCGAGTGGTAGTTTCTCACTCACTTGGTGCCTGCAGTGTCTTGTCAGTCTTTCTCTCCCAGCTGCTGGAAGAAAAAGTGTTCATAGGAAGAAAGCAAAGTATACACAGGCTGCCTGCCAGGCCCTGCCTCTGCACGCCTGCAGAGCCCTCTCGATCTTGAGGGAAGCGGGATGTGAGAGAACATTCGATCCGGCCAGCCCTCCTCATTGTTCCCCAGAGGCGTGGGCCAGCCCTTCCCTCTCTGCCGGGACTTCTTCAGGGAGATGACACCCGGGGGAGTTTTGGAAGAAATCTGAGCCTTTCAGGTTCTGATCCAAACACTGGCTTCCTCCACCAAGGAGCCCAGGAGGACTTGTCTTTTAAGTCTCACCTTCCTTTGCACCAGAAATGAAACCAAAGAAGGGATGTCACACCCAACCCCGGGGTCATGCCTGCGCAAGGGCAGGCAGGCGTGTACCAGGACGGAGAACTGAGGGCTGCTTCCTAAGTGTCCCTTAGGACACGTGTGTTAGTCGCTCAGTCGTGTCTTGACTCTTTGCAACACCATGGACTGCAGCCCGCCAGTCTCCTCTGTCCGTGAGATTTTCCAGGCAAAGATACTGGAGTGGGTTGCCTTTTCCTTCTCCTGGGGATCTTCCCAACCCAGGGGTCAAACCCGGGTCTCCTGTACTGGAGGTGGATTCTTTACCGACTGAGCTACAAGGGGTCTGCTTGTAGTGTGTCTCTTACCGTCTCCCCCCACCCGCACCGTCTCCCCAAATCCAGCCCGTGGGAGAAAAGCGAGGACCCAGATAGTTAAAGCACTGAAGATGAGTTTGTACTTGATACACGGCGATACGGGGTTTTGTCTTAAAAAACGGAGGAGAAAGCAAAACCGTTCTGTGCTGCTGCTCCTTGTCCAAGGCTGGGTCCTGCCTCCACTGGCCACGTGTCCAGGGCCCGTTCCTAGGAAGTGGGCTGCAGGCAGGGAGGACCAACCAGAGCAGAGCGGGCGTGAAGGGCAGGTCAGCTGCCTGGAGAATATGCCTTGGGCTGGGGTGGCTGGGGTGGCTGGGGGTGGTCTCTGGGACCGAGCCCTTCGCCGCAAAGTGTAGAATCCAGTTAGTTACCTTGCAGGGAACCCTGCCGCTACTGCTGCACGATCGCGGGGGGTGGGCGGCGGAAACGGAGAACACGGGACTTGTGCCTTCCTCCTGGGAGCTGCAGGCAGGCATCTGTCGTCACGCAGGGGCTTCGTTCAGAGCTGCACCCGCGTCCGCAAGCTCCCACGGGAGGGATTGCAGGGGGCGGAGGGATTGCAGGGGGCACGGAGCACTCGGGCGGCCCCTCGCGGTGGAGATCCCTGCACACAGACTGAAGTGTGCATACTCAGGGGTGCTCCGTGAGGACGCCAAGTCTAGGAGTGGTCAGGCCCAGCAGAATGTACCTGTCAACGGAAAAGACGCTTGAACCATAACGCAGACATTACGGGTCTTCCCTTATGGGTCAGCGGTTAAGAATCCGCCTGCAGTGTGGGAGACGAAGGTTCGATCCCTGGGTCTGGAAGATCCCCTGGAGGAGGAAATGGCAACCGATTCTAGTATTCTTTTTTTTTTAAATCGAAATAATTTATTTTTGTCTGTACTGGCTCTGTTACCACGGAGGCTTTTCTCTAGTTGCGGAGGGGTGGGCGGCTACTGTGTAGATGCGGTGCGTGGGCGTCTCACTGCCGTGGGCTCTGTCTGCCGAGCACAGGCTCTAGAGCACGCAGGCTTCTGCAGTTGTGGCCCAGGGCTCAGTAGTTACAGCTCCCGGGCTCTGGAGCCCAGTCTCGGTTAGTGGTGCCTCAGGGCTTTAGTGGCTCCGAGGTAGGTGAGATCTTCCCAGATCACGGATTGAACCCAGATCGGGGACTGAACTCACGTACCCTACATTGGCTGGCGGATTCTTTCACCGCTGAGCCACCAGGGAGGCCGCCACTCCACTATTGTTGCCTGGAGAATCCCACGGACAGAGGGGCCTGCCGGGCCATGGGCCACGGGCCACGGGAGCGTGGCATTGGACGCAGCTGCGCACAGACTTCCTTTCCCTCCCACCCTGTAAGGCTCCAGAGCAGCAGAGGGCAGGCCGCCAGGGCATCGTCCGGGCCTCTGAACCCACCAGCGTTTCCCCTATGTCCGCGGGCGCCGCGGAGAGCTGTGTGCTCTGAACGCGGGCTCTGCGCGCCGTGAACACATCCCTCAACGCCGCTGTGTCTCCGCCCCCTCGTCTCCACAGATACCGAGCGGCTCTACTCGGCGGTGTTTGAGGACATCTGCGGGCGCTACGGGAAGAAGTACAGCTGGGACGTGAAGTCGCTGGTGATGGGCAAGAAGGCGCTGGAGGCGGCCCAGCTGATCAAGGACACGCTGCAGCTCCCGATGTCCGCGGAGGAGCTGGTGGAGGTGAGCCAGGCCAAGCTGAAGGAGGTCTTCCCCACGGCCGCGCTCATGCCAGGTGAGGTCCCCGGAGCACACTTGGGGCTCCGAGCGGCAGGTCTCAGCCTGCCGCCGGGCGCGCTAGCGTTCTCCTCTTCCCTGAGAAGTCCTCGGAAGATCCCCTTCCTGGTAAGGCTCCGAGGGACTCGTTAGAGACGTTGGAGGACGCTGGCACGTGCTGTGGGCTTTCCCGGGTGGCCCAGTGGAAGAGAACCCGCCCGCCAGTGCAGCGGACTCAGGTTCGATCCCGCGGCCAGGAAGACCCCCTGGAGGAGGCGTGGCCACCCACTCCGGTGTTCTTGCCTGGAAAATTCCACGGACAGAGGAGCCTGGTGGGCTGCAGGCCACGGGGTCACCAAACAGTTGGATGTGACTCAGCGACTAAAGGCCGACAGCAGCGTGGGCGTGTCATTCTTAAGCTTGCTTAATATACGTTCTTGTCACGGATCCCTGAGGTCCGGAAACGTTTGCATTTTGTCTCAGTGTGACCTAGAGGTCACATTCTGAGAGAATTGCTTCCGAGTTTCCAATAGGTGGCTTTTGCTTTTCACGATCAGATACAGAATTCATGTTTCAGCAGCTATGCAAACTTGAACATGTTGATGATAGGCAAGCAGCTAAATCTCCCTAAAGAAGTTTAAAAAAAAAAAACTTATTTTAAAAAGTTAAAGGCGTAATTCAGTTCTAACATGTGTTTGTGTGGCCTTTACTTGTTTTTGTTTGAGAGGAAAGATGACTTTTCTCCCCTGGGGCTTGTTAGCTGAAGATGGAACAACAGAACTGCCTGCTATTTCTTACTATAAGTGAGAAGGTCAAGAATGTTGTAGGTTACAGGGACAAAAATGGCTTAAAAATGGAGTGTTATTTTAAGATTCTTCTAGGAAGAAAGGGGAATGACTCAGTCTTTAGAATTCCTGGTGCTCAGGGAGAAAAAAGTTTACAGTCACAGCAGTAATTTTGGATTCAAAATGGTATTAACATGAGTCATGGTCATTTTTGAAACGTGTGTAATTATCTACATTTATACATATATCCAGAGGGGCAGATTGAATATCCCCTGGAACTAGTGAATTTCCTGGAAAGGGCCCTGTTACTACTGCCTGATGTTACAAGGAAACCGTGTGGGCTGTTCTTGGATTACACACACACGCACACAAACACACACATGTGAACATCACACATACATACACATGAATGTCACACACACTCGTTACACAGACACATGCAAACATGTCACACAAACACGTCACACACATACACACGTATGTCACACATATACACATTATGTCATGGAAATACACGTGAACACACACGTACCTCAGCATATGAGCACAAGCATCATGATACGTACTCCCTTCGCCAGCTGCCTTTCTGGCGGCTTGCACACAGTGGAACGCTACCAAGCTTCAGTGACGGAAGCACAGCTATTAATGAATGTCACAGAAGTCCTTAGCCAAACGTTTACCATCTTACCCATTGTTAAGTGTGCCAGATGAGCATTAAGAGTGTTCACATGGTTGTGTGACCAGCAGCAGCATCCAGCTCTCTCATCTTTTCACCTTGGGGAGTTGAAACGCTGTCCCCAGTAGACCCTGACTTGCATCCCTTCCTCGGCCTCTCTCCCCAGCTCCGGGGACCTGCCCTTCTGCTTTCCGTCTCTGTGAGTGTGACCTGCCCTTCT
>NW_024070207.1:127263910-127291243 GCF_014754425.2 Oryx dammah
GAGTGTGACCTGCCCTTCTGCTTTCCGTCTCTGTGAGTGTGACCTGCTCTAGGTTTCTCACACAGCACTGGTGTGGAGCGGCCCACCTGCCAGTGCAGGAGACCCGGGTTCGGTCTGGGTTGGGAAGGCCTCCTGGAGAAGGAGACGGCAGCCCCACCGCAGTGTCCTTGCCTGGGGGACCCCGTGGACAGAGGAGCCGGCGGGCTGCGGGCCACGGGGTCGCAGAGCCGGAGCCGCCGGAGCGCGCACACGCTCACAGATACTCATGCAGTGTTTGTCCTTCTGTGGCCAGCCTCGAGGCGCGCCAGCGCTCTCACCGCACACGTTGCCAAATGTGACACGGTTCTCTCCCTGTGAAAGCACAATCGTACTCCATTGTATGGATGGACCTCATCTGACTTATCTGTTCATCCGTCGATAAATACTTGGGTTGCTTCCACCTCTTGGCTACTGTGAAAACCACTGCTGTGAACGTGTGTATAGAAATACCTCTTCAAGACCTTGCTTCTGTTTGTTTATTTTTTTGGGTACAGTCCCAGAAGTGCAGTTATTGAATTATAAGGTGAGTCTCTTTGTAGTGTTTTGAGGGCCCCCCCGCCGACTGTTTTGTATATCAGCCGTGCTATTTTATTTTCCCTCCAGCAGTCCACAAGGGTTTGAGTTTCTCCACATTTTCACCAACTCTGGTTATTTTCTCTTTTTAATAGTAACCATCCTAATATGTGTGAACCCTTTATCTCTTGGTTTTGAATTTGTTGAATAATTAATGACATAGAGCGTTGTTTCTTACTATTAGCCATTTGTTTGTCTTCTTTGGAGAAATGTTTATTCAAGTCCTTTGCCCATTTTTTGATAGTTTTTTTTTTTTCCTGTTTAGTTCTAGGAATTCTTCATATAATAAATTCTGAATACAAACCACTTATGAGCTACATGGTTTGCAGATATTTCCTTCCATTTCAAAGGTTGCTTCTTCACTCTGTTGAGTGTGTCCCTTGATACCCAGAACTTTTTAAGTTTGATGTACTCCCATTGACTATTTGTGTTCTTGCTTGTGTTTTTAGTGTCATAGCCAAGAGTTAAAAAAAAAAAGATCCTGTTTCATAATGCTTTCTTTCTGTTTTCTTTTAGGAATTTTGTAGTTTTAGCTCTTATCTTTAGGCCTTTAATCCATCTTATGTGAGTTTTTGTATATCGTGTAAGAGTCCAGCCTTGTTCTTTCCATGTGGATATCCATGTTCCCAAACACACTTTGTTGAAGAGACTGTCCTTTTCCCCATTGAGTAGTCTTGGGAACCTTGTTGAAAGATCCTCTGGGCGTTATATGTGTGAAGAGTTATTTCCAGGCTCTCTATTCTATTCCATTGGTCTATATGTCTGTCTTTATGTCGGCACCAAACTGTTTTGATTACCATATGCTTTGTAATATGTTTTGAAACCTGGAAGTGTGAGATTCTCCAAGTTTGTTCTTCTTTTCCAAGATAGTGTATGGCTGTTCCGGTTCCACTGAGAGTCCATGTAAATGTTGGCATTGATTTCTGTATTTCAGCAAAAAGTGCCCTTGGGGTTTTGGTATGGATCGCTCTGAATCTGTAGACCACTTTGGGTACTGTGGGCACTGTAAAGATGAGCAGATCTTCCAGCCCATGAGCCTGGGATGGCTTTCCGTTTATTTGTGTCTGCTTTAGTTTCTTCCAGCAGTATTTTGTAGTTTCAGCATTACAGGTCTTTCACCTTCTTTTATTTCTCTTTGATGCAGTTGTCAGTGGGTTTACTTAAATGTTCTTTTTAGATTTTTCACTGTTTAATGTGTGGAAATACAGCTGACTTTTGCATGTTGATTTTTGTCATCTGCAGTGTTGCTGAAGTTTATTAATACTGCTAATAGTCTTATGTAAATGTGTGGAATCTTTAGAGTTTTCTATGTTTAAGATCATTTCATGTGCAAACAGACGACTTCATTTCTTCCTTTCTGATGTGGATGTCTTTTATTTCTCTTTCTTGCCTAGTTGCTCTGGCTAGAACTTGGAGTGCTGTGTGAAATAAAAGTGACAAGAGAAGGCATTGTTTTCTTGTTCCTGATCGCAGAGAAAAAGCTTTCAGCCTTTTAACATCGGGTATGATGTTAGCTATGGAATTTTCATATATGGCTTTTATTATGTTGAGTTACTTTTCTTTTATTCCTAGTTTGAGTGTTTATATCATGAAAGGGTGTTGAGTTTTTTCCAGATCTTTCTGCTGCATCAGTTTGAGATGATCCTTTGGGTTTTGTTCTTCATTTTGTTAATACGGTGTGTCACGTTGATTTTTGTATGTTGAACCATCCTTGAGACTCCAGAAATAAATCCCTCTTCTTCACAGCGTAGAAGAATCCTCTTAATGTGCTATTTAAATAAGTTTGCTAGTATCTTGTTGAGTGTGTTTGCCTCAGTTTTTTTTGTCATTTCTTTGTTTGGCTTTGGTGCCAGGGTAATGCTGGGATGAGTTTGGGAGTATATCGTCCTCTTTTAATTGTGGGGAAGAGTTTGACTACTACTGGTGGTGATTCTTTACAGTCTGGTGGAATTCTCCGGTGAATCCATTTGGTCCTGTTCTCCTCGTCGGACGGCTTCTGACTACTGAATTAATCTCCGTAATACTTAGAGGTTTGAACAGACTTTCCTTTTGCTTTGATCTCAATAGCTTGTATATTTCTGGCAATTCATCTATTTCTTCCAGGCTATTCAGTGTGTTTGTGTACAGGTTTTCACATTATTCTCTTTGAATCCCTTTTATTTTTGTGCCGTTGGTTTTAATGTACTTGCTTTCATTTCTCATTGTATTTATAAGCCTGGTTTTTTTTTCTTCAGTAATCCAGTTAAGTCTATATTGTTCATATTTGACATGGAGTCTCTTGCATCGTTTAACATACAAAGCACCCTTGATTGTTTAGGCATGCAAATATCCTTTTTCTTCTTTATCCACCCAAGCCTTTCAACTGGTTTTCCTTCCAGAATTTTTTTTTTTCCTAAGATATACTTGAGACATGATGGTAGTGGTTTAGGCACTAAGCTGTATCCAACTCTTGGATAACCACATGGCTTATAACCCACTGGGCTCCTCTGTCGATGGGCCTTCCCAGGCAGGAACACTGGAGTGGGCTGCCATTTCCTTCTCCAGGGGACCTTCCCAACCCAGGGATCCAATCCATGTCTCCTGCTTGGCAGGCAGATTTCTTTCCCATTGAGCCACCAGGGAAGCCCATACTTGAGATATATTCTACTCCAGTTCCAAGAAAATTATGTCTTCTGCGGCTAGCCTGGTGGTTTGGCTGGAGCGATGTCTTCTGCGGCTAGCCTGGTGGTTCGGCTGGAATGCCAGCAAGTCTATGTTATGATCCAGTGATCCAGTCCATGTAGTATCCTCGTCTTGGCTTCCCAGTGACCAGATATTATTTAAACGATACCTCATCCTGGGTAATCACTGAAGAAAACTGAACCCTGAAACCAGCTCCAGTGCAGAATGAGACGAGAACTTGTTCTTCCTGGACAGTTTAGCCCTGCTGAAGTCGCCCGGAAGACTCTTCTTCGTCTCTGCATGCATCACGTGCCAGTCACAGGCACAGCAAGGACAGAGACCTCGTTTCTACTCAGAAAGACGTGCTGCACCCCCGAGTCGCCATCTGTGCCGCCTCCCTCCCATGCCCTGTTTCATGTGAGCCAAAGCTGAGCGCCACGGGGAAGGCAGCCCCCCGGCCCGGGAGGCCAGGGAGTGGTGGCGGTGGCCAGGAGCGGCGACCACTGCCCTCTGTCCACATCCAGGTGGTCCTCTTGCCCCCTTGCCGCTTGGACTCCGTCACGCAGCTCAGGATGCTGGAGGTGGAGCCCTTGACTCCCGTTTCTCTTCTCTCTGCAGGTGTTTTCTGGGGGGCTGTTTCCGGCTGGGGGAAGGCTCCTTGAGCCCATGAGAGGAAGGAGCCTGTCTGGAGAGAGGGTGTGTTATGAATTCCACGTCCTTCATTGTGGAGGAGGAAATGGCAGCCCACTCCAGCATCCTTGCCTGGAGAATCCCCACGGACAGGCGGGCTATCGTCCATGGGGTCGCAGAGAGTCGGACACGACTGAGCGACTCACACAGACGTCCTTCGTTCTGACGACGCAGCTCTGCCTTCAGATGAGCGCTGTGCCCAGGCGGGTCCTTAGTGCGGAAGAGAAGGCAGGTTGCCAGGGAAACCGGCCCCGCCATAGTGATGCGGGAGGCCTGCCTGGGCTGTCACCTGGGTGACCAGCCCCTGATTATGAGGTGGGGGTGGCTCTGCCTGGGTCCAGCCTCGTGGAGGGTCATGCTGGCCCTGTGGCTTGGAGGCCAGGCATGAGGGACTTGATTCCTTTCTCATGAGTTGTGGACACCTCTCTTTAAAATCGGCCGTGGATGTTCTAGGAGGGAAGAACATTTTTTTAACTTTTTATTTTCTATTGAGGTATAGCTGATTAACACCGTTGTGACAGTTTCAGGCGGACGGTGAAGGCACTCAGCTGTACATGTACATGTATCCATGCCCCCAAACTCCCCTCCCATCCAGGCTGCCACATGACATGGAGCAGAGTTCCCTGTGCTGGACATGAGGTCCTTGTTGCTTCTCCATGTTAAATACAGCAGTGTGTCCATGTCCATCCCAAACTCCCTAACTGTCCCTTCTCCCATCCTTCCCCCTGGGAACCATAAGGTTATTACAGAGGATTGAGCAGAGTTCCCTGTGCTGGACAGCAGGTCCTTGCTGGTTCTCGACGTTAAACACAGCAGTGTGTCCATGTCCATCCCAGACTCCCTGACTGTCCCTTCCTGCCGTCAGGACGGAAGTTCTTTTGTCCAGTATGTCCTGTAAGCATTTACCACATCCCTTAGTGATGAAGCATAGAATGTAAGTCAGTCACAGTTGTAATTTCTGAGAATAGACATCTTCTTAACTGTGGCAAAGGTGTTTGACAAAAATAAAAAAAGAAAGAAATATTGAAATGTCTGTGGTTTTATATAGGAAAAATTTTGACATGGAATGTAAGGAAACTGTCAGAACAGTGTTCCCCATGAAGGGTGCTGGTAACCTCCAGTGTCTTTTTTTTTTAATTATTGGTTTTTTAATTTAAAAAATTATCTCTTTAGTTTTGGCTACGCTAGGTCTTCGTTGCTGCGTGTGGGCTTTGTCTAGCGGAGGCGAGCAGAGGCTGCTGATTGTGGTGTGTGAGATTCTCACTGCAGTGTGGCTTCTCTTGTTGAGAACGAGCTCTACGGCTTTGTTGTCCCACAGCCTGTGGGGTCTTTCTTCCCCAGCCAGGGATGGAACCCCTGACCCCTGCGTCGGCAGGTGGGTTTGTCACCCCTGGACCACCAGGAAAGTCCACCTCCACCCGTGTTGTGGAGCAGATTGCTTCAGGCAGGGGTTCTTGGAGATGAATGACGGTAATGTGTTTTGGCATCATTTAAGCAGGAGTGAGTTGGTTTGGAAGGCAGTAAATAAAATCGGTGGTTTTTAATGGTGTGAACACCCACCCCGAGAAGGTCTCCTGTTGCAGAGGCTCTTTGCTTTTCCTGCTCTTTTTCCCTGGGGGTGGGGGTTGGGGGGATTTCCCACGGAAAACCCCAGGACGTGACTTCGGGGCCCGTGGAGGGGACGGGGACAAGGCCCCGCCCAGGACTGCTGGCCCGGGTACACTGCCCCATGAGACTGGCCCCTCGGGAGCACACGTCCACCTCCACCGTGGAGTGCCGCCTGGGTGTTCCCAGGTGGAGACAGGTCTTACTCGCCGGGGTTCGGAAGTCGCTCACTCCAGGACAGGCTTGGGATTCACTCACGCTCCTCTCGGGAGCACCCTGAAGACTACTGAGCACCCTGAAGGTTACTGTGCAGCTGCCCAGCGGGCAGCACTTTCCCTGGGGGGCGCCCCAGGCCCAGTCCACTCGGGCCCGTTTCTTCTTGGCCGGGCTCCTGAGCCTCATGTCTGTTTCCACCTGTCTGCCTTTGGCTTTTCTGTTTTGTTCTTCATCTGTCTTACGCCTTTCATCCCCCGTGGCCGTCAGCCGGCGTGACCATCTCCCGCCACCCTACTTTGTGAATACATGTTCCACCACCCTGGCAGGAAGGCACTCACGTTCTCAGGGTCCGGCTGTAACTGCCCTCTTCCTTTACTTAACCCTTATGTGTAGCTGCTGCTCAGTGGGTGCTCAGGGAGACACAAAAGAAGCATCTCCTCCTCCACGCAGTCCATAATCAGGGGAGACACAAAGAAACATCTCCTCCTCCACGCAGCCTATAACCAGGGTAGGAACAAAAGAAGCATCTCCTCCTCCACGCAGCCCATAACCAGGGTAGGAACAAAAGAAACATCTCCTCCTCCACGCAGCCCATAATCAGGGGAGACACAAAAGAAGCATCTCGTCCTCCACGCAGTCCATAACCAGGGTAGGAACAAAAGAAGCATCTCCTCCTCCATGCAGCCCATAACCAGGGTAGGACACGTGCTTCTCAGTTCAGCTCAGTCGCTCAGTCCTGTCTGACTGTGACCCCCTGGGCTGCAGCACACCAGGCCTCCCTGTCCATCACCAGCTCCCTGAGCCTGCTCAAAGTCATGGCCATCGAGTCATAGAGTTGACTAAAATGTCTCCATCTTTTTTTCTTATATACAAATAAATTTCAGGTCTTACAAGATCAGTTCAGTCGCTCAGTCATGTCTGACTCTTTCTTAAACCACGCACTATATAGTCCTTGGAATTCTCCAGGCTGGAGTGGGTAGCCGTTCTCTTCTCCAGGGAATCTTCCCAACCCAGGGATCAAATCCGGGTCTCCCACATTGCAGGCAGACTCTTTACCAGCTGAGCCACCAGGGAAGCCCCATTACATACTGTTTAACAGGGATTCCCGGGTGGTGCTAGTGGTAAAGAACCTTCCTGCCAGATTCGATCCCTGGGTCTGGAAGATCCCCTGGAGGAGGGCATGGCAACCCACTCCAGTATTCTTGCCTGGAGAATCCCAAGGACAGAGGAGCCTGGCGGCTACAGTCCGCAGGATCAGAGTCAGACCCCACTGAATTGACTGAGCACGCACACGCTGTTTAGCCATTCAGGGTGCCTCCTTCCAGACCATTTCTTAGGGTACCTCTGAGATGCATGTATACACACACACACATCCCTTAAAGGAATTTTAAAAAAGTTCACCAACATCCAAAGCAAGTAAACAGTTGATACATAGAATGAAAATCCTGAAATTTTAAAATTACATTGCATGGCTGTTTTTATAGGAAGAGACAGGTGTTAAGCAAGTGAGAACTTTTTTTTTTTTTTTTTTTGGCTTGTATATGAAGTGAGCCTGCTTTATGAGCCTGAGCAGCGTCAGGGACTAGCTGGGAGTCAGGTCCGTAGTGTGTTCTTACGTGTGCCTGCGTGTCAGGCTCGGGTCATTTTAGCACCTGTGTTTTCCAGGTGATGCTCTACAGACCTGCGAGGTTTAAGTAAGCTGCCCAGAGATGCTCAGAGCTGGCCTCTGACTGGCAGGGGCTCCAGCGAGCAGAGCTGCCCTGTTGGCAGGGCAGGATTTGGAGAACAGGCCCCTCAAAGGCAATGACGACGTATAGGAAGAGTCCCCTTCCAGGCTGCGCCACGCCCTGGAGCCTGGAATTTCCACCCGCCCCACTCTTGAGGGGGGCTTCCCTGCTGGCTGAGACGATAAATGATCCTGCCTGCAATGCGGGATCCCTGGGTCAGAGAGATCCACCCTTGAGGTGGCGCCAGTGGTGAGGAACCCCTCCTGCCACTGCAGGAGATGGGAGAGACTCAGGTTCCATCGCTGGGTGGGGAAGGTCCCCTGAAGCAGGGAATGACTACCCGCTCCACTGTTCTTGCCTGGAGAATCCCAGGGACAGAGGAGCCTGGCGGGCTACAGTCCATGGGGTCGCAAAGAGTCAGACACCACAGTTGAAAGGAGAGTGGCCCTCAGGGTGAGTCAACAGGAGCTTATCCCCTTTCTGCCCCGAATGTGAGCTCATAGCCTGTGGTCATGGCATTCCAAAGCGACTGATTAGAAATCCTCAATGATGTTACAATCCAGGCATTGCTCAGGGTGCCCTTTGAAGGGGCAGAGGTGTCAGTGCAACAGGTGGGATGTTTCGGGGGCCTCCGAAGAGCTCTGGTAGCATAGTCCTTTCTGTCTCAGCACCGAGAGGAATTCAGAGAGAGCAAAGTGGTAGGTAAGAGGTGGCTAATTAGAATAAGATGCCTGTGAGGCTCACAAGCAGGCGGACAAGACTTGCCACGCCCCGAGAACTGGGCAGGCCACAGGTTTATAATCAAAAGAAAAGTAGGGAGGAGGAGAAGAACACCTGTTTCCTCATTCTTGAGTCGATGTCACGCTTCCATCGTCAGCTCCTCCTCCGCGTTGGCAGGGGAGTTTTCTTACTTGCATGGTCAAGCCATTTCACAGAGGTGTTTCCTTGTGTGTGCAGAGCGTGACTCAGTGACTGAGCTCACCGGGCGGGGTGTGGGTCTCACGGCACCATCCTTTTGTTTGGGGGCAAGTCTCCCGCTTCCGTTGAGTGTTTTTGCTGCTGAGCTCCGATCCTCTGGCTACCTGATGCAAAGAACTTACTCACTGGAAAAGACCCTGACCTAGGAAAGATTGAAGGCGGGAGGAGAAGAGGATGACAGAAGATGAGATGGTTGGATGGCATCACCGACTCGACGGACGTGAGTCTGAGTAAACTCCGGGAGTTGGTGATGGACAAGGAGGCCTGGCCTGTTGCGGTCCACAGGGTCGCAAAGAGTCGGACACGACTGAGCGACTGAAATGAATGACGCCTGCTTGGTTTTGTGGTTAAGCAGCTCTCCTTTCTTGAGTGAGCATTTAACTCACGGGGTCTCCCATATTTTTTCTGCTTCCCATCCCCTAGTGGGGCTGTCTGATCGCCTGCTTTGTCCCTTCACTCTGTCCCCATCGTTGGGAGCCCTGCTTTGAGAACCTGCTCCTGTAGGTCACAGCCCCGTCATACCTCCTGGCCGTCATTCCAGAGGAGAGACCTGCTCTCGGGGTTGGAGGTGGCAGCTGGCGATTCCGGGGGCCTCTCCCTGCTGCTGCCGAGAGCTGGTCCTCCCCTGTTGTTCTTGTCTGTGTCTCTGTGTCTCCTCTTTCTTTCCTGAGCTCTGTGCTTGATGGCTAACACTTGGTCAAAATGGTGCCAGCACATGTTCGTATTTGCAGTCATGAACTGTGACCTCTTCTCATAATCACAGCCCCCTGTTTCTAGTCTCCACCACGAGCTCTCCTACCTTGGGTCCGTTTCATCAGTTTCCTGTGGCTGATGTACCCACTGACCGCAGAAAGCCACGCTGTCACGGTCCTGGAGACCGGAAGGCTGAGGGCAAGGTGTGGGCGGGGCACAGTCCCTCCAGAGATGCCAGGGAGGGGCCTTCCTGTGTCTTCCAGCCTCTGGGGGCTCCAGGCATCCATCCCTGGGCTGGTGGCGCCTCCCTCCCGTCTTCGCCCCCTGCCTTCACGTGGCTTCACCTCTGTGTCCGTGTTTCTCTCCTTCTGTGTCTTATAGGGAGCATATCATGGGGTTCAGGGCCACCCTCATCCAGATGACCTCATTTGAGAATCCTTTACGTCACATCTGAAAGATCTGGTTTTCCAGTCAAGTCCTGTTCTGAGGTCAAGGCGTCCCAGGGCTGAGGTTCCTCCAGAGGCTCCGGGGGAGGGTCCTCCCCCCTCTTCCAGCCTCTGGGAGCTCCAGGCGTCCATCCCTGGGCTGGGGGCCGCCTCCCTCCATCTCCACGTGGCTTCTCCTCTGTGCCCGTTTCCCCTTCTCTTGTGAGGACACCAGTTACTAAGGGCCCTGGTTGCTATTACGAATGTCTGTGGGTCTCTCTGAGTTCATGTAGTTGAAGTCCTCACCTGCAGTGTTACTGTATTTGGAGGTGACCCGATTGTGGGGTGGTGAGATCATCAAGGTGGCACCCCAGGAATGGGATTAGCGCCCTTCTGCGAGAGGCCCCTCAGAGCTCGCTCCGCCCCCCCCCCGCCCCCCACATCAGGACAAGGGGTAGGTGGCCGTGAGCCAGGAAGAGGGCCCACTCAGGAGACCCTGGGTATGTGGGCGCCTTGGTCTTGATCGCAGCCTGCAGACCTGTGAGAAACAGATTTCCGTGTTTACACACCAGCCAGGCCGGTGGGGCTGCATGACAACAGCTGGAGCAGAGGCAGGCAAACGTCCCTGGGTTGAGCGTGCATGTGTGCATTGCTAGGCGCACACGGCTGTCCTTTTTTGACCCACATGGACCGTAGCCCTCCAGGCTCCTCTGTTCATGGGATTGTCCAGGCAGGAATAATGCAGTGGGTTGGCATTTTCTTCTCCAGGGGAATCTTCCCAACCCAGGGATCTAGCCTGAATCTTCTGTGTCTCCTGCGTTGGCAGGCAGATTCTTTACCCCCGAGCCAACTGGGAAGTGCCACTGGACTTAGGGCTGACCCTAAGTTCCTGCTGATCTCATTCTGAAGGTCCTTCATCACCTCTGCACAGACCCTCATTGTCCAAGGTCAGTTCATGGTCAGAAACCCCAGGGGTGAGGACCTTCACCTTGCTCAGACCCTCATGTCCCAGGTCAGCTCACGGTCTGAAACCCCAGGGGTGAGGACCCTCACCTCTGTACAGACCCTCATTGTCCCAGGTCAGTTCACGGTCAGAAACCCCAGGGGTGAGGACCCTCACCTCTGCACAGACCCTCATTGTCCCAGGTCAGTTCATGGTCAGAAACCCCAGGGGTGAGGACCCTCACCTCTGCACAGATCATCCACATCCCAGGTCAGCTCACGGTCAGGAGCACCAGGGGTGAGGAGCTGACCTGCCTTTCGGGGCCCACCACTGGACCCAGCGCCCTTGAAGGCATCCCGTGTGACCTGTGCCACCCTGGTGCCAGCCTGCTCACATACCAGGCAGTGGCATGGTCACCATCTAGTAGGTGTGGTCTCCCACACGCGGGCTGCGGGGAGGAGAGACTGAGCCTCATGTCCAGGAATGCTCGGGTCGGATGTCTGAGCCGGGCCGACCGCATGTGGCAAACACAGGGCCAGGACAGCGTGGTGTCTGCTCTCCCCCGGGTTGCTCCATCAGCAGAGCCCTCACCCCGCCGGCCCCCTGCGCCTCCCCGCAGGACTCTAGACTCTGCAGTTGCTCCGCCGGTCCCGAGAGGCGAGCTGAGCCCGTCCCTGAGTGGTGTCGTCTCCCCGCCCCGGGTCCTCCCCACTCCCAGCCACAGTGCGTCTCTGGGTTCAGGGTGGAGTGTTACAAAGGACGCCTGAGCTAGCCGGGCCAGCCCCCCAGCACCTGAGTTCCAGGGCAGCAGCTGAAAGAACCCATGTCCCCTGTCGACCTTCTCTGCATGCTTCCGTGTTCAGACCCACCTTCCTGGCTCTTCCGTGTGCAGACCCACTTTCGTGGCTCTTCCATGTGCAGACCCACTTCAGGCAGGCTCCGTCTCTCTCCTCACCAGCCCAAGGCCTCTCGGATGAAGTCAGGTGGAAACACTCACTCTCAGCATGGCTGATCCTCCACACGTTTCTTCTTTCCTTCCCTGTAGATCAGTCCTGGGAGTGCTCATTCTTTGTAGCAAGAGCGATCTGTCTGTGCCCAGCCCTGAAACCCACTTGAGCACCCCGAGGCCACCAGCTGTCTGCTGGCTGGGATTCATTTATGTACCTAATTAACGAGGTTCTGTGCAGGACAGAAGTCCCGTCATGGTTCTAGTCTTTTACTTTGCAGAGAGACTAAGAAAAAGTCAGCGTACGGTATTTAAAGGACACAGAACTTTTTGAAGGAATCGGGCAGTAGTATGTTCACATCAGGAGACTTGAATGATTGATGAGTAACCTGCACTTGATGGATTGGTGGCAACCATGGCTACCGTCTCGGGGGGCCTTACCTTGCTATGTGCGCTTTTACGGGTGGGATGTTTTACAGGCGTCCCCTCAGCGTCACCACCTGGAATGCTAATCGTTGCTATATCCCAGGACAGAACCGAGCCCCAGAGACAGAATCTGCTCACCACGGGCTGTGGTCAGCCTTCCTATCTCTGGGCTCATGTTTGTATCCATCTCAGACATCTTCACAGAGCTCATCTGATTTAAAAGGAGTCATTCCCGGACTCCCCTGGGGTTCCATTGGTTAGGAATCCACCTTCCAGGGGCCACGGGTTTGCTCCCTGGTCTGGGCAGTAAGTTCCCACACGCCATGGGCCAACTAAACCTGTGCATCACAGCTAGGGAGGAAGCCTGCCCACTGCAATGGAGATCCTGCGTGCCATGAGTAAGACCCGATACAGCCAAAAATAAATACATAAATAAAACCAACAAATCTTAAAAAAAAAAAAAAAAATTAACAGTCATCCAAAAACTTTCATTCATTCCGCTATGGATAAAAATGTTGCCTCCGTTTTCCCATATAGGCTTGCTGGTGTGTATTTATTTTGGTATAGTATTGTCCCGTTATGTTAGTGCATTACAAAATACTCACAGAACTAGAAATATTTAAAGTATAAGCTAAAAATGAGGTCAACTATATTTAAATTTTTATAATCAATAGCATCAGACGACTCTTCCAGCAAAATTTTCTTTTTCCAGTAGGTTTTAGAGGAAGCATATATTTCAATATGCTCCAGTATTTTTTAGTATGTTGGTTTACTATTGGATCATACAACTTGAACCTTTTGTTTTAGATGCAAGTCATGTTGATACTCAGCTTTAATCAGCGTATCCAGACCGAGGTGATTATTGGATGTATACTTGTCATAGGCATTCTTTCATCCTTTTAATTCACCAGTTCCATGAAGGTGTTTTATGGAAATTTAGCTAATTCTACATATTGATCATTAGTTGTTGCAAGCTAATTAAATAGTGTGGCTTTTTAACATTTTCAAGTAGCAGGTTCGAGCCCCGTAGCAGCTCTTCAACTAGGACACTTTCATAGTGGTGGTAAGTTGGCTTCAGTGTGAGGTCAAGTGTGTGTGTTCACAAGACATACAGGTCTGTAGTTTTTTGTATGCTTTTCTCCAGCTTCCATATCAGAAAAGGGCCGGTCTCAAAAAACTGGGGAAATAAGTGTTTGCTGTGATTTTCTGAGGTTTCTTTAGAATTGGCGTTGTTTCTTCCTGGGGTGTTTGGTGAGTTCACCAGCGAGGGCGTGCAGTGCCAGGTCCGGGACGGTGCTTAGCTACAGGTTCAGTCTCTTTCCCGTGGATCTAGGGCTAGTTACGTTATCGCCGTGTTCCTGAGTGAGCTGTCAAAGAACTCTTCCAAAGAACTTCTTTCTCTTCAAGAAGAACTTGTCCGTGTCCTCGACGCTGTCAAATTTATTGGCGGCTCCCCAGGTTTGCTCTGATAGTCGTAGAGCTTCAGTGGCTCAGTTGTGTACCACTCTTTGAGACCTCAGGGACTGTGGCCCACCAGGCGATTTCTCTGTCCATGGGATTTCCCAGGCAAGAGTGCCGCAGCGGGTTGCTCTTCTCCTACCCCAGGGGATCTTCCCAACCCAGGGATCGAAGCAGCATCTCCTGCGTCTCCTGCAATGCAGGTGGGTTCTTTTATTTTTATTTTTTTAATTTATTATTTTTCATTGAAGGATAATTGCTTTACAGTTTTGTCATTCCCACCTTCCGTCAGCATGAATCAGGTGTATGTGTGTCCCCTGGCTGTTGAACCCCCCCTGCTGCCTCCCACCTCCCACCCTGTCCTCCCCTCCAGGCTGTCACAGAGCCCCAGTTTGAGTCCTGTGAGTCGTACAGAGCGTTCCCCTGGCTGTCCTGTTTCACACACGGCAGTGTGTGTGTCTCCATGCGGCCCTCTCCATTCGTCCCTCCCCTTCCCCCACTGTGTCCACAAGCCTCTTCTGTGTCTGCATCTGCACTGCTGCCCTGCAGGTAGGCTCATCAGCACCGTCTTTCTAGAGCCTACGAATCTGTGTTAATACACAGTGAGCACCGTCTTTCTAGAGCCCAGGTATCTGTGTTAGTATGTGGTAATGGTGTTTCTGTTTGTGACTTCACTCTGTATAAAAGGCTCTCAACTTCACTCTGTATAAAAGACTCCAGGTTCATCCACTTTGTCACAACTGAGTAAAATGTGTTCCCTTTTATGGCTGAGTAATATTCCACTGTACACATGGACCACGGCTTCTTTATCCATTCACCTGTGGATGGACATCTAGGTTGCTTCCACGGCCTAGCTATCGTATGTAGATTTGTTCAGGTGGACTCTACCCGCTCAGCTGTCAGGGAGGCCCTTGCTCTGACCGGCGTGGCAAGCAGTGCACCAGCCATCCCAGTAGTCACCTCTGACCCTCTGGGAAAGGCCATCGCGGAGCCCTGAACTGCTTGTCCATATTGGTGCTGAGTGGAGATGTCCCCGTGCTGACATCCCCGCCCTGTGAGGACAGCGGTGAGATCAGACGAGGCCGCAGGCTGGGGGGAACGGGGCTGGCCCAGGGTCGTCCCCGAGGCCTGCACCCGCCCCCCACCCCATCCCTGAGTGTCCCCCTTCCTCCACCCCCCACCCCTCACCCAGGCGTGGAGAAGCTGATCCGCCACCTGCGGAAGCACGATGTGCCCTGCGCCGTGGCCACCAGCTCAGGGACGGAGTCCTTCCAGCTGAAGACCAGCCGCCACCAGGACTTCTTCGGCCTCTTCCACCACGTGGTGCTGGGCGACGACCCCGAGGTGCGGAGCGGGAAGCCCGAGCCCGACATCTTCCTGGCCTGCGCACGCCGCTTTTCTCTGGCTCCTCCCGCCGACAAGGTACGCGGCACGGCTGGGAACGGGGGAGACACCCAGTGCTGGTCGGGGGCTCTCCGTGTCCACGCGGACGGCTGCTGCGCAGCTCCTGAGACTCGAGGCGGGGGCACTGTGGGCAGCGGAGCGCCGTGCCCGGGGAGGGCCCTTCACTTCGTGGGGGGCAGCATGGCTGCCCCGAGACTCCCGGCTGGAGAGACCCAGAGGACGGAACCGCCCGGGGGAGGGGGTGTCCCAGAGCATCTAGAGCTGACCAAGCACGGCCTACGGGCACCGAGCGGGGAAGGGGGGCCTTTGGAGACACGGGACTCCTGCGTCCTCGTTTGTGATGCGCAGACCCGGACGCGAACATGCAGTGCGGTTCGGCGATTCTGAGGTCGGTCAGCCACCCTCACCGCCGCTCTGCCTGCGCGCTTCTTGGTGATACTTCGTCACCGCCGAGCTGGTGCGCGCGAGGGCGCTTGGTTTTCACTGAGCAGTCGCTGGGCTTCTGTGTGTTTCTCCCGCTGGAAAGGGCCGCCAGGGGAGCTCCACCTGCATCACGCAGGGTCCCCCGTGGGGAGGGGAGGAGGTGTCTGAGCCGGGGAGAGGCTGACGGTGAGCAGTGGTGCCTCCTAGCGCACCGGGGCTGCTGAGGTGCGGGGCGGAGCCTCGGCCGTCCGCAGGTGTGGATTCCGGAGCGTCTGGGGGCTTCTCCAGAGGCGTGGCTCCTGGTGACCCTGGGGTGTCCCCGCCAGGCAGGGCGCATATCCATCGGGGGTGATGGCGTTAGTCAGGTGCCTCATGGGGAACCTGATCAGGGAAGAGCGTTTCCCTGGGAGGTCGTCTCACCGTTGTGGCCTCTCGCTAACCAGTGAGCCGGTGACGGGACCCAGCCTGGTGCCCCAGAAATCAGAGCCTCAGGACTGTTACTCCAAAACAGGCCTCCAGAGGCAGCTGAGGTGAGGGAGCGTTCTTGAATGGCCTGCTTTTGGGGTTCAGGACCTGACTTGCTGCATTCAGCTTATAAGGACAATCAAAACACAGAACCACCACCACCAACCCCACCACCACCCCCCACCCGCCCCGCCCCGCCCCAGCCTGTGCCTGATCTCACCGGCACTGGGCCTCCCACGATTCAATATACCTACGACAGGAGCTCCCTGGAGTCAGTGCAGACCCCGGGTTAGGGGCTCAGCCCCCAGGGACAGCCCCCACTTCACACGCCAGCCACCAGTGGAGGCATCCCGGCCACTCACACTTCTCCCCGGTGGAGCACAAGCTTGGGGATCCCACAGAGCTCCTCTACCTCAGCAGTTGTAATTGACTAGAATGACTCAGAGGTCAGGAATACACTGTGCTTGCCTTCATTGGTTTACCTTAAGAATGCAACTACCCTGGCAGCCTGGGGGCTAAGACTCCGGGCTCTCAATGCAGGGGTCCTGGGTTCTATCCCTGGTCAGGGAACTAGATTCCCTCATCGCAGTAATGAGGAGGCTGTATGCCATAGCTAAAGAGCAAAGATTCTGCCGCCACAGCTAAGACGTAGTGCAGCCAAATACATGTATATAAATACAGCCCAGGAACCCTGCAGCAGAAGAGCTGTGTGGGGTGAGGGGTGGGTGGCTGGGCTGCTGGAGCGCTCAGGCCCACTCGGGTGCACCAGCCTTCAGCGCCAAGGGCCTTCTTGTCTTCCAGGGGTCTTTGTGGAGGCTCCATTGCTGGCGGTTAATTCACTGGCCGCTGGTAAATAAATGCATCGTTCACTGACCCTAGAGATGAGGGAGTGGGCTACAAGTGGCGCCCCTCCAATCAGCCTTGGGGTGGGACACAACCAGGAGCCCATCAACAACCCCCCCCCCGCCCCCGCCCCATACACACCCACCGCACATCCTGCATCCATCCAGGGACCAGGATACTCAGGCATGCTTGAAAGGGGATTAGTATGAATGACGCAGAAAATGGGCTCACTGCCTGTGAGGTGGTAAGGGTTTTAGGAGCTCTGTGCGGGAAAGTTAAAGTGGGGCTTCCCTGTTGGCTCCCGGGCTCCATCCCTGGGTCAGGGAGATTCCCCTGGAGAAGGGACTGGCTACCCACTCCCCACTCCAGTATTCTGGCCTGGAGAATCCCATGAGTAGAGAAGCCTGTCGGATACCAGGGGCAAAGAGCAATATATATATATTTTTTTACATTGCAGCCGTAAGCATCATTGAGGGTCAGTGAGGGACAATGATTCCCATACACGGCGAGTTCAGCTCAGGAGTGGACGCAGCCCAGCCGCTAAGCCACAGAGTTGGAGCTGAAGCCGCAGGGCTGATGGGGCTTGGGCTGGGGGCCGAGCAGCTCTGCTTCTTACATCAGGATGTGTGCGTGTCTGCTGGCTCGGTGTCCCGCTACAGGTTCCACACAGATGGGTTCTTTTCACTAAGAACTGTCCCCCCTCCCGCCCCACTTAATGTCGACCCCTTCAGGTGATAAAGCGGCTTCTAGAAGGGCCACCTCCTGTATCCACTGCAGGTTGCTGTTGATCAGCCTGGCGCAGCAAGGCACACCCCCGCCCCCCGGGCAGACTGGTCCCGCCTGGGAGGCTCCCAGCAGAAGCACTGTCTTCCAGCCCATCCTGGCAGCTGAGAGGACAAGATGCTGGACCATCACCTCCTGAATCGTGTGGCCGCGGGAGCTCACAGAGGAGGCCGCTGCCTGCCTGCCTCCGCCTCCAGGCAGCCCTTCCTTCGCTGGGCACCCTGTTCACGGAAACACGGTGTTTGCAAGTTTGCGAGTGTGTGCGCAGGCAGCGACAAGGAGACCATGTTGCTGGCTTTGCGTGAGGACAGTTGCAGTGAAACCATGGACGGTGGCAGGGGGTGGGCAGGGGTTGGGGCTCCAGCCTGCAGGGCAGGAGTTTCCCTTGGTGAGGCGCCAGGCTGTTGCCCGCCCTGACGGCGTTCATTTCAGATGCGTCAAAGGAAGCTGAGCGAGCGCGTGGCCTGGGCCTAATCCAGCTCTTCCGGTGGCCGGTGCCAGTTGCCCTCGTTCTGCACCCACGTCTATTCATGCAGGTGTTTGTCTTGCAGAGGGAAACCTCTCTTGTCCTGTTTCCTAGACCAGTATAGCTAAGGCGTTTGGATTTTCCCCTGGTGACATGCTTCTTGTGGGAAGAAGGGCCGTGCTGACAGGCTGCTGGTTGTGCCCCACTCTGCAGCCTGATCATTCTGTGCTTGAGTTTGTCTCCCGAATACAGGGGCTTCCCAGGTGGCTCAGTGGTAAGGACCCCACCTGTCAATGCAGGAGACTTAAGAGATGCAGGGTTGATCCCTGGGTCGGGAACATCCCCCGGAGTAGGGCATGGCCACCCACTCCAGTATTCTTGCCTAGAAAATCCCATGGCCAGAGGAGCCTGGCGGGCTGCAGTCCATGGGGTCGGAGAGCTGCACACAACTGAGTGACTTAGCACCTGAATCCAGGAAGCGGGTGCAGAGAGGCCCGTGGAGACACGACAGAGCTCTTCGGTCGCGCCCTGCTGCTCTGCCTCTGACGCATGCAGGTGCCAGTGCGCGGGGGTGGCGAGCCTCACAGTTCAAGGGTGTGTCATGCGATTACTAAGTCCTTGCAGAGAGCCACGGTGCCAGCGCGAATTGCTGATGGTGTGCGCGCCGCTGAATGAACCCGGGGCCTCAGTACTAACAGGGAAGCAGGAGAGCACAGGTGGTGTAAGAGGGGGGTTTGCGTTCACACACTGGCCACTGTCTTACTAGGAGGGAGTGGCTCACAGGGCTAGTGTTGATTGTTCTCACTCTTTCCTCCCAAGCTGTCTGGGTATCAGCCTTCCGGGCTTAAAACTGTAGCAATAACCAGCTCCTGGTGGCATGTTCTGGGGCCTTTTCCTGGACACTCTTAGGTTTGGCGTCGGGGGTGTGTCAGTTAAATGGACAGAAGACGTTAGCAAGAGAAAAAACAGATTTCTCTCTGCATAAGAAGAAGGCACTGCACAGGAAATACGATTCAAGGAGGCATTTAGAAGCTGGGGTTTATATACCATCGTAATAGGGCTTGGGGAGAAAAAGAGGGTCACTTCCGGGAGAACAGATATCTTTCAGGAACATAAATAGGCTCTTAGGAGAACAGATGGGAGATACAGTCGTTGTATGGCAATGTCTGTTTGGGTGATTTCTTACCCAGGTGCTGACCTGTGCAGACTTCCGTTTACTCATAAAAGTCAATGTTCCTGGCTTGTGAAAATCCTAAGGAGAGGCTTTATGGCAGTAGAATTTCTTTTTCTTTATATATATATTTTATTGAGGTATAGTTGGCTTACAGTGTTTCAGGGGCACAGTGAGGTGACTGAGTTATACATATATACATATGTATTATTTTTCAGGTTATTTTCCATTGCAGGTTATTATAAGATATTGACTTTAGTTGCTTGTGCTATACAACCTTTGTTGCCTGTTGCCTGTGTACTTGTTTTAAAAATTAGAAATCTAGCACGCTATTCATACTAAGTCAAACGAGTGGAATCGAAATGTCAAATTTTCAATTAGGCCAAAATTCCCAAGTTTTCTATAATATATATTGTATTTATATACTAGTATATTGTATTTATTGTGTTATAATACACTATTTATGTATGTGTATACCAAAGCTTCTCTACGATGCTTGGTAAAAACTTGAGAAAGAACATCAAAAAAAAAAAAAAAAAAGAGAGAGATGGAGAAATTGGGAAACATAAACTAAATGAAATAGCACTGAATGTGAAGCAGAAAAAGTGAAAGAAACTGGGTAAAAGTATAAGATCATCATATAGTCCAGCTGTTTTCAAACATGGCAGCTCACCAGAAACAGATCTGGAGCTTTGGAGAAAAGCAAGCAATACCTGGGCATTTGTATTTTTAAAAAAATTCTAATTTAGTTTTGACAGCCACATGGATTTTAAAAAGCGATTACAGGTTTTTCTATTAAATGGTTTTTGGCGATACAGTTTTGGTGATACAGAATCGTATTATTTTCCTGTTGACTGATGATGAGACAGCGGTATTAAGTGAGTAATAGTTATGTAATCGCAATAGTGAGAGATGTTTATCAGTTTTCACAGTCAGTAGCCAAACAAAAAAATTAATAAAGATCATTACAGTTGCAAGCCATAATGGGAAGACGATTAACCTAACAATATAAAATAATTACATACAGTCTGGGGGGTCAGGCAGAGTGATGTAGAAAGCAGGGGCACTCAAGAAGCCCCTCCAGTGTAGGCAGTCAGCACCTTTGATACTTCCAAGCGCCCCTTCACCTCCATGGAATGGAGCAAGCACAACCAATGTACCTGTTTTCAAGCGCCCGGCAACTCTGTGTCTTTTGGTTGGAACGTAGCTCAGTTTGTAAAGAATCTGCCTGCAATGCAGGAGACCGTAGATCGATTCCTGGGTCAGGAAAATCCGCTAGAGAAGGGATAGGCTACCCACTCCAGCTTCCCTGGTGGCTCAGCTGGAAAAGAGTCCACCTGCAATGCGGGAGACCTGGGTTCGATCTCTGGGTTGGGAAGATCCCCTGGAGAAGGGAAAGGCTACCCACTCCAGGATTCTGGCCTGGAGAATCCCACGGACTGTATAGTCCATGGCGTCGCAGAGTCGGACGTGACTGAGCGACTTTTCACTTTTCACTTGGTGCGTTTAATTCATTTACATTTAAGCTAATTTCACTTTTCACTTGGTGCATTTAATTCATTTACACTTAAGGTAATTATTGAAATACATGATCCTGTTACCATTTTCTTAATTGTGTAGGGTTTATTTTCTGTAGGTCTTCTCTATGCAGGAAACACAAGAGAAGGAAGGGACGTAGTGATTTTTTAAAAATCTTTTGCGCTCGTGGTATGGGGTGTGGGATCTTAGTTCCCCCAGCAGCGATGGAACCTATGCTCCGAGTACCAGTACCACTGCACCACTAGGGAAGTCTCTGTGCAATTGAATTTTTCAGGGAGCCTTTGAGGGCTTGGTGAAGCCCATTCAGATGGTAAAGAGTCTGCCTGCAATACAGGAGACCCTGGTATGATCCCTGGGTTGGGAAGATCCCCTGGAGGAGGAAATGGCAGCCCACTCCAGTATGCCATGGACAGAGGTGCCTGGCATGCTACGTGGGTCCATGGGTTGCAGAGTGGGACACCCCTGCACAAGTAACACCTACACAGGGAGCCTCTGCCTTGACGAATATTAGGAGGGTGAGAAAAAAGCCTCTTCCCTCTGCTGCTGATTCTCAAATGTCTTTAGCTCAGAAGAATCCTTGGGCCCCTGTGGCGTCTTCTGGGCGCCCTTTACCCCCAAGGGAGTCCCTTTTTTCTTTCCTCTCCACCCCCCCACCCCCCCGCTCCCCGTCACCTTCCTGCTTCCTCTCCCCTGACATTCAGCGTCTGGCTGGCCAGCAGGAAGGCCTCTGGGGAAGGCCTCTGCTCAGTTAGCTCTGCGTTTCTGGAGGCCCTCAACTCCTCCTCCATCCCAAGAGGTCTCACCTTTCCCTTGGCTTCAGGCAGTGCTGCCTTCCAGGAGCCCTTGGTCCGGCTCCCCCTCTGACCAGCTGGTCCCAGGCTCCACGATGCCCACGTTGGATCCCACCTGCACCTTCCCGCGGTCTGTGGCCACCGGCACGTCCCAGGCCCTCCCCAGCTGGGTGGTGTCAGTGACCTCCCGAACGGGAGGTCCTTGTCCCCTCGCATGTCCCCCAGACCCGCTGCACCGCCTTGCCCTGCCGGCAGCCCTGCAGAGATCAAAGGCCACGGTCTGTGGTCCTCCGGATTGCAGGGTGACTTAGGCGGCCAGGCCTGGGCGCTCCCAGTTGCCATGAAGACACGGGCTCCCATGGGACTTCCCTGGCAGTCCACTGGTCCAGAACTTAGCCTTGCGGTGTGTTGGTTTGATGCCTGGTTGAGGAACTAAGATTCCTACCTGCCTGAAGGCCCCAAAACGAAAACATAGACAGAAGCAGTGTTTATCAGACCTTCAAAATGGTCCCATATGAAAAAAAAAAAATCTTAAAGAAATGGGCCACCTACAGCCCATAGGCCTAGAATGCATAGCAAACAATGCTGTGTAATCACATTATTTAAAGACATAATGACCCACTCTCAGCTGTCCGAGATGGAACGGTGGGAGAGATATAACTCTTCCTGGACAGGACATGTGAGAAATACCTCCTACACACACTTCTCCTCACCTGGATGGGTGTTCATCTCCGTTTTCACATCGAGTATAGTTGTGTGTGTGTGTGTGTCTGTTAGTCTGACTCTTGGGACCCCGTGATGGACTGTAGCCCGCCAGGCTCCTCGGTCTATGCGATTCTCCGAGGCAACAATAGTGGAGTGGCTTGCCATTCCCTTCTCCGGGGCATCTTCCCATCCGAGGGATCGAACCCGTGTCTCCTGCATTGGCAGGCGGGTTCTTTAACCACCCGGGAAGCCCCTCAAGTGTCGCCAGTCATTGTGTTTGATACATTTCAAGCCAGGAAATGCAGCGGCAGCCCCGTCTCCCTTTGCAGGGATCCTTGAGCAACCTCACTGAAGTACCAGCACTAAGAACCTCTTCCTACACCCCTGCCCCATCTCCCTTTGCCATCACAGGGGGCATTCACCTGACCGGAGCCCTTCGCTGTGTCTGTCTGGGATGTTTCTGTTCGGCTGTGTTCAGCGTGACTCCTGGTAAATGGATCTCAAAGCAGTTACGTTGCTTCTGGTTCTGTGGATTCATATGCACAGACACATACATCAAACAAGATGTAAGGTGGTGCAGGCATGTGCCGGGAGCCAGTGTTTGTTACCGACTGGAAGCATCACCTGAGGGGCTCCCGTATGCTTGGCTCCTATAGAGTGGTTGCGCCAGCGTGCCTGCCGAGCGGCTTTCTCGGTTCTCTACACGTGGCTGTGAAATCTCCCCGCGTCGGCCGTTTCAGAGGACGGGAGTTCTCATGAGGCCATCAGGACAGCGTGTCCATGTAACCCAGCCATCTTAAGCTGCCATCACAGAATGAAAATCTGACAGGACTTCAGACCTTTACAAGGACGGGTTGTATCTTGGATCTCTGATAAATTAACTAAACAGCCATGCCTTGCACGTACATATATTAGACACACACGACTCTGCTAGTCTGGGAGCAGTCGGGATTTCCAGGCGGGCCTAGTGGTGAAGGACCCGCCTCCCAAAGCGGGAGACGCAGGTTCGATTCCCAGGATGGGAAGATTCCCCTGGAGGAGGGTGTGGCAACCCACGCCAGTATTCTTGCCTGGAGAATCCCACGGACGGAGGACCTGGTGAGCTGCAGTCCGTGGGGGCACAGAGAGTGGGGCGCGACCGACGCAACCTAGCATGCCATGGGAATGATCTCACTCAAGTTCCAGCACTAAGAACCTCTTCCTGCACCCCTGGTTTTGCCTGTGGAATGTGTGTAAAGCACAGCTGTGGTCTTGTTTCCAGTTCAGTCTGCCTGGCTCCCCACAGGACCCCATCAAGTGTATACCCTTTCACCCGGCCACTTTCTCCCTCACTGGTTCCTGCAGAATTCCGTCTTAGCTGCTGCTTGTATGAGTGAGAGTGAACGTCACTCAGTCATGTCTGACTCTGTGGCCCCATGGCATTCTCCAGGCCAGAATACTGGAGTGGGTAGCCTTTCCCTTCTCCAGGGGATCTTCCTGACCCAGGGGTTGAATCTGGGTCTCCCGCATTGCAGGCGGGTTCTTTACCAGCTGAGCCTCCAGGGAAGCCCAAGAATATTGGAGTGGGTAGCCTTTCCCTTCTCCAGGGGATCTTCCTGACTCAGGGGTTGAACCCAGGTCTCCCGCGTTGCAGGCAGACTCTCTACCAGCTGAGCCGCCTGGAACTAGTGTATAATGGGCAGGGAAGGGGTGGGAGGCACCCTATAGGGTTAAAAGAAGCACAGCTGAATGCAAAGACTTCTTAGGGTGTGCCAGTGAGCAGAATGCCTGAGAAACACTGGATCAGTTGTACACTAGGTTAAACAGATTCAATGGATGTGAACTTGGACAAACTCCAGGAGATGGACAAACTCCAGGAGATGGTGGTAGACAGAGAGGCCTGGCGTGCTGCCGTCCATGGATCCAGGAAGAGGCAGACACTCCTTGGCCACTGAACCACAGCAACAACAACGGTTCAGCTCCTACTGAGTTCGTTATTGTTGCTGTTCCATCGCTCAGTGTAGTGTGAGGGCTTGCCAGGTGGCTCAGTGGTAAAGAACCTGCCTGCCAGTGCCGGAGACTCTGATTTGATTCACCAGTAGGGAAGATCCCCTGGAGGAGGAGGGCATGGCAACCCACTCCAGTATTCTTGCCTGGAGAATCCCAGGGACAGAGGAGCCTGGCGGGCTGCAGCCCATGGGGTTGCAAAGAATCGGACTTGCCTGAGCGTGCACAAACGAACACACGTTTCCTTGCGTGTGTATCAATTCCCGTGGTAACCACCAGGCTGTCTGTACACGGCGTCCGCGGGCAGAGAGGGAAAAATCCCCTCAGCGAGTCCGGTTGTGGCCGAAGCCTGCTGGGGAAGCGTGGCCAAGGCAGGCGGGAGGAAGCGTGGTCGGCTCCGCTGGCCTTGGCGGAGCTGCGTCACCCGGGAAGCACTTGCTTCCTTTGCGCAGACCGTCTGGGACGTCCTCAGGCGCTTCTTCCACTGAGAAGGTCGCCCCGTGGGCGTGTGGTCAGTGTGCTCGGCGGCCGGAGAGCAGGAGCACAGACTGGGGGGCTGTGGGGGCTGCAGCAGCAGACACGTGTGTCCCCTGGTCCTGGGGCCGGGGTCCGGCACAGGGGGCGCTCGTCAGGGCGTCCTACTCGCTCCTGTGTCTTCACGGGGGCGGTCCTCTGGGGGCGAGGAGGGCGGGGCGGACAGAACGACTTCCCCGTCTTCTTCGAGGGACCCCCACCCTCTCTGAAGAGGCCCCCTTGGGACTCAGTCACCTGAAAGGCCTTCCAGGGACCCCGTCTCCAAGTCCACTGGGTGAGAGGCTTTAGCACTGGATGTATTCAGACAGATTAGCCACCTAATCATCAAGGCTGATGGCACAGGCCAGCTCTCAACACGGGAGACCAGTGGGGCCTTGGGCCAGTGCTGTGGTTTACCAGTACCCCGCAAAAGGCTGAGGGAGCCACCTCCGCTCACACCCAGCTCTTGCCTCTCACATCCAGCCCACCTCTGATGCTCACACACCTCTGCTCACACCCAGGCACGTCTGATCACACCCAGCCCACCTCCTCTGACACACCTCTGATCACACCCAGGCACCTCTGATCACACCCAGCCCACCTCCTCTGACACACCTCTGCTCACATGCAGCCATCTCTGTTCACACCCAGCCCACCTCCTGTGATGCTCACACACCTCTGCTCATAACCAGGCACCTCTGATCACACCCAGCCCATCTTCTCTGACGCTCACACACCTCTGCTCATACCCAGCCATCTCTGATCACACCCAGCCCTCGCCTGTGACACTCTCACACCTGTGCTCACACCCAGACATCTCTGATCACACCCAGCCTTTGCCTCTGACATTCACCCACCTCTGCTCACAGTCACACACCTCTGTTCACACCCAGGCACCTCTGATCACACCTAGCCCGCCTCCTCTGATGCTCACACACCTCTGCTCACATGTAGCCATCTCTGATCACAGCCCTCACCTCTCACACCCAGCCCACCTCCTCTGATGCTCACACGTCTCTACTCACACCCAGCCCTCACCTCTGACACTCAAACACCTGTGCTCAACACCCAGCTATCTCTAATCACACCCAGCCCTCGCCTCTGACACTCAAACACCTGTGCTCACACCCAGCCCTCGCCTCTGACACTCAAACACCTGTGCTCACACCCAGCTATCTCTAATCACACCCAGCCCTCGCCTCTGACACCAAGACCTCTTCTCTGACACACAGCTGTGTTCACACCCAGACATCTGTGGTCACACCCAGCCCTTGCCTCTGACATTCACCCACCTCTGCTCACACTCACACACCTCTGTGCACACCCAGCTATCTCTAATCACACCCAGCCCATCTCCTCTCATACTCAGCCGCCTCACCTCACACCCAGCCCCCCTGCTCACATCCAGCCCAGTCCTGCTCCCCCAGGACACAGCCAGGCCCGTCTTGTCTCTGCCTGGCTCTCCCCAGTGCCCTCAAACCCAGGCTGTCAGGAAGCAGGCTCTCCTTCCCTCCACTGTAACGGTGACCCCAGTGCCCTCCTCGTCAGAAAGCCTGGACTCCCCTTCGCCTCAACAGAGGCTGTGTCGTCCATCAGACTCCACATTGCCTCTGAAGGATTTCCCTGATCCCATCCACTGTCCCTTCCATCCACCACCATCACACAGAGATTCTGTTTCCTTAGCAACATTCTTCATCGCTAGCAAGTGGACCGTCTTAGTTCTGTCAATGCTCGTCTTTCAGGGACCTCCTGACTCCCTGGTGGTTCAGACGAGCAGCTGGGTGAAGCTTGTGGACGTGGGCCATCCCAGAGGGCCCCCCGCCAAGTCTGAGCATCTCTGGAGGAGCAGGGTCACCACCTCTGGGTGCTGAGCCCCTGAAACGCTTCGCTTCACCTCCCCAGTCGTTCGTTGCGAATGTCATCCCTTCTAAATTAAACCCCTCCAGCTACAGTTTAATTAAGCTCATGTGTTCTCCTGGAGATGAAATCCAGATATATTTGAGCCCTCAGCTTGGTGAGGGCTCCAGAATCCTCCACACTGCATTCTGGAGACCCGGACGCCATCCCTAAACGCTGTGTTCCTCCTGCCGCTGTGACCTTCAGCTCACCTCTGAGCCTCGGTCGGCGCGGGTCCCTCACTGGGGGCAGTGACAGGAGAGTGCTGGCTGGCCTCCGTGCCCCCGTGTAATGCGCTGCAGCCCCTGTGGCTCTGAGTCTTGAACAGGGCCCTTCGGCCACCGCCCCAGATATAGCGGGCGCCGGTCAGGTGCCTGCTGTCTGCCTGGTACTGTAGTGGGTGGGCTGCCTCTCCCAGACACCCGCCCAGTTGCACACACACGCTGTGAGAGGAGTGTTGCTGACCAGCCACTGCGTAAGACTCTTGGAAGTGTGTCCTGGGGTGCCCGCTCCGGGTGCCAGGCTCCTCAGTGTCCTGAAAGTGTGGAGTACTGAGCTCCTCAGTGTGTCCCGGGGTGCCTGCCAAGGGTGCCGAGCTCCAAACATCACCCCCGTAGGTTAAAGGTTTGTATCTGTCGTGGTCCGTGCGCAGGTTGGAAAAGACATTCCAGACCTAGAATACTTCAGAGTGAAGTTTGTTAGAGTGGAAGGTGCTGTCAGAACAGCGGCTCACGGGAGGGCCAGTGCTTTCGTGGGTCGGTAGTGGATGTTTGCAACCTCAGGACAAAGCCGATTGCTGCTGGAGGGCTGGTATTAGGTGACTGGTTACTAGGGCGTCAAAAGCAGTCATAGTCTGCGTGGGGTGGGTGGGTGTTGCTTGTGTTGGGTGTTGGGTGAGTGTATTCTGTGTTGTCTGTCTTGTGTGTTGTGTATTGTGTCTGTGTTGTGAGTGGGTGTGTTGTGGGATG
>NW_024070207.1:127291253-127302295 GCF_014754425.2 Oryx dammah
GTGTGTGGTGTGTGCTGTGTGTATTGCGGGTGTGTCGTGTGTGTGGGTTGTGCGTCCTGTGTGTGTGTGCGCGCCGTGAGTGCTGCGGGTATCCGCCCCCGGCGCGCCGGGGCAGCAGGGCAGAGCGCCGAGGAGAGCGGGGAGCATCCCCGCTGACGGCCGGGCGGCCCCCGCAGACAGACGCGCAGTGCAGAGGGCGCCGCGCCCGCAGCGGGGCTGCCCGGGGCTCCGCGGGAAGAAGCCGCCTGCAGCGCAGGGACGCGGGCCGGTCCCTGGGCGGGCAGAGCCCTGGAGGGGGGCAGCCCGCTCCCGTGTTCTTGCCTGAGAGTCCCACGGACAGAGGAGCCTGGCGGGCTGCAGTCACAGAGTCGGACACGACTGAGACACCACGCGCGCGCGCGCGCTCCCTCGGCCCGTGTGGAATTCCAGGGCGCAGGGAGACTGAGGGGTGTGAGGCTGGCGGCCCGCTCAGCCCCGGGCAGGCTCCGTCTCCCACTCGCAGCGCGGACTGCCCTGAACCTGGCGTGGGCGCCGGTCGCAGGACGGCGCGGAGGCTCCCTGACCACCCGCCCCCCCTCGGAGTACAGACGCCCCGCTTCCAGGCGGTGTCTGAGCAAGCCGGGACAGGTACCGCGCCCGGTGCTCGGTCTTGGGGTTCAGGCGGTTCCCAGGCGTGCCCTGCACACCCCGGGGCTGGGCTCCTCACTGACCCGGCGTGACGTTTAAGGAGCAACCCACTGCGCCTGACACGTGGCCAGCGGTGAGGTCACTTTATGCCCCACCCGTGTGCTTTCTTCTTACCCTTCACAACCTCCTCTTGTGCTTGGCACGCTCTGATGGAACCACTTCTTAAAAGATTCCAGTGAAATTAATTGGTGACTCTAGAACCCGGTCTGCCCGCTGAGCTGTGCCAGCTTTTGGGGTTGAGAGCGATGGGCCAGCCCGCCGTCAAGTGCCAGGGTGGGCCGCACTCGGATGGGGGCCGTGCCAGCCCCCTCCTTGCCCCTCACTGGTGATGAACCGGGCAGCCCCCATCCACACCTTTTCTGGCTCCCACAGAACTCTGGCCATGCCCACAGGCGGACTCAGCCGCTGGCCACGGGGCTGTGCCCACCCAGGCGAGACGCGTGGGTACCGACTGGGACGACTCAACCCTCTTTTTTTTTTTTGCCTGCCTTGCCCCACAGTGCCTGGTCTTCGAGGATGCGCCCAACGGGGTGGAGGCGGCCCTCGCCGCCGGGATGCAGGTGGTCATGGTCCCCGACGGAAAGCTGAACCCAGACCTGACCTCCAAGGCCACCCTCGTGCTGGGCTCCCTGCAGGATTTCCAGCCCGAGCTGTTCGGCCTGCCGCCCTACGACTGAGACGGCGCCCACTCGCTCCAGCCCCGGCGGTCTCCGCCGGGAGAGGGCCGGGGGATGCCCTGAGGAGCTGGAGGGAAGCCCCGCGCCCAGACCTCCCCCGGAACCGGCCTTCAACCACAAACCTTCTCAGCCCGCGGAGGGCCGGGCCCGCGCTTTCAACGGGCTGCAAAACCTCACTTGACACGCAGAAGGCAGACCCAGCCCAGAACACAAGATGGAAGATTCTCACTCGAATACTCGTATTTAATCTGAACAAGTTAGCGTCCTTTATCTTCTTTGGTGTTCTCAACCTTGGCTGGCAACTGTAAAATATGTATGCATATATGTATGTGCTTGTATGTATATATATGTAGGTACATATTTATTTATATTTATAGACATCAAGTACTGTATCAGTCTTCAGTGCGTTTTCATCTTCACGGGCAGTAGCAACTGATACAAGTGAGGCGGTCATTCTGTTTGTAATCTGAGTGGGAAATTCACATCAGGACCTGTGGTCAGAGCAAGAGCCCCGATCATCTGTTGGTTGTTTGCTGTCGGTGTGAACATCATCGTAGCCTGCGTCTTGCGTTGAGGTGCATATGCACGTTTGAGAACGTTTTCTACCTCAGAGAAATCGTTTCCTTTAAGATCATTTATTTTTCTAATATGCTCTTTGGTGCAGATAGAATTGGATTGGAGAATGCTGTCTTGGTACCACCAAGAACCCATTTGGGGAACAGTTTATCGGACATTACGCTCTGGTGATTAATGCCTTCTAACAGATTTCCTTCAGAAACCTGGCACACTGCAGTCCATGGGGTTGCAAGGAGTCGGACACGACTTAGCAACTGGATAACAACAGACTTCCTCAGCCTTTTGCGATGGGAACATCACTGAAAATGAGAATGATATAATCACAGGGTGTTCCTACTGGGTGGCCCCCCAAGTATTCTCTGTTACTGATTGTCTTAAGCTAATTTTCAACTGTGTAAGGTCTTAGAAAAATGAAAGAAATGTGTGTGATGGTGATTGTTCGTGATTATTTCTGGCCTTTGACCAGTTTTGCACCGTTTCAGCTAATTGATCTCAATATTTCTTGATGGCCCCGTATACGTGTCTGTTTTTTGAATTCTCCCTGAAATTGCTTGTAACATGTTACTGTTTCCCTCATCAGTTAATTTCATTGAATAAAAGTTTTGACTCTTATTTCGATTTTATTTGTGAGTATGATTTTATCATTCTCTTTTTCAAAAAAAAGTCATATCCCAGGGACTTTCCTGGTGGTGCTCTTCACCATCCAGTGCTGGGGGTGTCAGTTGGATCCCTGGTTGGGGCACTTAAGATCCTACATGCCTTATGGCCAAAAACCCAAAACAGAACAGAAACAATATTGTAACAAACTCAATAAAGACTTTAATAAAATTGTCCTCTAACAAATGTAAAACATAAGTGTGACTGGTTGACTTTTTATTTTTTTAAGCCACAAACAGTATTAATATGTAAGATGATATTTGCATATGTATATTTTAAATTTTTTATTGAAATATACTTGTTTCACAGTGTTGTGTACCTTCAGGTGTTCAGCAAACTGATTTGCTGATATGCATGTATTTATTCTTTTTCTGATTGTTTCCCATTATACGTTATTCCAGAATATTGAGTAGGGTTTGCTGTGCTGTACAAGTACGTCCTTGTTATCTATTTTATATACAGTAGGCATTTACATATGGTCAGTGAACCAAGCTTTCTTTGCACTTTGCACATAAAGGTTCTCAGTGAAATGGTCACTTACTTGATTTGTAAGTGATCACATTCTTCCCAAATGTTTGTGTTTTGTGAATAAGGTCGTTTCTGTCATTTGTTTTACATTGCACATATAAATTATATCATATGGTATTTGTCTCTGACTTCCTTCACTTAGTACGATCATCTCTGGGTCCACCCATGTTGCTGTAAACAGCACGTCTTTACATCTCTTATTAAGCATGAGACCATGGGAAACATGCCATTAAATACATTTACGCATTGAGAACGTTGTCAAAGAGGTGGTGAGGTCATATATTATGCAGAGGCATTTAAAATGACTTGTTTACAAAATCCGCTTTGCAGAAGAATTGGCTTGCATTCCACATTCAGAGTCTCAGTCAGATAAGGATACATATTTATTGTAAAGAACACCTATTTCTCTGTAACCCGAGTCAATACTCTTTGTTGGTGATGTACTCACTATTCCTTTTAAAAGTCAAAAGGATTCCTCCTTCAGTGCGTTTTTATCACCATTCTAGAAATTCTAGTCAATGAGTAATGCCACTTAATGTTTACGTATGAGTCCCACGATATAAAATCTCTCTGAACCCTGTCTGTTTCTCCGCTTCCGAAGGATGTCTTCACTGGATACTGAATTCTGAAGTGTTAGTTGCTCCGTTGTGTCTAACTCTTTGTGACTCCATGGACTGCCCAGTTCCTCTGTGCATGGAATTATCCAGGCCAGAATACTGGAGTGGGTTGCCATTTCCTTCTCCAAGAGATCTTCCCGACCCAGGGATTGAACCCGGGTCTTCTGCATCGGCACATGGATTCCTTACTGCTGAGCCATCCGGGAAGCCCCAGACTGCTCCTTGTCATCCTCCTCTAAGTCTTAACGTCTTGAAGAGACGAATTGAGGTACAATTAGGTTTTGTATCTTGTGAAGCCAGTGCTGGGGCTGACTGTTAAAGGTTAACACTCAGGGCAACACTCCAGAAAACGTCATCATTCCCCACATTGTTAATTGTGATCCACAGGGAAATACATAGACGTTGTTGCTAATTAAACTATCAGAGATGTTTGGCATCGCAACACCATTGTCTGGGTGCAGAACTGACTCGTATGGGTCTCGCCTGGATGCAGCCAGCCCTGTGTTTATTTCCTTGTGGGCCTGCCGGGGTCCAGCCCCGGTGGATCCAGGGAATTCGAAGGCGGGGACGGCGTCGGCGTCTTTGGAAAAATACATATTTAATTACAGATATATAGAGAGATTAGAAACGGATAGTGTAGTAGGAGAATTAGCAGAGAAAAGAGGCTGAATTCAGCCAGAGAAACGGGAGCAAGAAAGAAGCAACATGGTGGAATCAGTCTTTCCAGAAACTGATCCGATTTCTTTATTTTTGGGTTTGCTTATATACCTTTTGTTACACACAGGTATGAATACAGAGTCACGCGGGGGTCAGCAGTCCTGACCTTTATCAAAATCAGGTGCTTCACATAAATGTATAACAAAAAAAGTTCTTATCATCTTCTGGCCATGAGTGAGACCTGCTGACATTCTATGATCCTTTCTTTCTGATAACCAAAAATCTTATTTCTTCCAAGGGTATTTTTTCTTAAACCAGGCACCACCCTCCAGATAAAGTTGCATTCCTATAGGGTGAGGGCCTAGTGAGTTACAATCAAGAAGGGAATTTATATAACCCAAGGTTAACAGGATTAATCTTAAAGGTTAATACTTATTTCTCCTATATGCTTAAATGTTAATACTTATTTCTCCTATATGTTAGTTATATTCATTATATGGGCAGGGAATATGGAGATTTAGCAGCAAACATCAGCCCAACAAATGAAAATCCTTTCACCAATGTTCCCCTTAAGATCTATTTGGTCTTAAGATAGTGATAAAGTTACATTTTTACATAGCAAGGACACAGTGATTTATAACAAAGTACAGTGATATATTACAAAAGAGAAAATTCATTAACTCAAAAAGTCTAGTATTGCTAACATCAAAAACTACTATATTTCCTTTTCTATATTCCAAATACATTGATTAATATATTCCCAGGTGCCTAAGGATATGGAGGCCTGGCGGCAATCATTGACTCAATGATAAGAAAAGCCCTATGCTAATTAAGACTCTCAAAATACTCCAAAACTCTTTATGGTTAAGAGGTAGTAAACAGTCATATGTGTAGTGGCAGGAGTATGGATAATCTTGTCACACAAGCTAGTCTGTCAGCAGAGAGGTTTGACCTGAGACATCCTTGTCCCACCCAGAGCAGGGAATTAGCAGCAATTATTGGCACAACAAATGAAAAACCCTTCACCAATATAATTCCTAACCAACCCACTATACTGATAATTTCTAACTCCCCAAAAGAATTTGCCTTTAGTAAGTCTAAAACATCTCGTGCCTCTCAGATTGGGAGGCTGTAAACAATCACATGTGGCCGGACGAACCTATACAGGTGCGCTAGATAACCTTCAGAGGAGTTCGTAAGCTGAAACACTCTTGTCACGCCCAGAAATTTTTATTGCCTTGGAGCTGCACGTTTACTCCTTCTCTGAGAGAAATGGTTATGGGGGAGAGCATAAAACAGACTCTGGTTTTGGGGTAGATGCTCGGGAACAGGGGGTTTCCTGAGGCTTGATCACGCCTTTGGGTATGCCAAGCCTCCTTCCTCATGACCTTTGCCATGGGCGGAGTTCCTCACGCTGGCCCCGAACATGGGCCCACGCTGTTGAAGGCAGCCCACAGAAGACACTCTTGCCTTATTAGCTGTACCATCCTTTTTTAAAATATATGTATATATTATTTTTGATCTGGACCATTTTTTTTAAGTCTATTGAAATTTGTCACAATATTGTTTCTGTTTTATGCTCTGGGTTTTTGACCAGGAAGCTTGTGGGATCCTAGTTCCCCAGCCAGAAATCGAACCCTCACCTCCTGCCTTGCAAGGCAGAGTCTTAACCGCTGGACTGCCGGGGAAGTGCCTGAATCATCCATTTTTATTTAAGGAGACTATTTTCCTTACACAAATTTGAGAGACGCCCACTAGTGGAGAAAATAGGAAGCCTCGCGAATGCCAGCTGTTCTCTCTTGCCTTCGTTGGCCGCCTCGTGTCTGCGGTCTTCAGGATTATCTAGTAAACCTCCGGGAAGCTGTGAAATGGCAGTCTCGAGTGCTCGCTGTTGGGAAACACTTACCAGGCCCCCGTGGGATGAGCTGTTTGTTCTCTGCTGATCCGCTTCCTAACTCGCAGTCGTGTTGGTGAGGCGAGCTGTTGGCCGGTCCAAGGCCGGATCTGACGCGACGGCGATGCGCGTGTGTTTTCAGCATCCCTGCGGGGGTTCCTACAGGTCATCTATCGCTAGGCTCACGGCCCCTTGAGAAGAGCATCCGCTGCTCTTTGGCGACCCTCCCCCTAACATGGTACAGTCGCTGTAGCCCTCCAGGCTCCTCTCCGTGAGATTTCCCAGGCAAGAATACTGGGCGTGGGTTGCCATTTCCTTCTCCAGGGAGATCTTCCCAAGCCAAGGATCAAACTTGGGTCTCCTGGCTACTCTTGGGGCAGGTTTTTAACTTCGTTCTCAAGGACTGGGATCTGAGGTTTTTTCATCCATCTCTCCGTTCTCTAACGGTACTTTTTTTTTTTTTTGTCTTTATTTTGTAAATTTATTTTTAATTGGAGGCTAATAGCTTTACAGTGCTGTGTTGGTTTCTGCCTTGCAGCCAAGTGAATCAGCTACATGTCTTCCTATACATATATCCCCTCGCTCTTAAGCTTCCCTCTCAGCCCCCATCCCACCCCTCCATCTCATCACAGAGCCCCGAGCTGAGGTCCCTGTGCTATCCTGCGTCTTCCCACTAGCTAGCTAGCTAGCTCACACACGTGGGTAGTGTATATGTCTCTGCTGTTCGACTTCTCTCATTTTGGTACCTCGATTCCTCCTCTGCAAACCGCAGTTTGTCCATATGACTGTCTTGACGACCACTCCCCACCACCATCCCCACCCCTGCGCCATCCAGCGAGAACTTGGCCCCCAGGTTTGAGGATGAAGGGAACTCAGCCTTCAGCCTGTTGGAGTGCTGTGGAAGGTGTCAGAGACAAGCGGATTCACGTGCCGCCCACCCTCCTGTTAGCTGCGGACGCACACTTTCCTTTCTCTGCCCAGAACCCCTTGGAAGCAGTAGCTCAAAGTATATCCCAGACGTTTGTGGGCTAGATAACTCACAGCAGCTGATGGGTTTTGTTTCCCACCAGTGTTAGACCAGATGGACGTGGTCTGACCCCCATGCAATGTGGAATTTCGTATGAGAGATACAGTTAAGGACCCATAGGAATGTACAATTGCAAATTGCTATACGTGCTGTGAAGCAGAAGAACAGTGTCTTAGGGGGAACAGTGGTGGGCACCTCCTTTAAAATGGGGCCTGTAGGGTCAATGAGACGGCTTCAATATAGAAGCAATATATAAGAAGGCAGTGGAAGTTAACTTGGCCAGTTTCTTAAGAACTTACTGAGCAGAGACATGAATGCGTCTTTTGTTGCCTGACTGATGTGTCTCAGTGTTCACTTAACAAATTGCCAGCCACAGGTGTTAGTTTCTGCCAGAATCCCCTGGTCAATAAATGTGTTAAAAAGCAAAACAGATATCGACCATACATTACCCAGCATTTCCACTCTTGGGTAAGTACTCAAGAGAGATGAAACAGTTTGTCCACACAGAAACTGGCACGCAGATGTCCGCTGCAGCGCCATTCATAACAGTCAAAAGGAAGAAACCCCAGGAGCCATCCAAAGAGGAGGGCTTGGTGGGAGTTGGCTCTGTGCTGAGGTCCGAGATCCCAGTGTTATTCGTACCTTTTAACCAACACCCAGACACATTCCTCTAATTAGCGCACATTAAAAGGAGCTTCCCGTATGTGGAGCAAGTTCCGTCATTTGGACAAGAGACGGCTAGAGATCTCAACCGGGGATTTCAGTCTGCAAGATGAGTTGATGAACTCAGTCCATTTTCTGATGTTAAATGCATGTGTTTTTAAATGTACATCACTGGGACTTCCCTGGTGGTCTAGTGGCTGAGATTCCATGTTCCCAGTGCAGGGGGGCCCGGGTTCGAGTCCTGTTCTGGGAACTAGAGCCCGGATGCCACAACTAAAGAACATTCGCTGCTGGATGACACAGCAAAGACCCTGCCTGCTGCAGCTAACACCCAGTGCAGCCAAATAAATACACGTTGAGTAAATAAGGAAACATCACTCAGCTGCACGGCAACAAGTGTTGTCGGTGAGAGGAACCAACGGAATGGACAGAGTAAAAGAGAAGGAGTTCAGGTCACTGCATGGTTGGTATTCAGTTTCCAGTGATCCAGTGGTCCTGTGACAGTGTGTCGAGGTAAGCCAAAGCCTGGCTTAGGAAATGCAGAGCTTCAGGAGAATCCCGGTCCTAACAGATGAGAAGGTGCCCGGTGAAGACTGGTCAGAAGGAGGTGATTGCAGCATCATAATGCTGAAAGTCTCAGGACTTCCCTGACGGTCCAATGGTTAAGAATCTACCTTGCAGTTCAGGGGACATGGGTTCCATCCCTGTTGGGGGAGGGGTCCTGTGGTTAAGAATCTATATCTTGCAGTTTAGAGGACATGGGTTCAATCCCTGTTTGGGGAACTAAGATCCCACATGCCACGGGGCAAGCAAGCCTGTGCCACCACAGCCAGAGAGTCTGTGCACCGCAGACACAAAAAGATCGCACGTGATCCAGTGAAGACGCTGTGTGCTGCAGCTAAGACCCAACACAGCCAAAGAAAGGAATAACAAGCAAGCGAAAGCCCGCCTTGGAAATACAGCCAGGAGACCAAGGGCCATCTGGACAGACAGGTGGACATGCAGTCTGGGTACCTGTGCTTGGACAGGAAGAAGAGTTCTGGGGGCCAACGGCAGACTGGAGAAGATGAAGGGGAAGGGCTTGACACCACGAGGGGAGACGACGCTTGAGAAACTTGACCCATCAGGGGAGCAAAGACATGGGGCTGTCCCTCCAGGGGAAAAGCGAGCCTGGGGAGAATCTTCTGTCTCTTGTAGGTTTCTGTGGACTGAATGGTTCAAAGTCAGTAGAAAGAGAAGTAGGTGCTTTGAAACCCCAGACGGTACAGAGTTGTGCAAAGGAATCTTACCTTGATCCTAAAAGGAAGGAGGACCCCTGGCCAGAAGCAGGATTGAAATGTCTCTTTCCAAAGTTGAGGCTACAGACAGAAGGGGAGGACTTGAGAACAGGCTGACACAAGGGAGGGCAAGCAGAGAGGAAAGGGTTCCTGAAGTGGTTGGCATTTCCCCCCGAAAGTGAATCTAATCCCGCAAATCCAGCACAGCCCAGCCACTAAAGGTCTCTCAGCCTTTGTGCTCCCAGCTCACCGCACCAGATGTCTGTTTACAGCTTGCCAAGGACGCAGCTACTGGTTTGTATGAGTCAGGCCCCCGAAAAACACCCCTGAACCCACACCTCTCTCCCTGCACTGAACCACGCTGTTTTCTGTCCTGTTCAAGCCCCTGACAAACACTCCTGAGCCCACATCTTGCTCCCTGCACTGACCCAGGCTGGGTCCCGCCCTTGTTCAAGCCCCCAACAAACACTCCTGAGCCTGCATCTCAGTCCCCGCACTGAACCCGGCTGGTTCCCGCCCTGTTCAAGCCCCGGAGAAACACTCCTGAGGCCACATCTCACTCTGTGCACTGAACCAGGCTGGGTCCTGCACTTGTTCAAGGCCTCGACCAACACTCCTGAGCCTGCATCGTACTCTCAGGTAGGTTCCTGGGCTTATTCAAGCCCCAGACAGACAATCCAGAGCCCACAAGTCGCTCCCTGTCCCTGAACAAAGGTGTGTCCTGCCCTTGATCAATGCCCCGGGAAACACTCCTGAGCCCACATCTCACTCGGTGCCCTGAACGAGGCTGGGTCCTGCCCTTGTTCAGGACCACGACAAATACTCCTGAACCCACATCTTGGTCCCTGAACTGAACCATGCTGGGTCCTGCACTTGTTCAACTCCCAACAAATACTCCTGAGCGCACATCTCTGTCCCTGCACTGAACCAGGCTGGGTCCTGCACTGGTTCAAGGCCCCGAACAACACTCCTGATCCCACATCTCACTCCCTCTACTGAACCAGGTTGGGTCCTACCCTTATTCAAGCCTCGACAAACACTCCTGAACTCACATCTTGGTCCCTGAACTGAACCATGCTGGGTCCTGCACTTATTCAAGGCCCTGACCAACACTCCTGAGCCTGTATCTGACCCTCAGGCTAGTTCCTGGCCTTATTCAAGCCCCTGGCAAACATTCCTGAGCCAACATCTTGGTCCTAGCACTGAACCAAGCTTAATCCATCACTGGTTCAATCTCCGACAAACACTCCTGAGCCCACATCTCGGTCCCTGCACTGAACCAGGCTGGTTCCCGCCCTGTTCAAGCCCCCGACAAACACTTCTGAGACCGCAGCTCACTCCCTGCACTGACCCAGGCTGGGTCCTGCCCTTTTTCAAGCCCCTGACAAACACTCCGGAGCCCACCTCTCACTCCCTGCCCCGAACCAGGCTGCTTCCCGCCCTGTTAAAGACCCCAGCAAACACTCCTGAGCCCATATCTCACTCCCTGCACCAAACCAGGCTGGGTCCTGAACATGTTCAATGCCCCGACCAACACTCCTGAGCCTGTATCTTATTCTGAGGCTGGTTCCTGGCCTTTTTCAAGCCCCCGATAAACAACCCTGAGCCCACATTCGCTCCCTGCCCTTGAACTAGGATGTGTCCTGCCCTTGTTCAATTCCCGAGGAAACACTCCTGAGCCCGCATCTCACTCCCTGCACTTAAGCAGGATGGGTCCTGCCCTTGTTCAAGCCCCCGACAAATAGTCCTGAGCCCACATCTCACTCCCTGCACTGAACCAGG
>NW_024070207.1:127302305-127311867 GCF_014754425.2 Oryx dammah
CGACAAATAGTCCTGAGCCCACATCTCACTCCCTGCACTGAACCAGGCTCTGTCCAGCCCTTGTTCAAGCCCCGCCAAATACTTCTGAGCCCACATCTCGGTCCCTGAACTGAAGCAGCCTGGGTCCTGCAATTGTTCAAGGCCCCGAACAACACTCCTGAGCCTACATTCGATTTCAGGATGGTCCTGGCCTTATTTTAGCTCCCGGCAAAAAATCCTGAGCCCACAACTCGCTCTCTGCCCCTGAACTAAGGTGTCTCCTGCCCTTGTTCAGTCCCCCAAGAAACACTTCTAAGCCTGCATCTCACTCCCTGCACCGAACCAGGCTAGGTCCTGAACTTGTTCAAGCCCCCAACAAATATTCCTGAGCCCACATCTCGGTCCATGCATTGAACCAGGCTGGGTCCTGCTCTTGTTGTAGCCCCTGACAAACACTCCTGAGTCCACATCTTGGTCCCTGCACTCAACCAGGCTGGGTCCTGCTCTTGTTCAAGCCCCCGACAAATACTCCTGGGTCCATATTTTGGTCCCTGCACTGAACCAGGCTGGGTTCTGCACTATTTCAAAGCCCCGGCAAACACTCCTGAGCCTACATCTCGGTACCTGCACTGAACCAGGCTGGGTCCTGCCCTTGTTCAAGCCCCAACAGACAATCCTGAACCCACAACTCACTCTCTGCCCCTGAACTAAGGTGTCTCCTGCCCTTGTTCAGTCCCCCAAGAAACACTCCTGAGCCCGCATCTCACTCCCTGCACTGAACCAGGCTAGGTCCTGAACTTGTTCAAGCCCCCAACAAATATTCCTGAGCCCACATCTCGGTCCCTGAACTAAACGAGGCTGGGTCCTGCACTGGTTCAAGTCTTCGACCAACACTCCTGGGCCCACATCTTGGTCCTAGCACTGAAAAAGATAGTATCCAGCCGTGTTCCATCCCTCAACAGATACTCCTGAACCCACATCTTGCTCCCCGCACTGAACCAGGCTGTGTCCCGCCTTTGTTCAAGACCCCGACAAATACTCCTGAGCCCACACATCAGTCCCTGCACGGAACCAGGCTGAATCTCGCACTGGTTCAAGCCTCTGGCAAACACTCCTGAGGCCACATCTTGGTCCCTGCATTCAACCACGCTTCGTCCTGCACTGGTCAAGGCCCCGACCAGCATTCCTGGGCCCACATCTCACTCCCTGAACTGAACCAGGCTGGGTCCTGCCTTTGTTTAAGCTACCAACAAACATTCCTGAGCCCATATCTTGGTTCTTGCACTGAACCAGGCTGGGTTCTGCCCTTGTTCATGCCACAGAACAACAGGCCTGAGCCCACATCTTGGTCCTAGCACTGAACCAGACTGTGTCCTGCCCTTGTTCCATACCCCAACAAATACTCCTGAGCCCACATACCAGTCCCTGCACTGAACCAGGCTGGGTCCTGCCCATGTTCAAGCCCCAACAAACACTCCTGAGCCCACATCTCTGACCCTGCACTGAACCAGGCTGGGTCTTGCCCATGTTCAAGCCCTGACAAAAACTCCTGAGCCCACATCTTGGTCCCTGCACTTAACCAGGTGGGGTCCTGCCCTTGTTCATGCCCCCGAAAAACAGGCCTGTGCCCACATCTTGGTCCTTGCAGTGAACCAGAGTGGGTCCTGCCCTTGTTACATCCCCCCCGCCCCGAATACTCCTGAGCCCACATCTCGGTACCTGCACTCAACCAGGCTGTGTCCTGCCCTTGTTCAAGATTCCGAGAAATACTCCTGAGCCCTCATCTCGGTCCCTGCACTGAACCAGTTGGGTCCTGCCCTTGTTCATGCCCGCTACAAACAGGCCTGAGCCCACATTTGGTCCTAGCATTGAACCAGAGTGGGTCCTGCCCTTATTCCATCCCTCAACATATACTCCTGAGCCCACATCCTGGTCCCTGAGCTGAACCAGGCTGGGTCTTCCCTTTTTGCAAGACCCAGAAAACACTCCTGAGCCCACATATCAGTCCCTGCACTGAACCAGGCTGGGTCCTGCACTTGTTCAAGCCCCCAACAAATATTCCTGAGCCCACATCTCGGTCCCTGCACTGAATCAGGTGGGGTCCTGCCCTTGTTCATGGCCCCTACAAACAGGCCTGAGCCCACATCTTGGTCCTAGCACAGAACCTGACTGGGTCCTGCCCTTGTTCCATCCCCCAACAAATACTCATGAACCCACATCTTGGCTCCTGCACTGAACCAGGCTGGTTCCTGCCATTGTTCGAACCCCCGACAAATACTCCTGAGCCCACATCTCGGTCCCTACGCTGAACCATTCTTGGTCCTGCACTTGTTCAAGCCCCCAGCAAATATTCCTGAGTCCACATCTCAGCCCCTGCACTGAAGCAAGCTGGTCCTGCACAGATCAAGGCCCCGACCAACACTCCTGGGCCAACAAATCACTCCCTGAACTGAAACAGGCTCAGTTCTGCTCTGGTTCAAGCACCGACCAACACCCCTGGGCCCTAATCTCACTCACTGAACTGAACCAGGCTGAGTCCTGCTCTGGTTCAAGCCCCCGAGAAACATTTCAGATCCAACATCTTGGTCCTAGCACTGAACCAGGCTGGGTCCTGCACTGGTTCAATCTCGAACAAACACTCCTGAGCCAACATCTCGGTTCCTGCGGTGACCAAGTTGGGTCCTGCCCTTGTTCAAGACCCCGACAAATACTCCTGAGCCCACATATCCGTCCCTGCACGGAACCAGGCTGGGTCCTACACTGGTCAAGGCCCCGACCAACACTCCTGGGCCGACATCTCACTTCCTGAACTGAACCAAGCTGAGTCCTGCTTTGGTTCAAGCACCAACAAACACTCCCGAGCCCTCATCTCCGTCCCTGCACTGAACCAGGCTGGGTGCTGCCTTTATTCAAGTCCCCGACCTACATTCCTGAGCCAACATCTTGGTTCTATTACTGAACTAGGCTGAATCCGTCACTAGTTCAATCTCCGACAAACACTCCTGAGCCCACATCTCAGTCCCTGCACTGACAAGGCTGAGTCCAGCCCTTGCTCAGAATCCCGACAAATAGTCCTGAGCCCACATCTCAGTCCCTGCACTGGACCACGCTGGGTCCTGCCTTTGTTCAAGCCCCCAACAATATTCCTGAGCCAGCATCTTGGTCCTATCGCTGAACCAGGCTTGGTCCTGCCCTTGTTCATGGCCCCTACAAACAGGCCTGAGCCCACATCTTGGTCCTAGCATAGAACCTGACTGGGTCTTGCCCTTGTTCTATCCCCCCCAAAATACTCCTGAGCCCACATCTCACTCCCTACACTGAACCAGGCTTGGTCCTGCCCTTGTTTATGCCCCCAACAAATATTCCTGAGCCCACATGTCAGTCCCTGCACTGAACCAGACTGGGTCCTGCACTGGTCAAGGCCCCGATGAACACTCCTGGGCCCACATCTCAGTCCCTGAACTGAACCAGGCTGGGTGCTGCCTTTATTCAAACCCCCGACAAACATTCCTGATCCAGCATCTTGGTCGTAGTACTGAACCAGTCTGGGTCTTGCCGTTGTTCAATCCCCCAACAAACACTCCTGAGAGCACATCTCTGTCCCTGCACGAAACAGGCAGAATTATCCCTTTGTGCAGGACCTTGACAAACACTCCTGAGCCCACATCTCGGTCCCTGAACGGAACCAGGCTGGGTCCTGCTCAGGTTCAAGCACCGACAAACACTTCTGAGCCCACATCTCCGTCCCTGAACGGAACCAGGCTGAATTCTGCACTTGTCCAAGCCTCTGGTAAACACTCCTGAGGCCACATCTCTGTCCCTTCACTGAACCAAGCTGGGTCCTGTACTTGTTCAAGGAATCGACCAACACTCCTGTGCCCACATCTCTCTCCCTGAACCGAACCAGGCTGGGTCCTGCCCTTGTTCCACCCCCCAACAAATACTCCTGAGCCCACATTTCGGTCCCTGCTCTGAACCAGTCTGGGTCCTGCCTTTGTTCAAGCCCCCGACAAATACTCCTGATCCCACATCTCGGTCCCTGCACTGTACTAGGCTGGGTCCTGCCTTTGTTCAAGCCACCGACAAACATTCTTGAGCCCACATCTTGGTCCCTGCACTGAACGAGGCTGGGTCCTGCCCTTGTTCCATCCCCCAACAAATACTCCTGAACCCACATCTCAGTCCCTGCACTGAACCAGGCTGGGTCCTGCCTTTATTCAAGCCCCCCACAAACACTCCTGGGCCCATATCTCGGTCCCTGCACTGAACCAGGCTGGGTCTTGCCTTTATTCAAGCCCTCGACAAAACATTCCTGAGCCGGCATCTTGGTCCTAGTGCCGAACTAGGCTTGGTCCTGCCCTTGTTCATGGCCCCTACAAACAGGCCTGAACCCACATCTTGGTCTTAGCACAGAACACAACTGGATCTTGCCCTTGTTCTATCCCCCAACAAATACTCCTGAGCCCACATCTCACTCCCTGTACTGAACCAGGCTCGGTCCTGCACTGTTCAAGGCCCCGACCAACACTCCCACATCTCACTCCCTGACCTGAACCAGGCTGAGTCCTGCTCTGGTTCAAGCACCGACATACACTCCTGATTCCACATCTCGCTTCCTAAACTGAACCAGGCTGGGTCCTGCCTTTGTTTAAACCCCCGACAAGCATACTTGAGACCACATCTTGGTCCCTGCACTGAACCAGGATGGGTCCTGTCCTTGTTCAATCCCTCAACAGACACTCCTGAGCGTACATCTCTGTCCCTGCACTGAACTAGGCTGGATCACACCTTTGTGCAGGACCCTGACAAACACTCCTGAGGCCACATCTCGGTCCCTGCACTGAACCAGGCTTGGTCCTTCCCTTGTTCATGCCCCCGATAAACAGGCATGTGCCCACATCTTGGTCCTAGCACAGAACCAGACTGGGTTTTGCCCTTGTTCCACCCCCAACAAATACTCCTGAGTCCACATCTCACGCCCTGCACTGTACCAGGCTTGGTCCTGCACTTGTTCAAGCCCCCAACAAATGTTCCTGAGCCCACGTATCGGTCCCTGCACTGAACCAGGCTGAATGCTTCATTGGTTCAAGCCTCCGACAAACACTCCTGAGCATATATCTTTGTCCCTGCACTGAACCAGGCTGGGTCCTACCCTTGTTCAAGACCCCAGCAAATACTCCTGAGCACACCTCTCAGTCCCTTCACCAAACCAGGCTCGTTATGCCTTTGTGCAAGACCCCGACAAACACTCCTGAGCCCACGTCTCGGTCCCTGCACTGAACCAGGCTGATTCTTCCATTGGTTCCAGCCTCCAGCAAACACTCATGAGCCCACATCTCTGTCCCTGCACTGAACCAGGCTGGTTCCTGCCCTTATTCAACCCCCGGCAAATACTCCTGAGTGAACATCTCGGCACCTGCACTGAACCAGGCTGGGTCCTGCACTTGTTCAAGGCCCCGACCAACATTCCTGGGCTTGTATCTGACTCTCTGGTTGGATCCTGGCCTTATTCAAGCCCCCGGCAAACAATCCTGAGCCCTCAATTCGCTCTCTGAACTAATGTGTGTCCTGCCCTTGTTCAACCCCCCAGGAAACACTCCTGAGCCCGCATCTCACTCCCTGCACCAACCAGGCTGGTCCCTGCTCTTGTTCTAGCCCCCGACAAACACTCCTGAGCCCTCATCTCGGTCTTTGCACTGAGCCAGCCTGGTTCCTGCCCTTGTTCACGCCCTGACAAACACTCCTGAGCCTACAATTCAGTCCCTGCACTGATCCAGGCTGGGTCCTGCCCTTGTTCATCCTCCTACAAACAGGCCTGAGCCCACATCTTGGTCCTAGCACTGAACAAGATTAGGTCCTGCCCTTGTTCCATTCCCCAACAAATACTCCTGAGCCCACATCTCGGTCCCTGCACTGAACCAGGCTGGTCCTGTCCTTGTTCAAGGCCCCAGCCTACACTCCTGAGCCTGCATCTGACTCTCAGGCTGTGTTCTGCCCTTGTTCAAGCCCTCAACAAACACTCCTGAGCCCACATCTCAGTCCCTGCACTGAACTAGACTGGATCCTGCCCTTGTTCAAGCCCCCGACAAATACTCCTGCACCCACATCTCTCTCCCCGCACTGAACTTGGCTGCTTCTTGCCCTGTTCAAGCCCCTTACAAACACTCCTGAGCCTCCGTCTCACTCCCTGCACTGAAGCAGAGTGGATCCTGCCCTTGTCTCTCCACGCAGAACTCCACAGTGACTCCCCACATAGCCTGTGAATCCCCTTGTGACAATACAGAGGTCCCAGAGATCATAACTTCCCCGTCCCATCCCTTCTATCAGAGTGCTCCCTCCTTGCTTTTGGCCAAGAACTGCTAAAAAAGAGGGAATGATATTTTGATGAACTGCTAATAAGAGGGAATCACATTTTGATTTTTGATGAAAAATCACATTTAAAATTTTTTCAATTTTTAAATTGAAGGATAATTGTTTTACAGAATTTTACTCTTTTCTGTCAAACATTAGCATGAATCAGCCATAGATATACATATATCCCCTCCCTTTTAAACCTCCCTCCCTTCTCCCTCCCAATCCCACCCCTCTAGGTTGATACCGAGCCCCTGTTTGACGTTCCTGAGACATACAGCAAGTTCTTGTTGGCTCTCTATTTTATATTTGGTAATGTAAATTTCGCCTGGCGTGCTGCAATTCCTGGGATCGCAAAGAGTCGGACACGACTGAGTGACTGAACTGAACTGAATGTAAATTTCCAGGTTACTCTCTCCATACATCTCATCCTCTCCCCAAATCTGTTAGTCTAGTCTTGATGTCTGTTTCTCCATTGTTGCCCTGTAAATAAATTCCATTTTCTAGACTGTATTTATGCATTAGTATATGATATTTATGTTTCTCTTTCTGACTTACTTCACTCTGTATAATAGGTTCTAGGTTCATCCACCTCTTTAGAACAGACTCAAAGGCTTTCCTTTTTATGGCCGAGTCATATTCCATTGTCTATATGTACCACAACTTCTTTATCCATTCATTATATTTTGAAGATACAGACAGGCTTTTGAGTAGGAAGCAGTAGAGGAGAAAGGTCTGAGTGGCAACTTGCTGGGACCGTGAAGGAAATTTCCAAACTAACACTGTTACACACTATTTTAGTGAAGTGAAAAGTTACTCAGTCTTGTCCGACTCTTTGTGACCCCATGGACTATACAGTCCATGGAATTCTCCAGGCCAGAATACTGGAGTGGGTAGCCTTTTACTTCTCCAGGGGATCTTCCCAACCCAGGGATGGAACCCAGGTCTCCCGCACTGCAGGCGGATTCTTTACCAGCTGAGCCACAAGGGAAGACCACACACTATTTTAAGAGAGTTCCAAAATAAACTTACAATTGTGAGATTAATTCTCAAATAAGCCATAGTGATGACTGACTGAGTTAATGCCCTCCAAAAAAAAAAAAAGAATGTCTACTGACGGCTGACCGTGGACATCCACGGCCTCCCCGAATGCCAGGTCTTTTTATTGAGTTACTGGGTGCAGGAGGCAAGCCCGCCTCCACCCTGGGCAGCGAGAAGGCCGTGGGGTCAGGTTGGGAAAGTACGTGCCCCTGGGCATTCGAGCGGCAGTGCAGGGCGGCACACGGTACTCATCTTTTTTAACCCTCTTGTGAGGGTCCTTGCCCAGGGCACCGTGTCTCTCTGTGTCCACCCTTGTGGTAGCAGCATTCAGCTGACTTCTCAGGGCGGAGCCACGATGGGGCTAAGCCAGCTCCTAGAACATGCTCCAAGCTCTGGGCTGACACGGATGCCTGTATCTGGGGAGTCTGAAGATGAAGGTGGTGCCCGTTGGACCACTTTTCCTGGGCAGCTAGAGATGGGGCTGGTTTTACAGACCTGCTTCATGAAAGACTCTGTCTCCAGACTGATGTTCACAGTGGGGTTGCAACCCCAGAGGGCAGACAGTCAGTCTCCAGAACTTCCCTCCTTCCTGAGTGCTCACCCTCTTTTGGACAAAAGATTGACACGGTAGATGTCTGTGTGATGGTGTTGGCTGTACCCCAACCCCTGACCTTCCCTGTGAGGTTCAGAGGGTCTGAGCTTAGAGGAAGAAATTGACATACACCTTCTAGGACTGGAATGCCTGGTCTTCCTTATCATAACCCAAATGCCATGGTGGCCTGAAGGAAATTTAGAAAAGAAACAATGTTCTGGGCTGTTTTCTCCACTTACTAGAAGAATGAGAAGAATGCCAGTATCACGCCCCCAAAGTTAGTCACTCAGTCGGTCGTGTTCGATTATTTCAACCTTACGGACTGTAGGCCACCAGGCTCCTCTGTGCATGGGATTCTCCAGGCAAGAATACAGGAGTGGATTGCCATTTCCTCCTCCAGGGGATCTTCCCAGCCCAAAGAAAGAACCAGGGTCTCCCACATTGCAGGTGGATTCTTTATCATCTCAGCCACCAGCCTACACTTAGCCACAATGGCACTCATAAAGGAAACACACCACTGGAGAGTCATTTCCAAACCAACATCGTTACACACTCTTTCAAGAAAGTTCCAAAATAAATTATATATATATATATATATAATCTCAGATTAATTCTCAGATAAGCTGTGGTAATGGCTGACTCAGATATGCACTTCTTAAAAAAAATGTCTACTGCAAACATTTGAAAGAAAACTTCCTGCATGAAGAAGGATAAGGGCCGTCAGGGAAAAACAGAGAGCATCCCTCCTCACGGCACATGGAGCTCAGACTTGAATACAGGGTCCATTTCTCGTTTAAGACAATGATGGTTTTCTCCTAAAGTGGCCCTGTTTCAGTTGACAGCAAATTTATGATCATATGAAGTGACTGGATCAGGTGTATTAATTTCCGCACCACCAGAGTGGTTTACGTTCAAGGAATTCTGTTTGTTTCTCAGCATTGAATGATTTCCCTACCCACTGAGCAGGAGTAGCCCCCTCTCCTTCTAAAACCTTTTATTTTGTTGAAATAAGGCAGCTGCTACAAGGAAGAGGTATCAAAACCAACATCTGCCTTTAATCTCTTTTCAAAAAATCCACACACTTCACCTCCCTCTTCACTGTGTCTAAAAGGTGATCCGAAACCCTGAAAATGTAAAATCGCTGTCTGTGGCACTTGTGGGGATTCCCGAGGATGACTTCCACATGACATCTGAATCCTTCCCCTGTGGCCTCCGTAGCTCACACCCCCGCCCCCAGGTGACCCGCCCCTGTGGTTTCCTGTTAATATCTGCTGTGTTCATCAGGGCTGCAGACTTTTTACTCAGCAGCATGTTGAGCTCCGACAGAGAGTGCCTTCCACAAGAAAACTGGAAGGGAAAGGAGAAAATAGAAATTATTGCAGGAAGGGGAATAAATGCTGTATACACACCTGCATGTCTGTATCGCTCTTCTATCCATCTGTCTATCTGCCTGCCGGCCTCGATCGTCTGCCTGTCAGCCTATCCATCCGCCATCTATCTACCAGTTTCTATCAACTACCTACCTGTTTCTATCATCAATATCGCCCTGTTCCTATCATCTATATCTCCCTGCTTCTATCATCTATTATCTGCCTGTTC